>NC_137950.1:25720140-26199380 GCF_963969265.1 Rhamphochromis sp. 'chilingali'
GTCATACTCGGACACACAAGCTTACAGGAGCCCACATGTGCATGGTGATCAAGGCTAACATTTGCACACATTTACATTTTACAGACACACGCCCAGTCAGGCGGTCTACACATGTCGCACACACGTGGCATGTCAATCCTCGGTGTCCGCGGCTTCGCTCGCTCGCTCTCCGAGCATTGTCAGAACAGATGAAGCGAACGGGCAGCTTACTTTTGTCACTGACTCAGAGAGACGGTACAACAGAAGAAAATGATAGGGCTGTGAATAAGAAAAGCAGGGGGAGGAGAGAATGTGGCGAGAGCCAAGTCTGTCAAAGTGCAAAATCTTGAGTTTTCATCCCTGGGGAATAAAATGAAACGGTTACTCAATCATTTCATATTTTTACCCCATGCTTTCTCTTTGTTTTTCTTTCATGGACACGCACACACAGATACACACACATATAGACACAAGGAAAATCATGTCCATGTGGCACCCTATATATATACAAAGTCTCCCAGACAGCGCATGAGAATATGTGTCAATGATTAAAAAAAATAATCAGAGAGGGACAAGAAATGTGCTGGGTTGATGGATGTCAGGATGAATTTTATGCTACTTGAGCATGTCTTTGCTTCTTAGTTACTGGGTAGTAAAAAGAGTGGAAGCAGCAGAGCGCACACCTTTACAATGTGTGTTCAGACAGGCTCCACCTAACACCCCAGGACGTGAGCCTGCATGTGATTCTGTGTGCTGATGACTTATTATCTGTCTCCACTGGCGTTATTCCCCTTCAATTTACTTCATTTGCTACTAAAATTGAAAAAAGTAGAACCTGTTACAATCATTGAGACAAAAGGAGCCATTTAGGATTCAATCCAGGAACAGTTTCACTCGTTTCAGTCACTTTTACAAGACAAATCTATTATTTTCCAGCGGAGCGTGCAGTCAGATGACTCCTATGATGAAATTGAATAAACAGCATGTGGGAAAAGTTCAAGAAAGTGAGGCACGCTCGATGCTTAGAAGGAAAAAGGAGGGGCAAAGGGCCGGGACGAGCTGTCAGCAGCACATCATCGCCACCTCTGCCTTTTGTTTCTGCCTTAGTGGGTTTGGAATGTGCGTAATGATCGGGTAGACTCTTTAAAATATGTGTTGGAAGTATATGGCAGGGTATCTGTGGTGAGTGTGTGAGCGCTTTATTTACCCAGTAGAGTGTGTACCATTTATGTAAATATGTATAAAGCTTATTATATTGTATCACAATGCATCTGCTGTGATATTCCTGTGTGTCTGCCAGCATATGCAAGTTCAGTTTAAGACTTTTATCACAATTTAAGATGAAATTTACAACCCGGTTTGCAATGAAAACACACATCAGAAGTAAAAACATAATCTACATCCAAGTAAACACATTGATGTCAGTTCACGGTGAACAGTTAGTGAGGTAAGACTCGAAGAAATGCTTATGTCAAAAAGCAAATAAATAAAAATACTGCTGCCCTAAGCTTTGACATTCAGACGCACTTCTAGGCACCTGTTGCAGTTTTCAGCAGGACTGTTTTTCATTTTTCCTGTTAAATTACCATCTTACTATTTCAGGAGACTAATGAGCAGGCTCGCCAGTGAGGGAGGCCTCATTGCGGTCAGGCTGCCAGGCCTACACTGACCCCCAGCTGGACCTGACCATGAGTGGAGGTGGTTCCTCTTTTTAAGTTATCTAAGGTATCTTACCAAACTAATGGAAAATGTTGCGACCCCTTGCGTCAGTTGCAGAAACATCACAGGTTTCTTTCTGCCGCTTTAAAGCTTTAACAATGATGCGTATGATGATACAGAAAAAGAATACTTAAGAGTTTTCTCAGTGATTGCAGGTGGCAGGGAGCAGCATTTATTAGTGCAAACCAAATGAAGGGTATTTTCCATTCTTCTTTTCCAATGAGCTACAGTCAGTGATCACAGACTACCTATTTCAAAGTGTGAATCTACTTCCACACAATGCCAGCAGCAGAAGCATCATAGTCATGTCATTATGTTGAGGTTTCTCACATGATGTCATGTGTAAATTGCTCAAGAGCTGGTGGCCATATTAGATGTGACACAAACATTGGTTGCTAGGGAAAAACGTGTATCCCTCCACTGGTTGGCAGTGGTTCACGGACATCGTTGGCTGTCGCTAAAGGAACGGTTGCAAAGACGGTGGTGACTGCTTTGGTTACTACAGCTTCCGGTAGTTTTTTCATGTTTTCTTCAAAACACCTGCTAACTACTAGCTGAGCAACAGTGGAAAAAGAGTGACGCAGAGTAAAAGCTGTAGCTCAGCACGGCAGCCAACATGTTTCGAAAGCCGCGACTTTTACTTTGAAGGTAAACAGCCTCCATTTTCTATTACTTCTATGAAAACAATAACTGTGGCAATATGCAAAAAACCCAAGCAATTATGCTTTTGTGATCTGTAGGCCTGTGTCTGGGCCTTTAACAAACAACCTTCAACAACCGTCAACAACCATTCAGGGTATACCTGTTTTTCCATCACAATTGGTGGTTGCCACATGGTCACAGAATCCTGTGTGAAATTCACCTAAATCTACACTACCACTTGATTGGCACATGTTGAACAAGTCAGCATTAAGGGTTGTTGGTCATGTGTCTGCAAAACCTTGAAACATTGAAACAGTGACACAACATGATAAATATAAGCATAAAAGTAGCCTAGATAGTGTTTTCCTTGGAAATCTTAACTACTTAACCCTTTATTTTAACAAAAACTTAAGTAACAACTTTGTAATTGTTCAAATGACTGCATAATATTGTCAGATGAAAAAAAAAGTTCTGCCTGGGATATTTTATCTTGGGTTGATTCGAACCACTTGCTCAAAGCCCTCTTTCACCACCATGTAACCACATCAGTAATCTCCATCCACCATTTGCTCTTCCTGTTATATGCAATGCAGCTAGCAAACGCCGTAGCAATGCTTGGTTGAGTAATTTGTTTACTTTTGGGTTACGTATCACCAACTGCTAGTTCCTCCTTCTCATGTGCCTTCATAGCCTGTTTGTACTCCAGCCCAAGTGGCAAAACAAGCACATGTTTTACACTCTACATGCATTGGTAGTTTCCAATTTCCCAATTTGCAGAAGTCGTTTTTTTCATCTGCAACCCACATCTTGAAAGATTACTGGACTCAGAAAAAAAAGTTCTAATGGCACAGGTCATGATCTTAACTGCGTCAGAAATGCAGAACTTTGATTTTCAATTAAACTTTTCCAATGTGAAAACAGCCCTCCAGCGCCAATTTGTAAACATTTATTGTTCTGCACAGTGAAGGTCAAACACCTAAAATGAACAATAACCAAAACAGATTTCTAAGCGGTGAGGGCCTTAAATACTGCAGCCTATGCCAATATGCCTTTTTTGTTTGCACGTGCACATATGTAACTATCCTCGAGGCACAAGCAGAACACTTGACTTTGTGCAGGTGTGATTCCAGCTTATATCTCTCGTCTACCTTCCACATTTTTCTTCTCAGACAGCTTCACAAGAAAACATCAAAAGCCTTTATTGGACTTTGATGGCTAAACAAGACAATTACATGAAAGGATCCAGCTGTTTAATTTGCACGTTGCGAATGTGGGGTCAGAATGTGAGCAAAATTGGTTTATTTAGGTGTTTGCTTTCTCTTTTTGTCTCCGCTCTGCCTGTTTCAGCTCGAGATGAGCAAATGAAATAATCAAACCAACAATTATTTTACGATATTGATCTTCAAAGCTGTGAACTCTGGAAAAAAAAAAAGAAACTTTCAAGTCTAGCATGCTATGAATTATTTAAGTCGCGCTGTGCATGGAAAGAAACAACACAATCATTCTCCTAAAATTAAAAGTTGAACTCATAAGAAATTAAACACCTACACTTAAAACTTCTGCTACAACTTCCCTCCATCAGGACTAGTTCACAGAGACTTGTGATAACAAACTTTAAATTGATGTTGCTTTTAATTAAACCACGTTTTCGTATTTATGAGAGTGGATAAGATCATATTTCAGAATGTAGGTCAAAATTTTCAATTTTCAAAACAAGAAGAGGTAATGCAACGTGAGGAAATGAGTTTTAAATAAAATATTAACACAGTGTGGGAATTCACATTCGAATGAGGCAAATTATGTGCGCTTAGTCAGTTTCTGTGTGAGCAGCTATGCGTTTCCCCTCTGGCGAACGTAGACACGACTCGACAGGACATTTGCAGTGGGACAGTCCTGTTCGACCAGATACGCCACAGATGCTGTGAGACTCAGACGACAGAAGCGCTTTCACACTTCAGAGAACCTGTGTTTAAAATACCACCACACACATATTCAAATAAAGCCAACATATACTTACAGTATACATAAAATCATGCAGGCACCACATGTTTGTGTTTGTGCATGGAAAGGTCAGACGGGTACAGTGGCCTCAAGTTCACCACACTGCAGGGTGTTTTAGGCTGCCAAAGGAGCGCATACACTCTGTTTCCCTTACAGCGGGGGGCGGGGGATCAGCACTGCATCAATTTGGCATGCTGACCCCAACATGCTCTTACCCACAGGCTCCTCTGAATCAAAGGTAGAAACAAAAGGTGCCAGCTAAGTAAGGAACAGAGAGGCGAGGGAGGGCACCTATGGGACCCAAACACAGAAGCCAGATAAGGATTGGAGGCATGTTGACCTCACACAATAATCTGTACATGTTTGCCTTACAGTGCACATGCAGTATGCATGCGGGCGTGTACATACATCAACAATGGAGAAAGGAATACGGTTTCTCACAACCTTCCAGAAACACAGCTGTTTGTATTCACAGGTGCAAACAATAATTCATCGACACACGGTCATGCCATCTGAGTTCTCGGCCACCTTTCTGTCGTAAAATCCTTTTTATGTGCTTCTGCCGGCGACGGACGCGGGCGGATGCATGTGCTTGGGCTGTACGTCCACATTCTCATGAGTGTGATATTGCTTGAACGTCTTGAGGGAACTTTTTTAATGCACCGATTAGAATTTGGTGCTCAAAAGGTCACAGTGACCTGCTTTTAGCCCTGCCTCGAGAATTAAAAGGCTAATTATGACGGCATTTCCCAAAAATGTCCGATTGGGGAAAAAGTAGGAGGCGGCAAAATTTAAAGCCAATAATCAGAGAAACAGAAGGGGACTTTTACTTCATATAGTTCTATTTTTCTTAATGTGGTTTGATACTGAAGAACGAAACTGACCTGGACATGGATACAAGTTCTAGTTTGCAAACTTATTCCAATTTGATTTTTACTACAAAACAAAACAAGCGTGCTGCTCCTCATTAGTCACTAGAATCAGCACAGATTTACCTGTAAGGTAGTTTTTTTTTAAGGTTACAGTCAAGATGCATTGTTGTTTTATAAAATTTAACCTATATTTTGTTGTGTCTCTTCAGTAAAGCACTTTGTGTCTCCTGACTGTGAAGCCTGAGTCTCTGAGTGCTGTCTAAATAAATATTCCTTGACATGGTGCTAATGCTCGCTTTCTGATGGGGCAGTGGAGGAACAGTCGCACAAATAGAAGATCTGAACACTAAAATGAGTAAAGCTTCAGAAGATTTCTCTGCTTAAGTGAAACAAAGGTTTTAACAATCCCATTAAAGTGGTCACATTGTCCAGTATGAACAGGAAGAAACCAGTGGCTCTAATTAAAATAGAGGAGACCGTGGCTAACTTCTGTTCACTCCACTGAGTCATTGGTGACCTCTGGCAGATCTTTTTTGCGTCCCACACAGACAGCCATCATTTTTTCAAGGTGTACTTGAACACAGCACTTATGCATATGTAAGCAAGTGAGCGTACAACGCTACACCAGCGAACATTTTGACACTGAATAATTCAGGGCTGGTGGTCACAAGTTCACGGGTGGCTCGAGATACTTTCCATCAAGACAAATCTGTGTTCAAGAGCCGTTTTATATTATTTTTGTTAGCAATTTCACAACTTAAAGTGGTCCAACTTCTCACTCTGGGGGTCATTTTTAATCCCACTGTGCTAAATGAATATCTGCTCACATCTCAGCTTCATATTATCGATATCGGGGGGAGACGGGCATCGCTTGTGACAGGCTAGATTTGATTAGCTCGCCATGCAACAGATGAGACAGAACTTTTTTGAAAAATATTGTTTATAAATAAATCAACAGGTTATGTGCACAAGAAGAACATGTTGTGTGACTGTTGACAACTATTTGGTAACCAAATTAGCTGTCAGTCAAATGCATTAAAAACAAAAAAAAAAAACACAAAACAAAGGCATGCATTTATTTCTGCTATGCTATAATCTAATCAGTAGTTCTTGCAGTACAACAGTAACACTATTGTATGTGGAAAACACATCAGCATCTGTTCATCTACGCTGTGTTTCTTTTTCAAGCAGTAAAATGTAAGTGAGGCGGGTAAAAGAGAAGGCATCAGCATAGTAAAGGTGCAAAGAGAGCTTCCAAACAAGTGTTACTTTAGGGAGCACGTCCTGGCTGGTGGGAGCACTAGCAGCTGGCACAAAAAATGTTTACCCGTGCATTACATTTATGTATTTTCCTCCAGCACGGTCTGCTAAAATCATTCCAAAATACCAGCATCATTAGCTAGCCACTATTTTTAGAAGTAAGATGAGTAAGCAAAGCAGCCAAAACATTAGAAAACATCAAAAACACGCCATGCATGGATAACATACCAAGAGCAGATTCCCAAGCATGTTTTACCCAAAGATAGCAATGCAGAATGGAGAGTATGGGGGGGGGGATTTTATGTAGACACTGCTGTTGAAATAATTCGTTCATTTATCAGTTGACCCAGCCGTGACATTAAAGACAAATAAGCTGTTGTGACTGAGAGACAATCAATTAACTACTGGAACTGGCTCACCGGCCACACACAGTGTGTAAGAGCAGATCCAGTGACTAGTGCACAGCCAACAGACGCTTCCACGGCTCCCATTAGTCAAGTGGGACTCAGCCACCAGGGCAGCAATAAAGACTTAAAAACCTGAGATCAAATGTGGCCTCTGTTATTGTTATAGTGACTCATATCTCAGGGAATAAAGTTCAAAAGAAGGCTATTATTCTTCACCGTGCTAAAAGAGAAACCAAGTGACATAAATAGTGAATGAGCTAAGCCTAGCACCATTAAGCCCAGTGATGTAACGCAGGGCTAGTAAGATCTACTGTCAAGCTTTGACAGTGGCATTAACATCGTAGACGGAGATGTGACGGGGCTATATGTAGTCATGGGACATCAGGATTACTAAAGCTAACAGTTTGCATTGTGTCTAAAGCCAGATTCAACATTTAGAAAAGTAAACAGGATGTTTAATATCAACTTTTCAGACAATGCTTACATAGTCAGTCCACGTTTTTGGACAATGATGCAATTTTTGTCATTTTGCAACTTTCAGCATTAATTGAAGGCGTTTAACAAAAGTTTTGCATTTACTGTTCTGAAACTACAGCCATTTTTATACACAGCCCCACATTTTCAGAGGCCTAAAACTAACTGGACAACTGACTAACGAGTTTTTATGGCATATTTCACAACTACTTAAGAAGATAAAAGGTCTGGAATTTGCCAAACTTCCATTTCATTGCTTTTCACTGAAAACCTCAATATGAGGTCCAAGGTTATGTTGATGCAAGCGAAAGAGGCCATCGTTAAGCGGTAAATCCCAAAATAAACCTACTAAACAATAGTATAAACTTTAGAAGTGGCCAAATCAACAGTCTGGTACATACTTGAAAAGAAGTCTCAGCAACACCAAAAACGCCTGAAAGATCACGGAAAACAAGACAAGTGGACGAAGGAAAACCTCTTTACGCCATCCAGCCAAGTCAAGATCACTCTCGAGGAGGTAGGCTACAAACAAAAGATGATTTAATGAATCGAAATACAGATTGTTGTATACATGGAAGGCCAGATTAGACTTTGTAGTAAACATCTACAGAAGCCTGAAAAGTTCAGGAAGAATCTTTGGACTGATGAAACCAGAATGACGGAAACAAGAAGGTAAAAAGCTCATGGCTTTCATTTGACTGATCAGCCTGTGCTTCACAGCGCAAACGACCGAAAGCATACTGCAAAAGTACCTCAAGAGTTTTTCAAAGCAAAGAAATAGCCAAGGCCGTCAGTGGCCTGGAGCATGCTTTTAAGTTATTAAATACAAAACTGAAAGAAATAAGCAGCAACTGGAGGCGACTGCAGTAAAGACCGAGCAGAGGATCTCACAGGAGGAAATACAGCATTTGTATGTGGTGTCTAGACTTCTGGAAGTCACTGCCCACAACGGAGTTTTATTCAGTAGTCACAATACAAAAAGTTTCAGAATAAAAGCTGAAAGTCGGCACTTTAATCACATCTTGGTTTATTTAAAATCCACTATAGTGGTGTACAGCAGCAACATTACAAAGTTAATTATGTAATTAATAATAAACAAATTGGGAGCATGCTGCTCGTGCATCAGCTCAGATGGGCATTATAAAAGAGCCCATTATGCTGCAGCCACCACCCTACAACAGCTGCACCCAAAGACAAACATGCTGCTTCGGCAGCCTTATCACAAACAGCAGGCCTACGGGCCCAGCTGCCCGGAGCTCATGTGATCTATCATTAGTCTAATGGGCGGTCAATTAATGTTAACTTGCCAGTAGAGCTCGCTCAGACATACAGCTCATTCTTATAGTTTTCCTTTGTGATTGTTTCTTAATCACTCGAAGATCAGTCGTTGTTTTGTCATGAGTCCACCACAAATTCAATCCATGAATTAAACAGACGATCCAGGGTAGACGTGTTTTCGTCCTTTTACGGGGAGCATCTCACATTCCTGTTTTATGTTACTGTCACCCCTCCCTGCTGCTGAGAAACAGAAACAAGACACAAACAGAAATGCAGCTGGAGGACAAATCAAAAGTATAATATAATTTTTGAAACAGCCCTTATGTTACTTGATTTCATTTGATCACATCAGGTCTACATCGGGTTACAAAGTGGTGCAATGTACAACAAATTAGATTCAGAGATGTCCCTGCTGTCCCTGGCCGAACAGAAGACTGATACAGTGAGATGTTATTAGGTAATTAACCATGAAGCTTTAATAATCGTGCCACTGAAGCTCTGTGAAAGTGCTTATTCTTGCTGACAAAGCAGATCGTGGTAGATCATGAGTCCACCACAAATTCAATCCATGAATTAAACAGACGATCCAGGGTAGACGTGTTTTCGTCCTTTTACGGGGAGCATCTCACATTCCTGTTTTATGTTACTGTCACCCCTCCCTGCTGCTGAGAAACAGAAACAAGACACAAACAGAAATGCAGCTGGAGGACAAATCAAAAGTATAATATAATTTTTGAAACAGCCCTTATGTTACTTGATTTCATTTGATCACATCAGGTCTACATCGGGTTACAAAGTGGTGCAATGTACAACAAATTAGATTCAGAGATGTCCCTGCTGTCCCTGGCTGAACAGAAGACTGATACAGTGAGATGTTATTAGGTAATTAACCATGAAGCTTTAATAATCGTGCCACTGAAGCTCTGTGAAAGTGCTTATTCTTGCTGACAAAGCAGATCGTGATAGAGTGTGCTGCCGATTCTTGCTTCTTAATGGTGCATAAAACATTAAATTAGGGCTCCGTGACAACTTAATTTTAACTTAAGCGTTCTCGACTGAGTCACTGAAATTATAGAGTGCCATCAACTGACAAGGTCAGTTTGTGTGTATAAATGATTCAAAGAAAACTATAATTAAAAAGAAACCAAATGGGTTATTAAGGTGGGAATGAAATTTCTCCGCACATGTTGTTGCCTTGCAATTTCTCCAGCGGAAATCTCTCTGGCATTAGGGCAATCCAGCTGTCATGGGACGAAAGGCGGGTTTTAATCATTTTCTTTAATCACCAAAAGACAGTGAAAATTTAGGAAACTTCCAAATTTGCATTTGTCTCATAAGACATCAAACATATCCTGGTTTATTATCTGAACCAGGATATGTTTGCTTGATTTGTTTGTAATTCCAAAGGCTAAGGGTGAATTTGCATTATAAGCTTTTAGGCTGCTGAATGGAGTCCAAAATAACATTTGGAGCTCTGGATTCAGGAGTTTTTGGAAGGACTCTTTACCACTGTGAGATATGGCAATATTTGAGATTTTGGGTCTTTGTTCATGCAAATCAAATTAAATTCAGATCCGGATACCCTTCTTTATCCAGTGAAACAGTTCATGCATGTTGCCATGGTGGAGACAGGCAGTGTTAGAATGTTCTTCTTAATAATGCTCAGCTCTTTCATCAAAATTAATGGAATTACCCATCCTCTATTTTCTTCTATCTGCAGGATCAGAGTCAGGAACACAATGGCAAAAGACTAAAGAAAGTAAATTTGTGTTTGTTTTGTAGTTTGTGCTGTCTTGAGCTTAGTGTGTATTGGTGCGTACAGTATTGATGTCATTTGCAAGGTTTTACCCTGATATTTATATTAGGGTTAGGGTGTACCTCTGCCTGCATATGTGAGCATCGCTTTCCCCACTGCTGTGCGCAGGGTGCAGCTTTGTCACGGGAGGGTCGCAGCGGCCGTGCCGACAACGTTGCTGGCCAGTGTCTGTCTGTTTCAGGGCGGTGCTACGAGGGAGGCCGCGGTGGCAGCAATCGAGAGCCCCAAGTGTGGAGTGCGCCTGGGCTGTGCGGCAACGAGCCCCTCAGGGAGAGACAGGGCGGAGGTAGGAGGTTCTCCTTGGCGTTCTGACTGGCGTGGTCTCTATCTCAGAAGAGGAATTCCTCCCCTGGTTTTAAATATAAGGAGCATTTCCCCGGGTGTGGCTGGACAGCGGTATCACGGGACTGAGGGGGGAATTTTAGTGTATGAAAAACATTGTTTATTCCTGTCGGCAGGGATTTTTGCACACAGAAAATGTTTTTTATTACATAAGTGTCTTTTGTGTTTGTTAATTCAGTTTTTTTCTTCCTTCTCTGGAATAAATGGTGTGTTTAAGACCTGCTCAGTCTCTGTGCCCCAAACGCTGATTCATCCTGCTTGTATGCGAAAGAACTTTCTGATGGGACATTTAGACCAACCAGCTTTATTGGCCACGTATGGACAAAAGTACTGGGTCACTTACCTACAGACTGTGTAGGATCTGCACAGCCACTGAAACCCATGCCATCAAAAACCATGCACTGGGAGCTTTGAGTCATCTTTTACACACAATGCACCTCCGCAATGAGAAGCCCCGCTCTGTAACTTTCCAGTGCTGTGGATCCTAAGCGCATCCGCTTTGCAAGCTCATCAAGGATCATGATTGAGGGAAGAAGTTTCACAAACTGACTTGCTGCAATGCTGGCATTAGATTACAGAACCACTCAGAACTGAGATCTTTAGAACAACCCAGTTTTTCACAAACGTTTTCAAAGGCAGACTGCATGGCTAGGTGTTTGATTTTATACTCTTGTTTTCAGGACTGAAAACACGTGAATTCAAGGAATAAGAGGGTTGGACCAATACATATATCCATACAATGTAATTCCCGTCTTAAAACGGTCTTAAAATAGCAACTAATCAGAGGCCTGATAAACATCTGCTTTTTCATTCAAGGACAAAAAAAGCAGTGGCTTCACTCTGATTGATTCAATAAGTGAGTTTATGGAAATGCCAACTGGCGATGTCACACTTTTTTATATCAAGTCTGTACACAACCCCAAAATACTAGAAGTATATTCGTCAGTATCATTTAATCTAAAAGGTTACGAACCCTGAAGGTTTTACCTTGCAGTATCAGCAACTGGACACCATCTCTAAATAACACAGACTTCAAAGCTCTGCTGGAAAGACTTGTTGTGAGGGCCAGCACTGACTACCGTATATCATGTTTCCTTAACCTGTACTTGAGAGTCAAAAACTTTATACATCTGACATGTTAGGAGAGCTTCGTGTTAAAGATGAAGTATACAGTACGTTTTCAAGGATGCTGAGAGGCAATAGCTACCTACGATGGCAATACCCCTGCTTAAGAGGGTTAGGAATTCAAACCAGGCAGCTTCTGCTGAATAAAATATCACACCTGGAGGGGTCCCAGGCTGTTCGAATGCTGAGCTGGTGGTGGGAGCCCGTACGTGAGACACAGCTAGGAGGCATTACGCTAGCTTTTTGATGTCAGTGAGCGAGGGTGGTTGGTGCAAATGGGACACTGGGAGGGTGAGGTGAAAAACAACAACATTTTTTCCCTCGCATGAGATCCTTATAAACAACAGCAACACCTCAAACAATATATTGATTGGCACAGAGATTCTTAACAAGAGCTACAGCAACAACATTTCAGACATGTCATTTACCACATAAAGGTGCAAAACCACACGGGATTCCTGTTTTGTCTTTTAGTGGTCTCGAGCTGTTTGGGAAAGTGTGAGGTGCGATTACGAGCGATGCTGACACCTGATAACACAACTGAAGGGTGGCAGCTTTATGCAAAGGTTTAACTGTAACTCAGGTGCATGCAACGCACCGAAACTATTCTCACAGCTATCGACTAATTTAGTAGCACAGTGTGTTTAAACAGCAACAATGCACCAGTAGTTTTGAAGCAGCCCAAAAGTCAACATCACATTAGGAAGATATCATTTTATTGAATAAAACTGGGGTGTGCTGTGTGTGCCATGCCAATAAAAACATGGCAGCAAGCCATTACTGGCCTTTCCCGCTTGCTCGTAGTAACTGCTTCATGGTTTGAGATGATGCGGTGCATTCAGCGTAGCACCCAAAATAAAAATTTAAGGTGGAGTTTGCCTTGGCATGGCTTAAAGCAAATATGTGTAACTCAGGTCTGTTTGAGCAAGTAAATGAGGCAGGCCTTTGTCTCATCGTTGTCTCTATTATGTTTGCACAATTCTTATTTTGCATCCTCAGATTTCTTTTGAAAGAATAAAATATTTTAGCTTCTGTGGATATGCAGCAGTAGCATGAATGAATGATAGAAAAGAAACACGTTAAGGCACAATTATTAAAAAATTGCCAGCAGCAACATGGCATTTTTCGCTTTCTTTCCTCCACAGATGAAAGACTAAAATCCAGTACCTGTATTGGCAGCCAGTTCTTTTCATCAGCTGCATGGGGATAAAGTTATAAACCAATTATGTACCAACATATTTGGATATAGCCTCACTGTTTGGCATGACGTGTTTTTTAAACATGTGGAAAGATTGACTTGGACAGTTTTTACCTTTCCTGTGTAATTGGGCTGTAAAGCAAACGCATGCTCTTTGATCTCATTGAAGTTTCAGCTGGCGCTTTGAATGTAGCACCCCTATGGGGATGTCTTTTACTGAGTGTTTGAACACGAAATGTATTATTTGTGAAGCTGATATAATGATGGCAGCATCCTCTTGGTGCCTCTACTGGCAAAGCAACGGCGTGCAACCCATTACCTAATGCAGGATTTGAAAATAAAAGTCAAACTGTGACTCTATTCAACTATTTACGAAGAACGTCTCTGCCAAAATCTGCTCTATACACTCTAATCCCTTCAACAAAGAATATTTAGGACATGAGCGGATATACTAAGAGTGCAGCTGCCATGATAAAAATCCTGGCAAGTTACAAATACAAAAAACCCAAAAATAATATTTTAAGTGCAATTCCATGAAAAGCTATAAGGTTCTGTAGATCCATGGTGATCAATGCACGATGCAGTTGTTTGAATTATTTATATCGGCACCATAAAAACCAACAGAAGGCAAAGACTTAAACCCGTGCACTGCGACTCATAATCACAGCCCTTAAGGCTCTTCTGCAACTAAACAAGCAGTCCAAATAGATAACCTAGATAGTGCACTACAATTCCTCATCTGTCGCACTCAAACGCACGCCATGCACACTTGCACGAGTGAGCGCAGGAGACAGACTGGCTACACTGCCTCCCCTGTGCTGCTAACTAACAGAACCAGACATGCATGGCCGACGTCAGATGGGAAACATTAAAATAACATGGGACCTTAGGGGACCGGGAAAGAGGATTGGAGCCATCCTGCTTCTCTTTGCTAACAGTCCCTCTGCAACGGTGAAAGAACACGTGTGTGCGTCCCCTCCCTGACCTCGGTATGCTACAGCTAATTGCATTGAATACAGCTATATAATTACCTTGCTCAATCGTCAGAGAACCCGTGGGTTAGCTTCATTAACTGTCACGCTGCCAGTTTTTTGGTGAATGAGCACATATCATTATTGTGCCTGTGTTTAAGTAATTGCACTCTAAATGAGCGCCGCACAAGGTTGTTCTGTGCTGGTGAACATCCGAGACACCCAATCACCTCACGGACCTGCGGGATAATTAATATGAGCTTGCTTGGTGCACTTGGCTTTGATTGTTTTTAAAAAAATAATAAAAGTCACAGCAACATCTCATATATACTCGTACGCTCAAGTGATGGGCTCTCTGTATGCATGCTGACGTCGACTTGGTACTTCTTGTTCTCTTCATCTTCTCAGTTTGCATATTTATGCGAACTATAACAGGATTTTCCAGCAGTAAGTGGAAAGAGCACAAATATGGAAGATTAGATTAGATGTTCTGCTGGTTTTAAGTGCTTCATTATTAAAAGCTTCTGTTTACACGCGCAGCTGTGAGTACTTGTGTGCAATGCGTTTGCGAGGCCACCGAGTGGAATATAACAAGCGTATATAAATATGAATGAACTCACGAGAAAGATATCCTGTTGTTGTTGTCCTGCAAAAATTAAAGTAATGGAATTATCTTTTAAGCATATATACCTCACTTCGATGCTTAAAGTATGTAAAATATGAATGATAATTTTTTAACTTAAAGTCAGGGGAATAAGCATTATTTGTAAGAAGCATAAAGAAATATTTTACCCAGTGGTCAATAATTGCTTAGCATATAGATTAATCTTAAAAAAGCAACCAAAAAAAAAAATCTATTTTTTATTAATGTGAGTAACAATGGAATAATAATGCCATCAAAAAATTACACGACAGTCCTGGTTTTTGCACATTTTCTTGAATAATCTACTTTTTAGTCTAATTTTAATTACTTACTTAATTACGTTAATAACACTATTTGTAGCATGATTTATAATATTCTTATCACCACCTAATATATGTTCACAGCCATCTCCTAAGGACTTATAAATTCAAATTCAAATTTTATTTGTCACGTACACAGTCATACACATAAGTATATAAGTTCATCCATCCATCCGTTCATCTATTCTCTTCTGGTTATCCTAAGGACTTATTAGCGCCCTATGTCTAAAAGACAGATGTAGCTTCTGTAACTTGCCTTAAACCTACATTCTTCTTAATGACTAGCAAGAGTGACTCCCCTAGTTGCAAAGATATGTATATTTATATGCATAGAAAACTATAGGAGCATTTAAACTCAGGATATTTTGTTGTTTTAAAGCTCCTGACTTGAGTATTGTCAGTTTGACTCCAACTCATACCTATGTGCAGCTGTAAACGCGCTAAGAGCCCAATAAAACTCTGTGCTCAAATACAAATTCCTCACATGCTACAAATCAAGAGATCACAATATCTTGTTGTTGTTTGTCTTTTTGTCCGAACCCACCCACAGTCTTTAAGTGTTTACTTTTATAATGCTGCTGCTGTTGCTGTGATAGGCATGAGCAACCATTTGTACAAACTTTTATTCCTTTGTTCATACTAATGATTATTTTCCAAAGCAGAAGGGCCACTCAGTATCAGTGTGGCACTGACACTTTAACACCAAGAAAAGATAAGGATGTGCATCCTGAATGGCCCCTGGGGGACTGCAGCAGACAAGCTGTTTTAACTGGAGCAGGGTCTGTTGGAAAACTACTAGTCTCTTTTAACTGACAGAGGGAGTAGAAGCACAGACACTCAGATTTATTTTTCTTATATAAACTGGTTTAACATCACTGGTTCTTCACTATTTGCTCCTATTACACAACATAGCTGGTGTGCAGAAACAATGCGATTGTGTCTGTATGTACCAGCCCCAGTTAACCGAAACCCCCCTGCTGTGCCCGAGGCTGTAGGTGTTAGTTTACTGCTGGTCCTGATCCAAGGTGTCCGTATATGCAACCAAAGACCATCAGAAGCTGTAAAGTGAGAAATCGACACTTATTTACTAATATTCTTATTAAGTGTGTGATGCAAAGTAGATGCAGAAAATTAGGCACCAACAGCCAGAGAGAGAGAAAAAAAAGCAAATGATAAGGAACAAGTATCCAGACTGGATTCTGTCTTTTGAGCCATTAAACCAAACCAATTTCCTCTAATCTGGACAGGGCCATCCCAGGGCAGGAAATGCCAGCCAGTAAGATTCTTGAGGGAAAAGCAGCCATTGTGCCTGCAAACAGAGCATAAACTGAAGATCTGATTTAATAAAAAGCCCCTTTTCTCTGCTGGGGAAGGTGCCTGATCTCATGTTTCATTCTTTTGTTCACTTCAGCTCTCTCCATCGCTCTGCTTCTTTAGCCACACTGTCCCTTACAAGAGACAAGCACACCAGACACCACATTACTAACACGTGTGCCTTCCAAATTAATACAACTGTTATGTATATACACAGTTATGCATATGAATCTATAGCCAAGGGACAGGATTACTGGTACCAGGGGTTCTCTAGGTTTCTTTCTGTAGCCTGAATTCTTTTGACCAATTACAGGCTTTGGTTGCATGCAGGTAAACAGAACCTGTGCAGAGGAAAAAGGACAGCATGCAATTTGAAGCTGTCAGCTATCATTTAAAACAATTTAGCTTCTTATGATCTTTAAAAAAAAAGTATGTGCATTGTAGCTTATTAATCAGCAGATGTGACCACCTCTATGAAAGCAGGGTTTTGGCCATTTCCCAGTGAGAAACATTGCAGTGTTGATATAACAACAAATTCGTCCTAAGGTCAGACTGTGCAATTCTCAGAGAAATCTTGAACTCAACAGGTCTCAGTCAGCATGCTAAATGTTCAAGTTCATGACAGCAAATGTAAAACAGAGATAAAGTATTGTTTGTTTGGAAGGGTCGGGAAAAAGTTTTAAAAACCAACATGGCAGCAGAGGTTAGGCTTGCAAAGTTGTGTCTGAACAAAGCACAAGACTTCTGCAACAATGTCCTTTGGACAGATGAGACCAAAGTGGAGATGTTGGTTCGAGGACACATCTAAAACCTGCAGGGACACCGGCCCTCGTGGACTGAGATTGCCCACCTTGTTCTACAAGCTACTGAATCATGGGCTGTACTTAGTTTTCCCTACAAGCCCATAGAAACTTTTTTCACATGACGCCACCATCTCACTCATGTGGGTAGCGTTGACATTAGTAGTAAAAAGTCCATGTTAAGAAAACAAAAGTCCTGATATTAACCAGACAATAGTTGAGTCCTGTTGTTTAAAATGCACAGTATGCACAGGCTTGTATACTACTGAAGTTACCAGAGTGTCTAAAGCAAAAGAATGCAATGCAAAACCCAGAAGTACACGGTGTGAAAACCATCGTTATGGTTTCAATTTAAAACCTCCTTTCTTGCCACACGGTGACTGGTGTTATATCTGATAATGCATAAGTTTAAACAAACAGGAAGCAGAAAACCATCAGGAAAGTTTTGCTCCGTTTCAGAAATCCGAAGTCTGTTAGAATCAGTACAATGAGATAATAAACATACTCAAGGCGTATCATCATTTTGTCACAATGTAGCAGCGGATCTTTAGCAGTAATTAATCCAACCTGGATTTGTTTCCAGATAATCTGGTCCTCCTTTTGTAAACGGCAGTGTTAATGTAATTTCAGAGATGTTGCGCAGTAATGCCTATTTCTCCCCAGGGTAGGAATTTCTCGCAGACTCGTTTTCGAGCTCATGTATCCTCCTGATGTCTACTTTACACTTCCTTTTTTTGGAAAAGAATTCACTCTGGCTTTTGTTACAGTCTGGCTGCACAATGAAAATGCCTCATTGTGCAGCACCTGCAGTGATAGTATGTGTCTATGGGAGCAGGAAGAATATTGGCTCTAGTCAGTCAACCGTTTCTCAGGATAGGAGCATGTTGGATTGCATGCAGTGTCTTTTGTGTCTTTGCATGTGTGTGTATGTCCGTCGGGGATCTGCCTTTATCTTGGGCTGGTCCATTAGCTGACAACAGAAGTGTGGAGAGAACATTACCAGAGAGACATTTGTTCTGTGTCTGACAAGACCCAGCTGTAAAAGATGAGACTATTTTACACCAGCGGCCTCCTCAGATAAGATTCTGCCTTTTCCTTTTCTTTCTGTTAGCTCACATTTTCCTGGAACAAGCCTTTTAACATTACTAACTGGTGCAAAAGTATCTCTGTCATGTTGTGGAATTGTATCTGCAAATCCAAGAATCACATTAAATGACCTGCAGAGGTTGCACTCTGGCTTCAAATGGCTTGTTTTCTTCCCGTCCCCATCTGCAACCCTTTCAGTTCCCGTGTTGCCACAACAACACGTGTTCCAAGCCACAACTTCCGGGTGAATCCGTGAGCCGATTGGCTGAAAGCAGTACATACCCACAACACGCCTACTCTGAAATTCTTGCTTAGGTTTCTGGCACTGGTTTGGAGGTTTGCATCAGTGTTACGTGACTGTGCACACACCCACCCACACACACACAAATACACTCACAGACACACACACCCAAAAAAAACAAATGAAAAAACAAAAACAAAAAAACAGGACACACGAGTGCTAAAGTCAGCACATTAGCAAACGTCAGACCTGGGCTCTGCTCCGGAGGACAGCTGCCAAAAGTGACTGGCTGTGTCAAAACACATTGCTCACACCTACACACTGTTTGTTGTTATTCCGCTGGTGTTTCATTGATAGTGTCTCAGTAGAATACGGCACGAGACGAGGTGCTAAATGAAGTAACACTCCAGGGAGAGGAGAGTCACCATGATTCAAAAATGGGCACAACAACGTGCTATTTCTAGGCATGAAGAGGAGGAAATTAAAAGTCAGAGTTCACACACCGCAGACATATCTCTAAGCCTCAATGTGGCGCATTTTCATCATTTCTGCAGCTTTACCACGAGCCTGCCCTTTAAACCACACTCAGCCCACAGTGAGAACCTCATCGCAGACCACCTATAAGATGTATTTTCTATCTACACACAGCTTAGCCACTGATGTATGACTGTGCACATATGCTTAAATGACAGTAAAACAAAGATTTCCTTACGATCTACTAAAACTGGAAGATTGGTGCGGTTCAGGGACAGATTCTGACCTGTTCCGTTTAACTGTCGTCTATAGAGAACAAATTGAATTACGGAAAAGTAAAAGTGCAGTTTTATAAGATGAGCAAACACAAGGATGTAACAGCATATGGCTCCGATAGGGGAAATTCCAGCTTTGCCCTTCTGCTTGGCTACATTAGAGAACCGCAACTACATAAATCCTGGAGCTGAAGCCAAGAAAAATCAATAAAACTTATATTAAATGACAAAAACCTGACATAAAATATTTATTTTAAATCTTACATTTATTTCTGGGCACATGGCTTTTACTAGGAGTCTGCTTGTGATGCAGAATACAAGAGCTAGACATGCAGCTCAGCTGATTTGTTTCCTGCGTGTTTTAGAGTCAGTTACAGGCTCATAATGCCTTTCCGAGCGTGAGCTGCTCCAGAGCAGTGAGAGAGAGCACACAGGCAGCAGAAAGCAGCCATACGGGCAACACGGTGGCAAGGCAGTCATTGATCATAGTGATTGACAGAGGGGAAATGTGCCTCATTTTTCCTGCAGAAGGAACACGAAGGAGAGAGGAGGGCAGGAAAAAGAAAAAGGAAAAGGGCAGATGTGAGGGGAAAACATAAAAGCCTGAATGAAAAGGAGGAGAAAGTTAGAGGAGAAGCTCGGTAGGTTACACTGGGGAGATGAGGCAAAATGCTGCTGATAATCTTATTACCTCCAGATAATTAGGCATTCAGTTTAAATACTGCTAATGACTGCTTCCTTCCACACACAAACTTGACTTTCCAGCCCAGGTATACTGATGCTCGTCTGAATATATTTTACAGTCAAATTTTTGATTTCCAAATATTTGAAATAATGATACACTACTTGACCGTATTTTTAAAGTTAAGATTATTTCTAACCAGCTAACCCCAGTTTTTCCTGTCTGGTCTGGTTCATTACAGTTAAGGTCAGGTTTCTGCTCTTGACAGAACTCAGTGCCATTCAGTTGTTTTGAATCTCGAGTCGCAGGGTTGCGCAGACTCCAACTCCACTGTCATGGACTGCAGCTAGCAAGGGGTGGTCACTGTTTCACGCTATGAGTCGATGGACCAGCAGGTTTCAGTCTGCTGAGATTACCAATCCTTCCAAGAAAGCAAGTACGAGCAAGTCTGAGGCGGTTGAGCTGATGGATGGTAGAATATATCAGATATTGTTATCTATGAACAAAGAAAGCATTTAAAAATCCCCTCTCAAGCCCAGACGAGTATATACAAAAACCCCTGCTTCATGAAAAACACGATACAATCTCATTCTGTGGGAAATACTGAGAATGAAAGTGTGTACAAAAATAACTAAAGCTGCCATACTTTACACCACATCACAAAAAACACCCAAGACTTTCACGGCAGATAACCGCTGAGTCACAGCTCAAGGATCAATAGGGAGAACCAGGTTTTATTACTGCAGGAATTAGCAAAATGAACTTTTGCTCATTTTTAAATGCAAAACCTCCCCATCCGAAACTATGAACGTCATACTTCAAGTTTTGTGGCAGCGCAAACCAATAGTTTGAAGCAAAAAGCTCCAGACTGATGAAAGATCCCAAGGCCAAGCGACTTGCTCCTTAAAACCGGTCTCTTGGGTTTTGTGTTTGTGTGTCTGTCTGCGTAATTGAGGTAATTAGCTGATCTAACAGACTGACAGTGGACCGGACTCCTGCTGTGGGTGGGCTCTAATTATCTAAGTTATGAGGTTATGTGATTTAAATGCTTGAATGAATGCGTTACTCTGCAAATGCACAGCAGGACGTGACGGCCAGTGTGCACTAATCCCGGGAATCTAAAATGGAAATGCTGTAATAGCGAAAAATTAATTGAATCCAGCATCCTCTTTAACAAAGTCCTCAAATCATTACATCTTTTCACCGTTGCTGTACCAAGGCACCTGTTTGGAGTTCAGACAAGGATCTTTTTACCTTCCATCCATCTAAGTTTCTGTTTCATTTGAACTTGACAGTTTTACTGTTGAATAAAGGATTTATGCCACACCGTGAGTTATATGATGTCACTGAAAGTTCTATTCAAACCATAAAACACCTTTAATAGAAAACTTTACCAAAAATTCACATTGACAAACTGTTTCCTCGGAAATTCCAGCATAACTTAAAATAAAGTTGTGCCAGAACCAATACTGTGAAGTTGCACAACATGAATTTGTAATGCCTGGCAATAACCAGAAGCAAAAATACAATCTTCTGTGGGAAAATAACAAACGCTATGATGTAATCGCTTTTTAAAACCCTCCCTTGTCTACATGTATGCCCTATTCTCATAAACTCCTGTGTTATTTTCCCAGAAAAATCTAACTGTGACAGTGACACTCGAACTAAAGTGAGAATTTTTTTGAGGTGACATCACAATAGAGACTACATGAGCATGCTGATGGCTATTTTTCTGGCTATTATCTAACAAAGACTGGACATAATCATCACAGTCTATAACTTGGCGTTGAAAGAAGCCACATTTTTTAACCATGGGATCCAAGTTCACACTTGAATATACTCGTCATGTGGGAATTGACCAGATGCAGGCCTGCAGACCAAACCAGGCCCCAACTGCTAGTTAAAGAAACCAGGCTCTAACTTATATAACCGTCCCAGAACAGGAATAAAGTTCTACCTCCCACTGGATCCCAGCCTGCAGGATAAAAGTCCTTCCTCAGCATGTTTCATCTGCCCCGTAGCCGCCACATCCCACATCCTTCTGATGACATTTACGATCTGATTGATGGGACAATGTCCAGGGCTGCCGCTCGCGTTAAGGCGCGGTCGTTTGATCAGCAAAGGCCCACCCTGTACGTGCTCGGAAATCAAAAGCTGTGGGCCAAGGCCAGATAAAATGCTGCATGCGCAGAGGAAAAATACATGTTGACACGTCTGAAAAAAACAGGAGAAAGACCTCTGACACGCTTTGGAAGCGCTGCAAGGATTTCTTTATGCTGTAGCCACAAGTGTGTGTTTTTGAACACATAATATTTGTTCATGGCGATAAAGATGCCGTTTGGGATGAAACACAGTGTGTGAGTGTTTACGATGAAGCCCTAAGATGTTCGAATAGTAGAGGGAACACACACCAAGCACACGCTAAAACACTTAAACATAAGCACATTTAGCAGGGTGCAAAAATAAACAGACATAATACAAACTAGGGGTGGGGGAAAAAATCGATACTGTGTAGTATCGTGATATTTTGTTTGCTAATAATGTATCGATACAGGGACAGCAGAAATCGATATTTTGTTACAAAAAAAGTTTTTGTGGACTGGAACTGTGACTTCAGAGCATGTTGATCCTTTTTCTGAGCAAGAATTCTGACATTCCTTCACTGTCCAAATGTGTTTAACTTTTTTTTGGCAGAAATAAACATGACAGTTTACTTATTTTAATTTAAGAAATGTTTTATTTTAATTAAGTTTAAAACTTTTTTATTTAATGTAAAATTATATTTTGTTTTAATTTACTTTCAAATTCTTCAGTTGCTGAAGGGGCTGCATAGTTTTCATAAATTGCATAGTTCAGAATAGCTATAATTGTACCAGATGGTTGCATTCAGTTAAGTTGGACTAGACTGTAATACAAACCGTTCAAGTTTGTCAACAATACAACTGACTGAAATGAGAGAAAGACTGAGTGCGAGACTTTGATATTAGATAAAATGAATATTGATAAAGTTTACCTTTATGTACAGAATCTGAATATCGCAAAATATTTTTAAAAAATTGCAATAATATCGTATCGTGCATTAATTATTGTGATAATATCGTATCGTGGGATGTATGGTGATTCCCACCTCTAATACAAACGGTCAATTTCTTGGATCTTCAAGTGCGGCGCTCCTAATAAGCAGGCGCTGAACGGCATCAGTGTGTTTCTGTTTTTGAAGCTGGACCGCCGAGGGCCTCGTGATGAGGAGCAAAACGAGCTGGCAGATAAGTGGGGAAAGGATGAGGACGAGTCATTACGCTTGACACCGCCACAGCAGGAGAGACGGAGGGCGATGGGTGGGGGGGCTTGTTTGTTACAGATCATTATGTGATGTGATTGCACTCAGAGAGTCAAATTTCTGATGACAGCCTGAGCTGCTGACCTCGGACCGATTTTATGTGGGAAAGCAAGGCAAAACAAACAATAATTACTGCTCAATGAATTATCAGCGAGGATTCTGGGAGGCAATAAAAGCCGCACTGTGGATCCCACAGTCTAAGCAAAACAACACTCAGCAATTAGTGCAGAGAAAATGCTGTCCTATTAGCGGCAGAGGCCGGTGTTCTTCCTTCCTTCAGTAGTGCTGAGGTATGACGCAGTAGCACACTACTCCGCCACCCTCACAAAAATCTGCATTTTCTGATAAATCCCATAAAAAGAAAGGATCCTGCTAACAACAGTAGGGTCGACGCCTGATGTCTTACTGCTCTGTTCCATGGAGCTCCATCATTAAGCCACACGGGATGACATGTTTGTTAATTATCCCGGACACACAGACTGTAATTTATTTTTGAGTCAATCAGCCTCCTGCACCAATCTTGCATATTAATCTGAACGGAAAACTACTCGACCGCTAATTTTGCATGTGAGGAATATCAGACTAGAGATAAATGTGCACAATTGGTTAATTGGGGAGGAAAAACTGATGCAGATTTCATAATGCAAACATTTGGAACTGACCAACAACCCATATGCTATACCTATAGGTGTATCCTCACAAACATAGCAATTATAAATCCATCCATCTTCTGTCCCTTCTTCAGGTCACAGGGAGAGCAGACAGGTCTCAGACTTCCCCGTCAACAGCCACCTGCTCCAGCTCATCTCGGGGGACAGTGAGGTGTTCCCAAGCCAACCAAGAGATGAATGCCCTGACCCTAACCTTCTCCCATAGTACCCCAAATCACCTGACCTAAGAGGTGCTCAGAAGTCATCCTAGTCAGACGCAGAACCACCTCAACCGCCTCCTTCAAGTAGAGGAGTAGTGGTTCTACTCAGAGTCCCTCCTAAATAATCAAACTTCTCACGGTGTGTTCGCCAAGGGAGCCTCAGCACTCTCTTCACCACAACACACCAGTACAGCGTCTGTATCATCGTGGATGTGAGAGTCTATTGGTTAATCTATCCGTAAAGAAGCCTGTAAAGAAGTAGACCTGGTTGCACCTCTGTGTGCATCACTGACGTGCAGGGGCACCAAGAATGAGGGAGTTGCATGAGATCTGTGGATTTAGCTAATTTCTACTTACTATTTTATTGCTGGTCAAGTTGACTGCTCGGCAGGTCAAAGTGACCCTGAAGCCACAGGGCAACGTCCCAGTACTCACAGCAGGAGGTCTGCCACTGATCCACCAATAAATTACTACTGCTTGACAGTTTTCTAAAAGATGGAGGGGTCAGCTATTTTAGGAGATAAATTAACATTTTATTTAAACTTAAATAATATACATTTGTCCTAAATAGTAGGAACTAACAGGCAAGACAAGAGCACCACAGACACGGAAGAGAAGTTAGAAAGTATGGAGACAGACTTTGCTGACAGCAAAAATTAAAGTAAAAGGCCAACTTTATTCATGCTAATTAGGCTATGCAAACGTCCTGACTGAGGCCATTTATTGTCCAGATTTCAGCACCAGCAGCACAGAAAGCAGCCAACACACACATAAAATGTTTAACCTTGAGCTCAGCTTGATTTATATATACACAGTGTATCGACAGGATGCCAGACCAAAGGTACCACTGCTAGTGGCTAACATAACAGATCATTAATGCCAACTGTGTGTAGAAATAGATGGTAACCCCTCCTCCCAAGTAAAAAAAAAAAAAAAGCATCTAAAAGTAGCGGTGCGGCCAGAGAGATGACATCCACAAACACATATCAAAATGCCACAGGGAAAATGAATGAGTCTGGTCTTCGAGCACCACATAATCAGGCCTCGCTTGTGTACGACAACTGCAAATAACCATGTTCACTCGAAAACACGAGCAGCATCGGCAAAGTGCAGCAGTCGCAGATGTGTACCTTCTGCGCTAATGTATTCGATCTCTCATTTAGCAAACGTCTGTCAGGGTATGAAAAAAAAAGAGCTCAGTTTAGCCCGGACGCACTCTGTTTGCCAGGAAACCATTGCCCCCCTGAGCCACTAGCAAATAGCCTCTGAGCAGAGGGGGTTTCAGTAATCAATGAGCTGTGGACAGGGTGGCAGCAGACAGCTAGTTAGTCCAGCTGACAGATACCCACAGACACTTCCAGAGATGTAGCCAATGTCGGTTGTCTGCATGTGGTTTTTGGAGGTTTGAGAATTGATGTTCAAAGACAACAGCAAAAACAGCACAGTGAGAATACTAGCAGTAATCTATCATGCCTGTCTTTAGATGGGTACCGCAGAGATTTGTGGCTGCCAGCTTCTTGGAGTCCATGTTTAAGTCATAATGTGTAATTAATTGTTCATTTTAAACTGACTTAGTCGTAAGCTTTGTTTCGTAGTAGTTCCCAAACATCCACGTGACTTCAGCTTGATTTCTGTGCATCGGCTCACTGTTCATTCTACCGTTTTAGCCGTACCGGATGTATTTAACACATCTGGATCTAACTGAGAAACTTGGACACCACTAAGTCATGATTTATCCACATATCTTCCCATTATTTAACATCTACATCCCTGTAAATTTTAAGTGAAGTCTTGTCTTGTCTCTGGCTCCTAAACATTAGAGATGTAGATTTAAAAAGTGACCAAGGTTTTTTCCTTCATGGCTGCTCAGCTTTGAAGCAACATGCCCGAGGAGTGAAGGTTCATTGAACACATTTGTAGACACAAGCTTCTACTATTTTTGTTGTCATTTGTGGTACTGTACTGGCATTTATTCATTTTGACATTTTCCATTTTGGAGAGATGACTTTTGAGATAATTTCCCTTCAAGGCCACAAATACGTCACAAATACCCCTTTCTTCTTATCACAACAGAAGAACGAGATAAGCCACAAAAGTTGAGAAGGATTCTTATTTACTCTGTCAATGAATGTGTTTGTGTCTATGCCTCACATACACACACACAGAGATCTGCTCAGACATCTACATCTGTGTGGGTGACAGACAGACACAGGACTGGTGGCTTTTAACTGCCATTACTGAGTAAGCCATCAATGTTCCGCACAGCCGTGTGAAAAATAGGCCAGAGAGAAGAGTGGCAGTGACACTATGTGCAGCAATCTCAACACTTCTGCTGTGAGTGAGAGTAACGAGGAAAGAAAGCGAGCACTACAGCACTAAACTATTACTCCGGTCGCTGCTTAAAAACAAATAAAACTTCTATAGGCACCTGTTCAAATACCGGCACATGTATTCTTTCATGTATAAACAGCTCAGACTAAATGGGAATAATGAGAGTCTCTTTCCAGAATCCCTCAGGCAAACAGATTTTACCTCGAGCCAGTCGTAGCTGTCATACTTTCCGAAAACAAATTCCACTGAACCTGCTAATGTGGCCATTAAAGTCAAGTCAAGCCTGTGTGTGTGTGCGTGCATCAGTACATCAGTCATCACTAATTTTCTTCAACTGAAATGGGAAAACAGGTACATCGGAAAATCAGTTTGTTTCTATTCCTGTAAAGAATTCTCGGCAAACAAGTTCCCAAGAACATTTCATCTTTCAATCAGGCATGACCAAGACGAAAGAGCCTTTAACGGCAAGGAAGTCACCTCTGGAGTTTTTAACAGCAATTAGAGTTTTTAAAAAGTCTATATGTAACATGGAAAGGGCTGTACCTGAAATAGCGCTTCGGTGCCTTTTCATATTCGCTCAACAAGTCTCTGGAGTTTTGCTGGAGTGAGAGAACAAAAAATCTTCATCAAGATATTTACTCATATGAGGGTGGTGTACGAAAGCACTGTCTAACATCATCTAATAGGTTCATTTGCGATTTTATCCTCATCGAACTTTCTTTTCATGCTGGAAGTGAGAAACATCCTGGACATAAGATGCATTTCATTGTATACAGAAAACACGAGACCTCAGCCATACAGGCCTGGAGGCCGGTTGGCAAGCCAATGTGTACTCCCAACAGACTGGCGAGTGGCTGTTGGAGTTTGCTGAAAGCTGGTAGGTAAAATCAGTCACAAAGAGGGTTCTGCACCAAAAACCTCCTTGCTATTGCTTTGTCCGCTGGTAGGTACAACAGCAGCTTATAGTTTGCATGGACCATGGCAACTTGTCTACAAACACTCAATGTTGGCTTTGAAAGTGAATGTTGGGCCTTCCACTTCAGCAATGTTTCAGAAAGTGCGACAAACAGCGCCAACAAACAGTCCAGTTTGTGTCGCATCTTTCAGTGTCTTGTGAAGAAATCTTGACAAACAAGATGCAGAAAATTGGCAACAACTGTGTGCTTAACCATAAAAATCTGCTGACAACCAAAGCAATCACAAGATTCTCGGTACAGCACGTGGTACCCAGTTGTGACCACACTCTAGGGAAGCAGTGATTGGCAGCACTTTGGCAATCACTGCACCAAAGTGCTGCCAATCAGTGTCACATGTCAATCACTGCGGTCTTCTTGAATGCCATTATGCCAATGGTTCGCTACACTTTTTGACTTGGTAATTTGTTTCATTGCCACCAACTGTATGTTTCTACCTTATCAATGAAGCCGTGCAGAACTCATAAAAAAAAGTACTAGAACACATTTGCCAATAGATAAACAAACATTACAAAGACTACAATTAGTGAGCAGCAAAGATACAGTACTGCTAAAGAAGGCACGAATCACATCTGGGACTCTCCACCATTTGACCTTAGAACTGAAGAAGCTTCTCGGATGAGAGGTGAAACGTCTTCAAGCAACTTAAAGAAGTCCAGACGCTTTTCTTTGCAAGCTCCTTTGACTACGATGACCTGGATGACTGAGAACCTTCACAGACGAAACACATGAATCCACTTAAATACCATGTGGCCAGTGAACTGTTCACTACTCTTGTATATGTATCAGCAGCTGACTCAGTGTGACAAGTACGTGGGCTGACAGACTGTCACAGGAAATCAAGACATGATATTGAAATCTATTGGAAAGCATTCAGAAACATTTTTTTTTAGAGGTTATTGTTTTGTCAGCAGCATAATGCTAAGAATTCATGCTGAACCTGGATTATGACTGAACCCTAATACCTAAAAAACATAAATATTAAATCAAACAAACAAACAAAAGAAAACCACTGAATTCTGATGATGAATATGATGAATTCAAAGTAGGATCAGTCTTGGTTGAGTGACTTTGCTCGGATTTTGCAGATTACAATTTACTATGAAAAACCACATCTTATTTTTGCAAAACATGGCACTCGCATCAGATCATGCATAAATTTATACATTCAAGACTCAGTTAAACTTGCAACAGCCAGCAACTGTTGCTGAACGCTTGTTAAAAAAGGCCTGTGCAGATGCATAACAAACAAGCAATTGTTTGAATGAGTATGCAAAGCATCAACTGATAAAACAAACACAGACTTTGACCGTTGACAACATTCAGAAATTTCCTACACATGATAACATTTAGCTCGTGTTTCCATTCATCCGTTTCTGAAGCACTTAACCAATTCAATTCATGTATGATATTATTGTTATTTAAATATTCACTTTAATTTGACCCAGCACTGTCTCCTATCCAGCGGATATATAACCGACACTTGCACTGCATGCGCACATGCCATCCGTACTCCCAGCGCTGCACATTTTGAAATGATGTTTGGTGTAAGGAGAGGCTACACCGATCGATCGTCACCACTGTGAAGCGAGTTACTGTAAGAGCAAGGAAAGCTTTCTAAAGCTAGCAGAAATGAAAAACACAAGTGGCGCGAGCAGGGAGAAACACTTTGAACTAAACATAGAAAACACACACACACACACACACACACACATACAGGTATCACAATGTGTAAAGGATGTGTATTCCATTTTTTTTACATGCAAAGTATGTCCTGGAGAGCTAACGTGAGTGCAGTGAGCTGTGTTTACAAGCACAAATTCCGCAAATGCATGTACACCACATGTGTGCACGAATGTTTGTGAGTACAGTACGCACTATAGCAGCTATGTCAGCAGCAGTCTTGTAGCAGCAGGTGAGATTTACGAGGTGCTAAGAACGCTTGCCTGTAGCCAAGTGATGGGAGACGGATTCGCCCTCCTCGCCTCCCTGTACCCCTGCCTAACGCTCCCCGATTGCCTCCACTTGAAGACACACAAGCACTTAAAGATACACATTCACATAAACACATGGCTGCGCTTATACATGGAGTAACCCCACCAGACAAACATGCACACATAACCCCTGAACCTTAAAGTGTAGCTAAAGCCTTCACTGCCCCCACTCCAGTTCTCAAAGACACGCTTCCTGGGGCTAAAAACACCTTCTAAAATGTCCTGCTCACCAATTTTTCTTCCCTGCTGACTAAATCTCTCCTCCTTCACACATATTCTGGAATTACAGCATACACAGAAATGCAGTACAGTGCGGATCATTATGACAGAAAAGGCTGTCCTGACAGGGGAGCATGTTTTACAACCTGAGGCTTCTACCTTCACTGGATGATATAGAGTACAGGGTTTCATTTTCTATTGCAGCTGCTATATATTCTATAGCTTAGGTGAGCAAGTAAACACATACTCCAGGATGCAGAATGTATATCAGATGGATGGCTGCTTACTGCAGGTTTGCTTTACGCTATAACAAAAATAACTTTTCTTATGACTGATGAAGGTTCGGTTTGACGAGCAAACATACCTTGTATGTTTTTGGATGCCTTTCAAAGAATCGTTTACCTTAGTATTTTATTACACATGCCAAACTAATAAACCAAGTGATCAGTCAAATCTGCAGGATTTTCTGAGTCAAATAGGCTTTCAATCCTGGTAATGAACTGATTTGATTCAGGTGTGTTGACCCAGGGTGATATCTAAAACCTGCAGGACACAGATTCCTGGACACCCCTGGCATACCTGGTTGTTGGACAGTTTAACCAATCTCTCAACCTGAATCACGAACCTTCGAGGATGAGCATCCTGAATGTCAATTATTTACAGCAGTATCATAATCAGTTACAACACAAGTCAATGCTTAAAACAGACTTTTTTTCCCCTTCTACTGGGGTATTGTTTTCGCTCAGTGGTTGAACAGGGGGCCAAATGCAGATGCCTGGTTTTGATTCTAACCCAAGGCCATCTGATGCTCCATCTCCCTGCTCTACTGTCTCCTCTTCACTAAAATTAAGAAATAGAAGTGAGAAAAGCTCAGAGTATAAAAGAATACTTCTCCTGAGGTGTATATTGATCGCAAAAGCTACCAAACAACGAGTCAGTCAAATGTTCAATATTCTTTTGTTGTTACAAATGCTCCGACATTACGTGTCCATCTAACATGCACACTTTCAACCTGTGACTGACAGGAGTCCCCATTTGGCTTGCAAACATCTGTCCAAACAACTCCGATGGCTGTTCTGTCTTCTTCTGTCCATGCCGCTATGCATTGCCTCCCTCCTCTGCAGGGACTTAGAGGATTAAACTGCAATTATATGCTTCCCCTTTCTCCCCAGCTGTGCAGAAAGGGGAGAGGAAAGGACGGGAGAGGAAGGGAGACCTTTGACCCAAAACTAGTCTTTGAATGACTCAAACAAATTTAAATACAACTGTCAACGTACACAAATCCACCGTACATATTTGCATATTTATAACCTACCAGAACACTGCAACAACTAAACAGATATATTTTTCAGAAACTGAACAGAGCAGACATCAATGTCAAATGTCACATCAGTGTCAGACATGAAAAAGCAGGAAGTAGCAAGGATAGGCAGCGATCACTTCCTATATGACATTACCCAACTGCGTGTATAGAAGGTATCAGCTGAGCCATCACCCGACGAGCCTGGCAGTAAGATCAGCTGATTTACTTGGATGATCAATTTATTATCTAGTGTTATTCCAGCCAATAAGACCTTAAAAGATGTGTGACAGCTCTGTCAGATATAAATGATCTGCAGCAGATGAATGTACTGCTGCTGATTAATATTTGTAAGACAAAGAATGGAAAATATTTTATAGACATCCCCTCCAGTCAGAAGGAAACTTAAAAGTCCCGAATATTCAGTTCTGTCATTACGACGAGACACGACTCACAGTGAAGGATGATGGTGCAAACGTGATGCAAAACAAGTGTCAAATCATCAGGTGCTTGAGCTTCTTCTTCCTCTGACAGATGAATATGTTTACATAAATCAGTCAGTCTGCACACACTTGTTAATAGTCCAATCCATGACATTAGGTGGCACATTAGTGGGGGGTTTTCCCCTTTGGTCAAGAAGAACTGGATGAAATGTTGAGACGAGAGTTGAAAATTACACGAGCAGCAGACACAGCTTGTCAAGCTAGGAACAAAAGAAACAAAGCTCCAGAATACCAATGAAGTCAGTCCCCTGTTTGGCAGTCTTTAATTAATAAAAGCAATGGTGATCTAAAGAGGTTAGACATTCCAAAAAGAAAACACACACACACATAAATAACAGTCAACGCTCTTTTGCTGTGTACTTTTAAACACTACAGAGCAATCCACAGTGATCCTACTGACATTTCAAAAAATTTAGAGGAATTAAATGCTTGTTTTCCTCCCAATCGTTGGAAGTGGAAGCACAGGAACGCAACGTTATCATCAACTCGACATGAAAAACACCGACTGCAGAATCTATTATTTATTTCCAGTCTCTCTTGTATTGCTTTTATTCCCAATCAACCCCTGAGGGAAATATCTGGCTTTCTAGCTTCCAGCCACTCCACTGCGGAAGCCTTCAACTTTGCCTGCTTACTGTCTGTGGATCAGGTAGCGCACAACGGGTTTCTCGAGAGCTGCAGACATGGTGTGAGAGAAAAACTCGCCATAAAGCTCTGCGGAGCAGAGGAGAGCTGCAGATTTGGGTGATGGTGCTGTGTCATTATGATAATACTGCATTGTTTTCACACAGTGAATCCGACGTGTCGAACCGTTTCTCTGTGAAAATTACATCTATGTAATCAGACTAGCAAGTGATCAGTGGGACCAAGCAGACAAAGTGGGCATGTGGGCACTGCTACAATTAGATAATGAACGGCTATACAAACAGCACCGGCTACAAGCCAGCGGCTCGCTGAGGCTCTGCTGTGTACACTCGCATAATAAACATACATTTATTAAATACACAAGAAGACAGGCAGAACACAGCCTACCAGTCATACTGCGCGAGCGTGGAGTTAATGATTTCCCCAGGCCTCTTGCGTTGTGTAGTCCGCCTTGCCTCCGTTCTGGAAGAAATAAAAAGAGGATTGTCAGAGTGGATGAAAAGCTTAGGTGGTGGTTGGAGGATGCAGGGATATAATATATAGAAGACAAACAAAGGTACACGGTACAAAGGCCAGTAACGGCACCTCCTTGCCCTTTGTCCTCATTCCTCAGGCTCAGTGTTCTTGCTGTCCTTTCTGTTTGTTCTCTCCTTTCCTCAATTCTTTCATTCTTTCACATTGAAGAACTAGTTTTTTCACTCCATCCTTCTTTTGACCACCTGACGTTACTCTCCTTCGACACACCTTTTTCCTCCTTTCCTTCTCATTTTCTTCTATTGTCCCATTCTTCCACTCCGTCTCACTTTCTTTTTCCTTCTCTCTCTTTTCTCTCTAACTCTTTAACTCTGGCCTCAGGAGACTTGGCCTGTTTACCTCAGAGACCGACATGAAAGCCAAACATTTATGTATGGGTCTGTGTCACAGTCATGCTGTAACGGACGCAGAAACGTCCTCCTGCAGCTAGCATAACTGGTTTTATGTTAGCTGCAGTCAGACTAGAAGTGAACGTTGAAAGTCTCGCATCAGACAGATGCTGCAGACATCTGCTTCCTGGAGCAGGCTCTGACTCTGATCTTCACCTACATATCATCTCAGGTTAGAAACTTTGTGCTACTATGTGGGCCACTTAAGTGAGATAAAAGGATCGACATCAACCCTGTATGTACACAAGCTAAAGAGCTGAATGTGGACTGGAACAGGGGGGAAAGAACTTTAACCAATTAATTGGTTAAAAAGCAAAAGCCACTATTGCACAGCATATGGCCAGGGTTTTTCATACATAGGGGAATTTTAGCCACTAAAATTCCTAAGAGGTTTTAGTCAGAAAACCTCAGCACTGGCATTAGATATTTTTAACCAGTTTTATAGATTGTGGTTTCATTTATTCAAGCATAACAGACACAGATTTCTGTCACATAAAATGACACAGACCTACTGCCTTTAGTGCACACAGTCCAATCAACATTAGATGCAAAGTCACTCCCCAAAGGCCAATTTTGAGACAGGAAAACCCCTGATGGCTCCGCATGTAGTGTCATCATAAGCCCATCTTTTGTTTTTCCTTCCTTTCTTATCTACATCCTGTCATTTCACACTTATTAATTCTTTCAAACACATTTCTCCCCAAAATATTCAATTTTCCACAGATATGACGCTTTACTTTATGCCTATAAAACCACAGTAACTTAACAAAAGTAAACTCTGTTGCACAAGTTCGACTTTATGCAATGGAGCAGTGACTCAGCATGCAATGTCTCATTTTAATGTCTGAGGTTTGGCTGTGAAAGATGTTTAGTTCAGCTTGTCTATTCTCTGGTGACACCTAAATGAATACTTTAGTAGACAACACTATACTGTTGACAAATACATCCCAGCATCCTTGTAGCATTTCATTACAGTTTGTCTCCCTATAAAGCTCCATGAGGACAGTAATGCCCACAAATGTGAGAATGCATACTGGCTACAACAGCTACTTGGCACACAATGACAGAGGTTAGAGGCAGAAGAGGAAATAGAAAGAGAGGAAGAGAGAAACTGAATGAGAGAGGGGGTTCAAGAACACATGAGAAAATCCCTTCATGGTAAAAAAAAAAAAAAAAAAAAAAAAAAAATTAGAAAGAGGAAGGAAACAGAAATTTGAAAGTGTTTTAAGACGTTGAAGAAGGAAGGAAGCCCTTAATGTCTCCACGATCCCCTACGATAGGAAATGCCTGAAGTAATGCTTTTGTTTGTATGTCTCCATATGTTGAACTGACTGTACTACAAAACTGGAAAGTGTCAACAAAAAAAGTCAGAGAATGATGTAGACAACTTTGCAGTCAGTTAAAGAAAGTTGAGATTTGGAGAAAAGCGTTTTCAGCTTCTTGAAATGGACACTTTTCCTCCTCCTCTTCTCCTCATTTATTATTTAATGTCAATACTATCTCAATTTGACATATACTTCCTAGCCTGAAGTCCACTCAATACTTTTCTCCAGAGTTTTCCACCGAGGATATTCCATCTGCTGCAGGAGGATCAATCGCTGTTGCCAAGGTCAACAATGGACTTTCACATTCAATTTTCTCAAGTGATGTTTCAGAGTATGTACTATACACTGTGAGTGAATTCTATTCATATCACCCACTACCAATGTACTCTCGATGACGTGTGTCTGCAATGGAAAGTGTGGGTTGCACTTAAAATACCACATACGAGGGAACTCCCCTCTGCTTTAACGTAAAGAATCAATTTTCCCGGAGAAACTGCTGCAGAGAGAACAGGAAGGTTGGATGGATGGATGAGGGTATGGGTGGATAATTTGATAGACTGAAGGCCCTAAAGATGACTAATTTGGCTAACAGATGAGGCTGAAGGTCATTCCCTGAGTTTGCACATGGGATCTCTGACCTTGCAGATACAGCCGAGGGGTGGACTAACAACGTGGCGGTGAAATGGATCGAGTCTATAATGGGTTTTTTTTGTGTGCAAAAAAGAAAAATGTAGTATGGGTCAGATACGTTTCACAGGCAACAGATGAACTCATTAAGGACAGCATCTTCAGACTGAAGGTCAGCTACGCAGACCTACTGACACTCAAGTTTAAGCTGCACTCCCCCACTGCAGAGCATCAGATGATAATGGATGTCAAAACAGAAGCAAAGGGAGAGCAGCAATGCACCGAGTCAAGTGCTTGGGTGTCTTCGTAAGAGGACGAGCTTCAAAGTAAAGCCTCTTCATTTTGCTAACGCTGAGCAATGCTATCGCTGCTGCCAGCGCAGCCTTTTCACCGTCCTGCTGACATGAATAGCTCCTTTTGTCACAGCGAAATTCCACTGGCAAGTTTTTAATTAGCTGGAGGGCTCTTCCCTTGTAGGCCTGTGTGGGCAAAAAATAGAGAAAAAAAGAAGATGGGGCACAAGGAAGAAGGTTTCTTAGCATGAAGGAAAATGTGGAAACTTTAAGAGAACTGAATGGAGAAGCTGTGAAATTTTTGGATGATTCACACCAGGGTTTAAAAATTTAGATGTTTCTTTGCTTTGTTTTTTTTAACTTTACTTGCATAATAGTGTAATCCTTAAACTATAATATAATCTTCATATTAGGGCTGCCACGATTAGTCGACTAGTCACGATTACGTCGACTATCAAAATCGTCGACGACTAATTTAATAGTCGACTCGTCGTTTGAAGATTTAGGACGCAGGAATAAGTAGCAGGATTTAAGAGTGTAATAACGGACTGAAACAGAAGATGGCAGCACTGCATGTACAAGGATGCCAGCTGCCGTTAAACCCCGAAGAAGAAGAAGCTGTGTCCCAGGATTCATAGCGTGGCCCAGCTCAGTTTCCAACAATGGCGGTAGCTGGTTAGTTTTAATGTTACTCTTATTATTCTTTCTGGGTCACAAAATAAACATTTAACATATTTTCAGGTGAGACTGTAGCTGTATAAACCTCAAATATCTGCTCAGTTTATTAAGACACTACATATTTTCAAAAGCGCTCCAACGTTTTTGGAGACGTCTGTTACCCACCAGCTCGATAGCTAGCCGGGGGCAAGGCTCACTAGAGCCGGTGAGAACACCGGACTCCCGGCAAATCGTTTTCAAACCCACCGCAGTCTTTTGCTACTCAGGTTAAACATGATAACTTACTTAGATAACTTAAAAATGTTATTGTTTGGCTTTTTTTAGTATTTTATTTGTTCCTGAGTAAATCGGTTTGGCTGAGATTAAAGTTATAGTTTTTACACAGCTGAATAAACATCAAGCAGACAACTGATTATCAGAAGTGTGAGATGCTTGAGAATATACTCCGGTGTCCTGTTATATTTTAGATAGCAAGGAGCAGACGAGACTGAGTTTATTAAACTTCACCAAAACAATCTGCAAATTTCATTAAAATGTAATAAACTATCATCTTGTCTTTATTTTTAGTTAGCACCTTAAACACTTAAAGCTGTAAGCTAATGATAGTTATATAAGAGCAGATGCTGCTGGTGCAATAAGCTGTACGTTTTACGTCCAATGGATGCATGATCTGATTAGTCGACTAATCGCAAAAATATTCGGTGACTAGTCGACTATCAAAATAATCATTTGTGGCAGCCCTACTTCATATTCAATAAAGAATACTTCATGGTATGTTCTGCATCTACAATGCATGTCCTTTGTGAATAATAAAATGATCACAGCTGTCTTGTGTTTTGCACAGAGCATGTGAAACTTTGCTGGGCCCGTGTTCACGAGTGTCCTGTGACAAGTCGGGTTTCAATCGTATGCGTGTGCCATTTGATCACATGCTTGTGCTATATTTGCGCTGACTGGACCACCTTCTTATATAGCACTAAGCCAACCTCAGTGCAATGTCACATACTGCTGAGCACTTTAGGATGTGGGTCGAAACCGTATGCGCAGATCTGATTGAACCAAAGCCAAGGACACATCAGGCCATATGTTCAGCAGCTTTCACCATGGACTGCCTTCAATTACCTACTTTCTTCTTTGCTTCAGACGGCACATTCTGAAGAATCACCTCAAACTTAAAGGTGTAGATTCTTTAACTATGAAATAACAACATAGTAAACTTGAAACCGGCAACTTCCTGTTTCCTGTTAAAGGGAACCTATTCGGCTCATTTTCAACTGCATGTTTTTATTCTTAAATAACTAGCTTTGCATGATTCAGAGTTCAAAATAGAAGTATCTGCTTTCATTGGCATCGTACAGACCTAAGAGCAGAAAAATCTGTCAGAGACAGAGTGCTTACAGCAGTCTGTCTCTGACTCTTAACTTTGCCTGTGTTCAATATGAGCATCCTCTACTGTAACAGTATACATATGACAACAAATAAGGAAAACCAAATTAGGTTGCCTTTAACAAAACAAACACAGATGCCATAAGTAAAAACAATACGAGCGCGGTAATTAAATGTAGCGTAGATACCTACGACACTGCAAGAAGATCCAGATGTGGGAGGTGTTTAAGGTTCTAATGTTCCCAAGCTGTATGTGACCTAAAGGCATAATGTCGTAAAGTAGCTTCCTGGCAGGAATATTTAATTATGTGATCTCAATTATCCATCCAAGACTGGAAGGGTGCCAGAACATCCAAATGCGGATACTTCGATAAGATCGCTCATATGCTGACTCTTGTGCTCACCATGACGGATCACTTGATGCTTATCTGACCCACGCCTGCCCTCCATTCCTCTACATCATGTCAATAATAACACAATAATAAGAGCACAATAATAATTTGTGCTTCTTTAATTTAATTTAGTTCTTTGCTGTCCTTTCTCTAGTTCTATTGGATTTTTTGTCCTTTTTTCACAAAGCTGTCTGACTGAAATAAAAAAAACAATTAATATCACTGCCACATCTTTACACTTGCAAATGAAAACTGTAAAACCTGATTCATAAATTCCTTTATGATGTTCTAACAATCTGGCTGCAAACTTTCACTATAGTAAATTGTGGGATTTTATTTTACAACTAGTGGTATTTGCCAATTATTAAAAACAATCATGTGCAATGATGCAAGAGCACAGGCACTGGAGATGCAAGGCTTGTGGCCAAGAAATTTTCATGCAAGCTGCAAGAAGTGCTGCGTTTTGCAGGATTTGTGCACCCGTTGCTTTTGGCGTGAAAGTGTGAAAAATCACCAATGTGATCTCCCCAAATGAAATGTCCACACTGATCCCAAGGAAGTTTAAAACAGAAGCAGAAAAAGTCCTCCCACTTCAGAGGACATTCAACCGAAAACATCTTGAGGGTAAATTCTGTCAGTGGGCCCCAAGTTCAACGCGGCGCCCCCTCCTCTCTAGTGGCAAATGTAAGGCTTTGAACTACCGACTGGGAGGGGTATGGGGAATTCACTGGCCTGTCAGGACTGAGTAATGGTGGATGGGAAAGATCAGATCCTGCCTCGCTGTTCTGCCTTCAGGGAGAATTTTATGACATAGCAGACCGAGCCACGCCAGGCTAAACACTGCATATTATAAAAAACTCTGAGTGTACAAAGTGTCACATTAACATATGGAAAACCAAAATATATCTTCTATAAGATCTTTTATTTAGAAAATTGGAATCAACAATTGGCAATTTTGAATGCACAAGTTGCAGAAATGGTCTTCACATACATGAAGAAGAGATAAGAAGCAAAGAGTAAATTGCAGTACTTAGGATAGAGCTTAAGGAAAGAAAAAAAGTCTAATGAAGACCCTACTAATGCAGTGTATGTGCAGTGTAATATCAATCTGCAACAGACTGATATTAAGCAGACGCCCCTGTTAATAGCTTTGTGGAGTGTGCATGAGCAGGGCTCCTTTAGTTGTCTAATCCCACACTTGACAACAATGCTATCTCCTCCTTCCACTGCACTTAACCTTGACCCATCTCACTTACTCAAAATAAGAAGGAGAGTCAATCTAACATCTGGAAAAAGACATGCCCACACTGTGCACACACTAATGGCATAAAGGCAGAATTCCATCAAACAATTGCAGCAATTTAACAGCATCCATGCCAGCAGCCTAAGGGATCACAAACTTGTCTGGCAAAGGTATCCGGATATCCATTATTACAGAGAGTCGGGGAGTGAAAATGGACTGGCATTCAGATACTACAGTACTCAGGGTGATTCAGACCAAGTTCCATTCACACAGCATTTTATTATATGCAGTTTAAAGGTTGTATGTACCTCTCACACATGAGCACCTTAGGATCATCTATAAACTTGCATGGATGTGACAGTGAGAACATGCAAGCTCCACACTGAAAGCCCACAACCAACGCAGAATCTGCTGTGTGCTCAAAGTGATAACCACTACACCACGATCCCATCCAAATAGTGCAATGCACTGCGAAATGTGTGCAGTTGCAATCTTCTGTAAATTGTCACTTGGTAGACAGTTGGTCACGAAAGAAAAATGAAAAGTGGTTCATTTGAAATTTCATATGAACTGTTTGTCCCCACAGTTATCAATTCCTTTGATCCGTTCTGGCATGCTTTTCTAACAGTTGCACATTTACATCAAATGCATGGCGATGGAGGTTTTGCACACCTGAGTTGAATTCAAGCTGTTTATGTTTAAAAAAAGAAGAAATTCTCATGTGTGTTCAGACTCAGAGATAATTAAAAAGCCCTGTTCAGGCTGGAGACCTGTGCAGGCCTGCTGTTTATGTCCTCTCACAGCAAAATAATCAATAATGAATGAATGAACAGAAACAATGTGGAATGCGAGAACTCATAATCCGCACTGTATCGATACCATCTAAAAGCATGCTGTAGTGTAACTCTTCAATATCCAAGGTTAAGGATGTCACGGTGCGTTCCTACATCTAGCCAGAAGCATTCGTGCCTAAACCAAACAGCAGAACAAAACCTGTGTCAAAAAGTGAACTGAAACAAAGGAAATATAAACTTCCCAAATATGACATAAGGCCCTTTGTCGCAGTTTTATATTGCTGGATGTGTTTGCCTTCAGTGTTTAATACTGCAGCATTTGGTGCTTCATGTCGATCATACCAAAGGACACTGCGTGTATCATTTAGAGGATCCAGCATCTTTGAGAGTGCTTCATGCTGAGTCACAGTTAGTATAAAATGCCTTATCCAGCTAAATTAATTCAAATTTTAAACAAACAAAACTAATAAAACCTAAATGTACACAGCTGTAGTAATCAGTTCACACAAAGTTTACACTTTTGGCTCCTTTCTGGGACTTCAACATTCTCCAATTCTTGTAACGTAAAAGTTAAAAGGAGGAAGAGCAGTGGAAAGAACTGCCCAGAACACAGTGGGCAGGAAAAGATATGACCTCGATTAGGACATATAGATCACAAATAAAGTTGTGATCTACATGCAAAGAGGCTTGCAGCAACTTAAACTTGCAGGTTTTCCTGTTTCTGTTTTAACCAGCTGCAATTTATGTTAATTATGGATAAGGGAAATTGTTCCATTGTGCAGCTTTTACATGCATTTTAAAGCAGAATGTCATTTGGATTTGAATGCACACTTTGCTATGTAGCTGGAGATATTGCCTCTGATGTCAGGAATCAATAATAAAGCCAGCTGTGAAGAAAATAATTTTACATTGATGTGCATGCTAGAAACTATCCTCGCACATTTAAGAAAAAGGAAAACACAGAAAAAGTTCTACCAAATACATCTATGTCGATCTATTAAGATTACGAATAGATTGGGTTGGGGCTCGAGAACGTGTCATTCCAAGGGCAGTCGTTTAGCCTCGGTCTAGAAGACTAGGTTCACTGTACGAGCAGTCGTAAAATTCACAGCTCTCAGGGAGAGGATGACTAACGGGAGATGGGGAGGGGGTGGCAATAAGGAGCGATAGAAGGAAGAGGAGTCAGAGAGTGACACAAGGCTTTGCTGATGAGAGCCTGCAGAGCTGCATGGTTCAAGGAGACAGAAAGAGGGTAGTGCGAAGGTCATGGCAAATAAGGAGAAGACACTGGAACAGGGCTTGACAGAAGGAAAATTTACTGCTGGTCAAGCTGCATATAGCTTTGCTCCAGTGCCCTTGACACTGTATTAGAATGAAGTATGTGCTGGGAAGAGGAGTAAGGGAGAATGGAGGCTACAGAAAGAGCAGCATTTCTGTATATTGTATTGAGATGTAAAAAAAACATCACACCCATGACCTAAAACATACACACAAAATGTACTTTTATATCGCTGGTGCAAGTTAACCACATTGGAAATGCCTAATTAAAATGCTGTAACTGTTAATGTTAAGCAGTATTAAACTAAATATAGAAAAAGTGGTTACAGCGATGTACAGTCACTGGCATTTATATTCTCAGGCTGTTTTGATGCTTTGTAAAAAGGGCAGGATGTAGTTAGTCTGGGTAGCTGCACCACTGATCAAACACCGTGATTTTTCTTCTATGAATCTGCAGTTTATTTGTATAAGGATATGGACCAATGCCGCACAACACAGCAGTTATAGTCCAAACTAATTTGCAGAGCTTGTTCGTAGATTGGCTGTTGTGATGTCCACAATGCCCTCATTTAAGCTTCAGCCAGTACAAACAAAGCCTGACAGGCATAAAGAATGGGTCCAAGAGATAATTAGGTTATGTTTATGTTATGTTATGTTGACCCATATAGTAACACAATATATCTAAAACACACTGACAGAGACTGCAAGGAGCTGTCAGTGTGTTTTATATGCTGTGTGTAGCTCTTTAGCTGATCTCATGTATGAAATATGTACGTGAAAGAATGTGTTTGTCCTCATCGAAGGGGAACTGCTCATTTTAATCTCCAAGAGAGCGTCTTTAGTCGAGTGTCAAATTAAAGCTATATTCAAAATCTCAGTTGAAACTCCTTGTATGTTTACTATTGGCCTTTTTTTCCAAATGAAATCTGCAGTTCCACCTCTCAAGTGTAATTAAGGAGAAGAATTATGACAACTATGGATATTTCGCAAGCACACAGCTAAGAAACAGCCCCCTTACTCTTCCACTCCAAACAGAATAAAACAAAAATCTCAAAGCTTTAGAGAAACTGAAAGGCCATTTTTTTTCTATAGAAAAATTTTTCTGCTAAAAAATGAAAAATAGATATTTGCAAAATTCGGATTAAATATGTATTTTACCTGGTTAATGTGTGTGGCGGGGCGTGGTCTACAGCTCCGCCGCAGGGGAGGCGGACGCACCTGAGCGGCGCCCGCAACCACGCCTCGCCGCCTTTACATCTGTGCTATCTATGCTGTTGTGTTGGTATGTGTCGGGCTGTGAGCTGAAAAGCTACAGCCGTCTGTATGCGTCAGCAACCGTGTGTGAAAAGTGGTCCATAAAGAAATGCTGAAAAGCGTGTTCATGCAAACATCGTCGGGTCTGCCGTGATATGTTTACAATGGGACTTCTGCTCCCGAACAGCGTCTGCAAATCGGGGCTTTCATCTTTACGCAGGACTGTAAGCTGTCATCTGTGAGGCGTGAGCGGTGTTTGTTTTTAACATAGATCACGGTAGAGAATAGCTGCTGACGTAATGTGGATCCGAAGATCCATAATTGGCCTACCTGGGGTTGAAAGTCTCGATAAATGCACGGCGTTTTGGCGGGTACACCGGCTTCCGCGAGTGTGACGCTTATTTTGAGCGATGAAAAAAATAATAGAATATAATATTTTTTTATTTCAATATCACAATAATCTTCCAATTTAGAACTACAAGTTAAAAAAGAACTAACATAAATAAAATACACTTCAGCTAAATACTTCTAATTTATTTTCCCAAACCACGCGGAGCCGCACTATAAGGACTAAAGAGCCGCATGCGGCTCCGGAGACGCAGGTTGCCGACCCCTGGACTAGACGTTAGCTGGAGCCAGAAATATTAGTCGATTGAAAATATAATGTTTAGTTTATCAGCGCACAACTGCAGGTACCAGTTGAAACTTGTTACACTGGCCACTGCCCGGGGCTGCAGATGGCTCTACTTCCCTCTCTCTGTGAATGAAGGTTGTATGTGCATGTGTCATATCTAACATCTTATTAACATGAAACGAGAATAACAGCTCAAAATATTTGTTTGCGTGTTTAACTTTGTCCATTCAAAGTGTGAGAATTCTTTTTCTATTGTTTTAACAGCTATTAAATTATTAGGCAGGAACATCTCGAGCACAGACATAAAACTGATCTTATTTAACTCTCTCAAAGGAAAAAACACATTTTCTGGGGCTTCCAGTGAAATCATGATATCAGTGTAACCGAGTGCATATGTATTTAGAAATGCATTGATTGAGCTTCAGACACAAATCGGATGATCATGAGCAATATTGGCCCCGACTACTGACTGGCAGGTCAGCTTCCCATATGTCTGTCCCTTTCATTAACACTCAGCACTCGTACATCGGTGCAGGCACACACTTGTTAGCTTACAAACTCCCCAGTGTGAGTGAAGACACAAAGCTCACTAAGGTAAACCACAGAGGGACCACCATGAAAACGTTTGTAACAGCAAACCTAATCAAACACTTAAAATCACCTCCACCCAGCTGACAAACTGTAACTCACTGCAGGGGGAGTTATACAGTTGAATAAGTTCTTTTATTATATTTATAACAATTTGCATTGAAGAATAGTTGATTTTTGCTTATATGTGCAGTCAGTTCTTAGAAATAAAATGGCAATCACACTTTTACAATCAATGCATCTCTACATAGGGTCTGAAACTTCCTGTTTTGTGAGTTAGTTATTGCTGATACGTGTTAAAAAGCTAACAAACAATAGCCAGTGGTTTTGAAACTGCACTTTGGTGTAACTGTATTTCCTTTTTTGGATCTTCAGGGCGATCATTTGACCAAAGTCTGCTCAGAAATGATTGGTGCACAGAACTCAGCTACAGATCAGCTTTTAGTACGAAAGATCCTGCTGGACCTTCAAACATAGTTGTCTGCTCTGTCGCAACAGCAGTTCTATAGGCTTTTGTGCCTATGTAAACCAAACTCACCTCCATCTGTGCAAACCTTGAATTTATAATCCCACAATGACCTCCACAGAATTCAGGAAGAAAAAAGGAAGGAAGACGCACAACAGGTGCATGACAACAGCTGCATCCGAACAAAACTCAAGGCATGCGTCAAATAACACGGGCCTCAGTGCCCAACCCGAAACAGAAGCTATCATCGGGAAGGCTAAATGCGATTAGTGTCTGGTGGTAATCTAGGGCCTATTCATTCCTGCTTAGAGTAGGTGACACATTTGATACAGAGGATTAGCCCACCTCTCCTCACTGTGCAGGGGAGGGGAAAATCAAAGGACAGTGGGAAGCGGTTGAAAAAGGGGAAGGAAGTGCGCGGAAGAAGACGAGGGGAAAAAAGAAACAAGAGCAGAAGCCAGGAGTCCAACACTTCCATAATTAAAGCGGACAGTTCCTTTGTGCAGCCATGTCATTAACATAACCCAGCATGCTGCAGTTCTTCAGTTAGTGCCTTAAGAACATATGTGATGAGAGGCTGGGAGACTTGAAGACTCGTCTGATGCTGCAGATTCCACCACATGATGACTTTAACATTCAAAAGTTTGCTGACTGTAATTTCACAAATCCAACTAACCTTTGAAACGTCGCCACATGTACCCAGAGCACACACCGACTCACTGCATTCACGTGGGCATCTGTACAGAAGCCACTGTTTTTAAGCTTTGATACATATGTGCATAATAAACTCCCTTTTAAATCCGTGACGTTTTATAGCACAATCAGTGACAATTAGGAGTTGACGTTTGAGGTCATTCGCCGCATTCAGCCACACAAAACAGCGAGAAACCATGTGACTCACCACATGTTGTCACACATTGCAAAGGATACGCTATCTCTGTGTTTATCGCTGCATAATAAGAAAACTCTTCTCCCCATTCTCCATTTTTTTAATAAACTGAAACTGTCCTCCTTTCAGCTGTATCAACAAACACACATGCACAGAGTGACGCACTGTTCACATCAAATTTTCTGTAGAATAGACCCCGGGGACTGTGATGTCACTCAGAAAAGCAGAAGTGGAGTATCTACAGATTTTTAAGAGTAGCCATGCGTACAAGAAATCACACCATGAATGAAGCAGCAAGCTTTAATGCTGGAGTTCTGATAAATACATAATCAGTCTGTATTAAATACATTATTCAAACCTAAAATACGTGCACAAACATAAATACACCCTTAAAATGGCAGCATTAATGTAACCACATGAACCAACCACACTGAACACTGCTTTCATTTTCTTCACGAAGAAGAGCCGAGTCTGACAGACGTTTCTAGAGAGCAAAGATGAAAGAGCTGGAGCAAAACTCTAATCTAAACCACACAAGCATAGCCCACTTCATGTAAATCTGCATCTGCGTTTAAACCTGAAGCAACTAAATGTTTACCTAATGTTGTGATACTGAGCACAATAAGCTTTTAGTGTACTGAATGGTTAATAGTAAAATGGCTTGTATTTGTATAGCGCTTTACTTAGGCTATGTCCACACGTACGCGGGTATTTTTAAAAACGGAGATTTTCCGTTTTCGTTTTAAAAGATAATCCCATCCACACGTAAAGGCAGGAATGAAGGAAAACGCTGCTAGGAACATGCCACAGCAACAGGTGGCGATATATTCCTAACCGTGTAGAAATGTTGGCCAATCAGAAGTCTAGAAGCCTCGGTGGGAAATAGTAAACAAAGGCTACGTTCACACTGCAGGCGAAAGCGCATCAAATCCGATCTTTTTGACCCTATGCGACCCATATCCGATCATGCTATGACAGTGTGAACGGCGCAAATCCGATATTTTCAAATCCGATCTGGGTCACTTTCGTATGTGGTACTGAATCCGATACATATCCGATGTTTTAGAAAGCGACTGCTGTTTGAACGGTCAGGTCGCATTAAATCCGTCTTTTACGTCACCGACACAAGACTGAAGCCAATTATCAGCGCCAGAGAAGCGCCCGAGAAGACATCGCGAGATGTCAGTGAAACTGTTGGGAAGACAACGTAAACATTTTATTTGTACTGTATAATCTGCAGATTCTGACAGAAATCTGCAGCTATCCTTTGAAGCACCGCTCCTCTCTTAAACAGCAATAAGGATCATTATTAGGTTATTTATATTATTATGTAAATAACAAAATAACTTAAAGCAAAAAATTGGGAAACGTAAAGTCCGAAGTCTTTATATTAAGGGCCATCAGTCAAACAATACTGTTTGCTCTTGGTCTAAACAGAGCGCGTTGTGTGTGACATCTTCTTTTGCGCATGCGGGCCGCTTTGAGCGTTCACACTAGAGCGCGTTTGCTGTCGCATTTTATTTGTAGTGTGAACGAGCAGACAAAAAAATCGGATTTGATCAAAAAAATCGGAATTGAGCATCAAGACCTGCAGTGTGAACGTAGCCAAAGATGGGGCATAGAAGCAGAACTGAGTCGTATGTGTGGAGGGACAGTAACTGTGTGTGTATATGTAAGCATTTAAACACTGCAGAGAGTACAAGTAACAGTATTGTAGAAATTCATTTCACCGAAACAATAACGTGGCGCACAGTGTGACGTCAAAAAAGGCGCACACCTTTGACGCTGCGTTTTCTGCGTTTTTCTCGTCCACACGTAAATGCAAAAACTGAGTTTTCAAAAATATCCACCCTGGCCGGAGTTCTTAAAAATCTCCGTTATCAGTGACCGAAAACGCCGTTTACGTGTGGACGAAAGGTGCAAACGCATAGAAAAATCTGCGTTTTCAAAAATACCCAGGTACGTGTGGACGTAGTCTTAGTCCCTAGGGACCCCAAAGTGCTTTACACTACATCCAGTCATCCACACATTCACACACTGGTGATGGCAGCTACATTGTAGCCACAACTGCCCTGGGGCGCACTGACAGAGGCGAGGCTGCCGGACACTGGCGCCACCGAGCCCTCTGACCACCACCAGTAGGCAACGGGTGAAGTGTCCCGCCCAAGGACACAACGACCGAGACTGTCGGAGCCGGGGCTCGAACCGGCAACCTTCTGATTACAAGACGAACTGCCAACTCTTGAGCCATGATATGCACGACATATTGAAATACTGGTTATTTTTTTGAACTGCAGTGCAAACTCATACACAAGGTTTGTAACGCATCTCTGTTAAATTGTAAAGGTCAACCCGTTGTTGAGTTTTCATTTGTCTCTGAGCTCTTACGATACTGACGGCATGACGGGGGCCAGGTAAAACGATCAAAACTTCTGCCTGCAGGTCCACAGAGGCAAACTATCTGTGTGGAAATCCTGAAAACAGTTTATTTCTACCTCAACTAAACTTCACTGCATATCCAGAGTTTTAACCCTAATGCAGAATATTTAAAGTCCTGTCAGAAGCTACTGTGACGTTACAATTGCTTCAAAATGCTGTTCTTGGACTCCCGGCTAGTACATCTAAATATGAATGTATTGGTCCTTAGAGTCACTCTATAGAAAATCTGTGATTCTATCCCAATTTATTTCCTCAGAATCACCTGGTTTAAAAATATAAAATAAAACAATACAGTAACTATAGCAAATCCAATAAAATAATGAAGAACTGTACTTTTGTATGATAAAAAATTTCAGTTGTTTGAGTCGTACTCATCCCTCCTTTCTGACACACCGTCACATACGTACATACCACCTTAATTGAGCAGTGCATCGATACTCAACCCAATATCCAACGTTTCTACGGGATCTTTGGAAAAACACAAACAGATGGAGAAAGAATCCGAGTTCATGTTAGCGCATGGGATCGCTGAACCAGCAGACTCCAGCTCTGTTAGCGGGCTGACGAGGCTGATAATTCAGATTCTATACTGACCTGACTGTTACCAAGCGCCATGCATGCAAGGACTGAGCTGATCAGGTAGGAAGAGCAAAATCTGTCACCAAACTAGACCTTTTAATAGGTTATCACACTATTGCAATTGTTGTCCTACTCTACACGTTCAGCGTCTGTCTGCGATATTTGAGACATAAAAAAACATTAAAAAAGTAAAAAATGAAGCTCTTGGACTTCATTTGGGTTTTCGCATGCAAAACATTATCGCTTTAATTACCACCAGTGCAATCCTTTGGTCAGAGTCTGTTGTGTTTAAATGTGTACATGAATAGCATTCTACATTATACACATCAGTTTACAGGGGTCTTGTTTTTTAAGTGGCTGTGACAACATTAACCAGAACCTTTGCTTTTTTAATTAAATGTTGTTGAAAAAGTAATTTATCGCTTTGGCATCAGAACCTTTCAGATAATACTGAGCTCTTAAACTGGAAAGTGCTTCAAGCTATCAATCTTAATCTCAATGGGAGATGTTTACAGGAAGGACATGCAAAGCGGCTGAGATGCTCACTTTACGGAAAACTCCAACATACAAAACCTTAACTTCACAGATCTTTATGTCAGCAAAATGATGTTATCAACAGAAATCCCCACCACACACACACACACACAGACTGTGTTAAGCACTTTCCTGTTTATAGCTTTGAGCTTGGTTCTTTTCAGATGCGGGGGAGGGGGGCTATTTTGTGGCTCTTTCCATACTTGAAAGTGCAAAGCAGAGAAATACAAGGTTTCACTCTCTTTCAAGTTTTGCATGTGCCAACTTTGGTCTCTGCAGATACCATTACAAAGAGGAAGAAACGGGGCAAAACTGTGGTGCAAAAGTTTTACGAGTGTGATAAACCAACACAGAGAGTGGGTGAAGTTTGCATGAGGCTGCAGTTACACTAGAGAAAACAGCGGTTGGAGACAATGATGAGCACGTGACATCGACTTTTCAATCTTGAAGCTTGTTAATTTCATTAACGACCAGATTTTTAGCAAGAGGCTTTGCAACTGAGGAGCAGCCACAGTCCTGAATGAAAACATCAACCCTGAGCTGAATGTCATTCACGTCACCATTCAAATTAGAACTTGCAGTTCATTATGCTGTAAAACACATGAAAGATTTTTACATATTTATTGACACTGAAGCTCCAAAATCTGTTGGTCTCCATAGATGGAATAAGATGCCTCCTTCCCTGCATAGAAATGCACAACCTGCATGATTGCCTTGTGGCCAAAATTGGTCACCACAACAATTTGCAATCAGTCCCAAACAGTAAAGAAATCCAATGCAATCACTCACCAACCACTGGTTTTTCACAGTCACATCGAGCTTGCCATTTTATTTTTACTCTAGAGTGAGCGAGGCCTAAGAAACAGTGGGTGTGGGCAATAAGTGAAAGGAAGCAAAGGTGAAACATAAAGAGGCGCAGAAAAAGAAAGACAGAACAGACAGTAAGAGTCATAATGGCGATCTCCCACTTTTGTAACGTTTTCTTTTGTCTTTCTTAAAAAAATGTCCAAAAAGACTACGGTTCTTATGTAAACTATGAAGCTGCATGTATGGACAGAAAATGACTTTTTAAACAAATCAGAAAGAACATGTCATTTGTTTAAACAACCTTCATATGAGTTAAAACAGAAACACATGTTCTCGTCAAACCCTTGGCAGCAAGAGTGTGTTAAAAGCTGCGAGAGTAGAAATTTATACTACCAGAGAAATCATAATTTTTCAAAAAAGGAAAGCTACCGTTAACATCTAGCTGGGTTTTTAGTCATTTGCATTTTTACAAATTTGTATGCTTTTAAATGTGCTTATAGAGGAGCATTCATCTTATTTCTCGCAAGAGGAAAACCTCAAAGAGACGCTGCCTTTGGGTCGAAGTTCTGCAATTGCTTTGCCACAGTCGGCTTTGAGCCTACTTTCACATCTACTGTCAGACACACAGAAAATAGCAACAACAGGGCAGTGAAATGATTTTAACCTACTGCAAATGCAAATCATTTTACTTAAGATGGTTAGTGCAGTGTGCTTCAACTCGTTGCATTTAGAATATTGATGTTCATGAGGTTCGACTGGAGCATTTAATTCAGGTTGCACAACTGAAAAAAAAATAGATATGTAAAAACGGAAATTGGTAGGGTTTTGGCAAGAAAATGATGAAGTGCAAAAGCAAATTAAGACAAATGATTGGCCAATACAGTTAACTGAAAGACACACAAATCAATCACTGTTTGAGTTTGTTTTTTATTATCCAGTAAGTATATCAGCAAAGTGAGTCAGAGGGTGACTGGAAAATCACTGCAAGACAGCTGCACTTCTGCTTCTCACCATATATTCTCCTATGAAGTAAAATTGCATAACCCTCTGGCCACGCGGCAAGGCCCCGCCCCACTCTATAGGGAACATCTTAAAGAGCACACCCACCAACCCCTATGTCAGAATAAAACAAATTGCTTTGCTTCACTTAAAACTTGAACTCTGTAGCAGAACGTAGTGTAAACACAACCTTTGTCTTTGCTTATCTCCTCCTTTGAACGGCGTCCTGGTGTGTACAGTCCAGGATTATGGACTTCACCATGATATAAGGCAGTTTACCTTGCTGCCTATTCTTCTATGCACACAACTCCATGCCACAATACAGCAAGATCTTCAACAAGTGAAGCCACAGACATCGGCCTGTGTCAGAGCCGGCTGCAGGTCAGATGTAACTGTGGCCTTTTACGTCTAACAGTGTTAAAGAGGGAGCCGCAGGGGGTAATTAAAAGGAAGATCAAAGTAGCTAATAACAGGCTCTCTCTGAACGCACAGATATTTTAAAAGCCTTTCTGCTTTATCACGAAGCAGATTTGCAGAGGCGCTGTGCAGGGGAGCAATGAGGTAAAGGGTTTAGGTGAAATTCATCTTGAGACACTTAAAAGGATGATTTTAGCAGTTCAGCATTCAGCTTCCGAAATGCTGTTATTAATTTATGTATTTTTTAACCCTCAGACAGAGTGAAGCTAGCTGCTTCCAGTAACGAATGAAGTCTGAGGACGTGTAATCCAAAGTGGACGTTTGAAGGGGACGCAGAATGGGATGTCCTGCCTCCTCTCAGCCAATAGTTAGGTCTCTTTCCATCCATAAACCATTCTGAGAAACAAACAAGCTGCTCAAAGTGGGCGACCCTAAGGTCGCTCAAATTTTCGACTGATGATTGCGATTACAACAGGAGACAAGACCACAGACAATGAAAGAGATTTCCCTCTGGTATGAGGTATATTTGTGCACCCTGCAGTCAGTCACCTGGTCTAGCACTTCTTCATCTGTGGGTGAGGTCAGGGCAGTGCTCCTCCTAGAACTAACGACATGCTGCATGAGTCAAGCACAACCCAAACCCAGCAAGCCGGCCAAACAGGATCTCTCCAACAAAATGAAAAACAAGCCCAGTTCTCATTAACAGCACAGACGTTCAACCAGGACACTTTAGTACACAAACACATCCACAGCACCAGATATTAAAACCTACCAAGCACCAGCGTTGAGCATCAGACGTCTGGTTGGATTTGTTCATTTCTTCTTTGATCTGATAAATACTTTGTTCCTTCATAACACTGTCCTTTGTAAACTACCAGGGCTGTGCTCGCTGTCAGCCATGAAAGCGTCAGCAAAATTAGATGTCACCTTTGCATGTTCTCAGTAACACTTCATTCATGACTGGTTATCTGTAATGGTTATGAAGTGACAGCATCTTGAAGGACACAGAAGAGTCATAAATTAATGGTTGTCGAGAATTGAAAAGTTGCTCGTTTTAGCAACCGTCCCACTCCTTTGAACTGTGCTTGATCTAATTGGCTGCATCTCACAATTAGAAAGTATGAATGACGGGTGGACGGGGCATAAGAGATGACCATGGGGTTATCTGCTCTTAGTGACATCATAAAGAGCCTAAAGTAGAAAAAAAAAAACCCGAAAGTTTAGAGAAGTCTGAAACCTTTTGTCTCAAGGATTACTTCTAGATATGCTGATTTCATCATTTTAAACTATGACTATCTTAAAAAGTAACATAAACCATAATAACAGTACATACAGTAAATGACAGTAGATAAGGTAAAGCAGGCAGCACAGTGGTCAGCAACACAGCAACAATGTTCTGGGGTTGAATCCACCGACTGGCTGGGGTCCTTCCCTTGCCTCTGTGGGTTCTCTCCAGCTTCCTCCCACAGTCTAAAGGGTATTTAGTGATTCTAGATTGACCACAGGTGGCTGTTACCCTGCCATAACTAGCAACCTGTCTTCCCTGTATGTGTGTTTGTATAGAAGGGAATGGGCTCCAAGGAGTGGAGCAAAGAAGAGACAGGTGAAGTGAGGATAATGTTACCACCCCTCCCAGGGGCAGTCAACACAAGAAAACACCACAAGCTGTAGCCAGCTCTGCTCATTACAACTTGCCCTGGTCCTTCCACTGACTCCTGTTAAAGAACCATGTTGGCAACTGAAAATACCTTCACTGAGCATTTTCAACAGCAGGATTTAAATAAACACGCTAAATGCACTCTGTAAAATTCACCATATTATTTCCCAGCTACACAGCTGCACAGGGCCTTACAGTACTTGCTTACTGTAGCTTCATAAGTGTCGAGCAGAAAAAGATTTCCAGGCTGATCTGATCTAACTTTGACTTTGTCACACTGCTACCTCCCTCCGCCTGCCTCAGACAACAGCAGAGTAGAGACGCCTCGGGGAAAAAAGACAGGCATCTGACAAGCGGCACCAAAAAGCGAGAGCGTTTGCCACCTCATGGTCTGACTGATCGCGCTATCAAACTCTGCGGTTGATACACATGTAGTGCTGTTGCGTTAAAAAAAACATAGCAACAACAAAGCTGCCAACCGCAACGTAGATACTGTAGGGTGTCATGCATTTAGTAGAAGGTAGAACACCGGACAGCCAACCACATCCTGTAGAGATGCAGTGCTCACTACTGTACAAGTGCACTCTCTAAGGCTTTATGTAATACCTTAAGCAATTGTAGCACTGAAGTAAAAGTTTGCATGAGCTTGTAAATCAGCACTGTGACCCAATTATCTTGGTGTTCAAGTTGTGGGAAATCTACCTAAAAGGTCTGTTGTTAAGAAGCGCCAGACGGCTGTTTAGGTTTTATACCAGTGTACTGGAAAAACAAACAAACAAACAAAACAGTGGATCACATGACCCTTGAAGTCTGACTTTTTTCTGCTGGATAAGCAAAGATCACAATCGCACTGTCTAATATGAAATGTAATTATAACCAAAGAACATTAAAACTTATTTGGACGATGCTAAAACCTAAACGGATGTGTTGTGTTTTTGTTTTTTGACATTTTTGTTGTTTGTTTGTTTTACAGAAAACTTGATTCCACTGATTTTGTACATACTGTAATGATGGCTCAACGCATCAACTGCCACGTTTTACCTGGCTCGGGTATCTCTGCCAGAGACTCAATCCGCGTAGAGTAACTGTACGCTTTCCTTTTGTACACGGAGAACTGTAGATGTGACAGACACTTGATCTGTGATCAAATCTATGGAAACTCTAAGAGATCTGCTCAGAAGACCTGCTGCTTTTGCTCTGTTGGCTAACAAACCAACAGAGCAACATATCAAATGTGAGACATTTCTGGAGAAGATACCCAGAGACAGAATACCTACTGTACAGTCAATGGAGAATATTAAAAGATAATTCAATATAAGCAATAAAAGATAAAGATATGCAGGTGCGGGATAAAGAAGGTCAGGCCAGGAATGTCAACATTTTGATATAAGGTCACGGAACAGATGAAAGAGCTCCCTCTGCACTGTAAAAGGCCTTTTTGTCTCAACTGGTTCACTCAGTCTGACATACTGTTCAAGTTTGCCAATTTACTTTTGCCAGAAGGTTTATGCTCTTTTTCTTTTTGCCTTAGCTAATCACTAACAAGTGATGTTTCCACTCAACCAGGGACAGTACAACAGCACAGAGGACTCAATTTACCGATTATATTTGAAACCAAAAACATATGCCAGTTAGAGACTGATTTCTGTAACGAAACCTACAACAAACTGTACTAGCTCATGGCCAAGACTGTAGTTTAGCCTCGGGGTATGCCCGTTCACACCACACAGTCATTTACTGTAAGAAAAAAAGCCTAAATAGCCTATTGGGGACTATTTTTGTTTTAAACCAGACAAAACTAGTGAGCCGACGGATCTACATGAAGCAATCAGATGAAGAACGCCGTATGAATGAACAAAAAAGTAAACAGCATCAGTGCGCCCAGTGTGGTGGTGAGTGAGAAGAGCTAGCAATACTAGATTATCTAGCATCGCTTGGAGACTTCCAGAGGAGTCAACTGCGTTGTCCTTATTCAGCAATTTTGCACTTTTTTATTTTTTAAGTTTAGTTTATTTTTTACATAGTGCTACGACTGTTGTCGTAATGCTGTCTCATATGTAAATCTGAGTCTGCAGGTGCCTCTCCGTGATTGGTGGATCCAGGGGACGGACCATACAGATTGGCTAATGATCTGGATGACACCACCATGGATGGCCAGTCATTCATCCTCGGCCCTTCCCAACCGGCAGACTTTGTGTTCCCTGTCTAGCCATGTTTGTTTGATACAGGAGCATATAGGAGTGGACTGCCCTTTTGTTTGATTACAGGTTTCTCATGTTTTTGTTAGTTAGGGGTGATGGGTTTGTAGCATAAACCTATTCGCTGGAACGTTGAAGGCAATATAATTACACCGCAAAGCAAGACACGAAGTAGGCAAGCTTCATGTTACTCGTGCACGGGAGAGAACCGGACAAACGCCGTTCCTTCGCTTGGCCCCAGTTGCTCTCGTCCGTTCTCCCGTATCACTGTCATTTTATTGAGGTTACATGAATATGCATAGGTTCATTAACATATGACGTCTACATACACAAAGAGTACCGTGTGTGTGTGTGTGTGTGTGTGTGTGTGTGTGTGTGTGTGTGTGTGTGTGTGTGTGTGTGTGTGTGTGCTACTGCTGATCAAAGGGTCATAAAAGCACACAAGCAAACATTCTTGGTCAGGAAGAGGGTAGACCCCCCCTCATCCTAGATAACACAGTAAGGAAGTCTAGCAGTTCATTTATACACAAAAAGCACTTAAACTAAAACAAATGTAACTACGTTAATCCTACCATAACAATTAAACAAGGTACGAACTTTCCCATGCTCCCAGTGTGGAATGCACACCAGGCCTCTGTAGCCTGTTAAAGATCACACAACTTATCACTACACAATTGATTATACACTTCTAAGCATCTATGGTTAAATATTTCTAAGCATAAATGAGTAAATGTTTATAAGCATGAATGACAATCAACAATACAACTCTATCAAGGGGGCTAAGTTGCAGTCGTTTGGTTTAATTCTTTTTGAGTAGGCAAGTTTGATTTATCCTTGTGATAGGCTCCTTCTGTTTGTTATTTTGGCATTAGGTCCACCCCACAGTTATAATTCGCTCCTTTTCTTTGTTTTTTTTTAATCCACTCATTGGAAATAAATCACCATCAAACAGTAGTAATTGTGTGATGTGCTGCTGGGGTCGGACGGGGATGGATCACCCTTATGTTATGGTCTGGCCACACCTAGACGGACCATAACACAGAGAGATAAATACGTTAGGCAACACGCCACTGCATTTACAGAAAAAGCTAGTTTTCAATGCCCATCCCTGCTTTACAAGTAAATAATTTACAGAGCAGAGCTTAGTCATTTTCACTCATCAGCTGATAAATGAAAAAAACTAAAGAAGAGATGGAAGAAGTAGAAGAAGAAGTAGGAAGATGACGTCCCCATTCCTGATGCCACCGCTGTGGGCATTGAGCTGACAAACAGAGTTGCTGATTAGACTAGAAATGCTGGCTGCTGTTTAGAGATGTGGAAAGAGGCAAGCCTTGCATACACTGCAAAAAAATAAAAATAAAAAAAAAAATCAGGTCACGCAGGACAACTTCCAATTTAATAATAACTAGGAAAAAAATATGATTCCTGAACCAATCAAGAAAGGTCTGTTACTCATGTTTGGTTTCCAAGAGAGACCACAATAGGCTTGGACTGTTGTAAATGATGACTGTACACTGAATGGCAACAGAAGAGGATGATGAATAGATCAGGACAGCCTCACCAATTGAGAACAGAAACCAGCATAACTTCACTGTAACAAAGAAAGTGTCTTGACAGACAACTTGATGTCCAAAGCCTTTCAAGCCACACACTCTGTTCAAAAAAACAAAAAGAAACACGCCAGTCCGTTACAGCCTACATTTGTTTGATGCCTTTGTGTAAGACTAAATGAATGCATGGCCATTAAAAGCCATGAACGCCACAAGGACAGAGTCCCCATTGAAAATATGGTAATCATAAGCTCAGAGCCGTCTGTCTGTTCCGACTTCATCTTGGCACCTTGGGATTATTTCTGATGTTATTTTTAAATGTTGATGGGAATGCAGTGCCATTCCATGTAGCGCATAAAAGGCATGAAAAATATTAGGTTCTAGTTTTCAATGTGACAACGACAGCTGCCGAGATGTGAGGGAGTTGGCTGTGAAAACGCGAGGCAACACATCCGCTTCGCACATGTGTTCTCTCTCCAGCAGTGAAGCCATCAAACTGAGAATCTAAACCAGACCAAATACAATGGACAACCAAAGACGGATGAACCAGCGAGAGAGTCGAAGCAGGAGGGGGTGAGGTTGGCGCCACAGCCAAACTCTGTAAATCACCGGACTAATGTGCAGCAGGCTTGTCATATGAGCATCTCGCATATGAAGGAAAAAAAACTTGGATAGTGTCTCGAGTAGCTCTATACACGTCCAGTCTCATGTACACAAAACCACATGAAAGAACAAAAGGAGGGCCTCCTTTGTCCACACAGCTTAGCAGATCTTAGGTGTTACACCAGTGCAAAAAAAATTAAAGGCAGTTAGTTAATCAGCATATAAAAACCAGACAGATGTCCCGTATGGAAGAGAAAAACAAAGTGTAGATGAGTAAATGATTCAAGAGGGTCATGAAGAGGTAAAGGGAAGGAAGAAGGAGAAAGTAACTTTGGGCTCCAGCAGACAACATCTGTAGAATTACTTTCTTCCCACTTGACTTTTGGGGGGAAGCTGTTGCTTTTCCCCCCCTCACAAATAAGAAAAGCAGAGCGGGAATGAGCCCTGGAGAAAAGACACAAAAGTAGAGAGAATCGTTAGATTGCCAATTGCACTTTTTTACTCTTTCTTTAAACACTGAAACAGGTTTTGATGCATGTGATCTCTCCTCGGGTTCATTCTGCAAATTACTGCAGATGAATGGAAGCGACTGCAGGTCAAATGACACCGTTTTAATCCATTAAACTAAAATAAAATACGAGGTTTTAGCAATTTGATTTAAACAAATGTGATTAAATTCATAAAACTCAATGTGAGCAGTTTCACGTAGGAACTGGGTTTTTTTGCTTTAGCAGTGACTGCAGATAATCAGGTGATGAATTCTGAAAAAATCTTTCATAAGTCTTTCAAATATAAAAGCTGTGTGCTGTCTTTTTGTGTTATATCTATAAACGAAGGCAGATATTTCAACAGACATTCGAGGTCTGGAAATCTCACCCCAAAACAATCCAGATGCATAAACTGCCAAAGGAAAGGTTTGAAAATCTGACTTTGTAGGGACGCTGTCTACCTAAAACAGTCTCTTGATTTCATCGAGCCAGACTGGTGAAATATGTACCCGGCTACCGCTTTAAGATATTCAAACAAATGCACTGGTTTATAAGAAATGTTTCTGCAACAATACAAAACGAAATTCCAAGTAGATCAAGATTAAAGTTTAAAAACCCCACAAACACTAACTACAGACACTAACAAAAAATAATTAAAAAAAAAATCTGATTGCTCAATTTGATACACTTTGTGCTTGGGCGTCACTGATACACAGACGCATATAAAATGTTAATCTCTCTGAAATTTTAACTTGGGACTACAAAATCAGCCATCCTTGTAGGAGACTGAGATAGTGTTAGTTAAATGTTAATCTATCCAATAGTGACAAAACAAACTGAAGGGAAAAGAGTGGGAAAATGATGGACAGGGAGGAGTTAAAAGACAGGGGGAAAGGGATGTGACAGGCGGCAAAGTCTTCTTGGGACAGGTTGTCAGTGGCCTGATTATCAGCCCCCTTTCTGCACACAAATACTCCCTGGGGTCAACATGTGGGGTGGAAGACGAGGAGCGAAGGGGCCCGGGCTGCTGTGGCAGCCTGTACTTGATTTAAGATGTTTGAATCTGCGCCAAAATTCCTGAAGGAACACAGTAAGCGGGGAGCTGGCCAGAAAAACAGGCCCAGAACTGAGGCTTTAAAGAAGAGAAAGAGAGAGGGCGAAGTGTGGTGAATATGAAATGTGTGTTTGAGCTCAGACATGCTAGTGTTGCTATGGTAAAACAGGACTCTGGAAATGAGGGGATGGGAGAATTCCAAATGGGAACACTGGGGGTGCAGTGTGTGCAGGGAGCCAAATGGATATGGTTTGAATGTGCATGCGCGTGCATGTATCGCATGTGTTAACACAAAGGCATAAAGAAAATCTGAAGGAGTGTTATGGAGGCACAGCAGAAGGTAGAAGCAAAGGGGGGGGGGGGGACTAGGGAAGATCAAGGCCAAGGATTCGTGGAAAAGCAAGGCAGGTGAAAGTGAGACTGAACAGATCTGGGATCAATTTTTCAGTGATTGATTGATTGATTGATTGGTAATTTATTTCAACATGTGAACAATATACAAGTACATTTAGAAAAGAAATAAGAGAGAAAAAAATACTATACAAATTACATACAAAAAACCATTCTGATTAATTTACATGTTGAAAGGGAGTGGGAAGAAGTATACACTTATTTAATCCCACCCCTGTCCCATAAATTATCAGTGAATATTTAGTCAGCTTCCTTACTGATATAATTTGTAATAAAAATAGTGAACAGATTTCTGATATACTATATACTATAATATCACATCATGAATTTTTTGTTTGTTTGTTTGTTTTTAAATAGAGACATTCACTTAATTTAAATATTTTCCTTTTCTTTATAGATCGAGAAGATCGTATTTTTATAACTCTTTTTGAACAGTTTTATGTTTGGACATTGCTTTAATTCCATATTCAGTTTGTTCCATAGTTTCACTCCGTGAACAGAAACACAAAAGCCTTTTCTTGTAGTACGTACCTTCATTGTTTTGAAGTTACAAAAACCCCTTAAATTATAACTTCCTTCTTTCAAAAAAAAAACATACTCTGAATATTACCTGGCAGTTCTTTATTTTTTGCTTTGAATAGAATTTGTGCTGTTTGGAATTTCACTATATCGTCAATTTTCAATATTTCAGACTGCAAAAATAGTGAGTTTGTATGTTCCCTATAACCTGCATTGTGGATGATTCGAATTGCTTTCTTTTGAAGAGTAAAAAGTGAATGTAATGTGGTTTTATAGTTATTGCCCCAGACCTCTGCACAATAGCTTAAGTATGGTGAAACCAGTGAACAGTAGAGAATATGAAGTGATGTTCTGTCGAATACCTGTTTTGCCTTGTTTAGTACTGCAATGCTTCGTGATACTTTGGAATGAATATATCTTACGTGAGCTCTCCAGTTAAGTTTTTCATCTATTATTACCCCCAGAAATTTATTTTCACTGACTCTTTCAATATCAACACCATTTATTTGAATCTTTGCATTTGTATTTAAACTACTATTTCCAAATAACATCAGTTTAGATTTATTCAAATTTAATGATAATTTGTTTTTATCAAGCCAGAACTTCACTTTACTTATTTCATTAGTCATATCCTCCAATAAATTCTGCAGATCATCACCAGAGCAAAAAATGTTTGTATCGTCTTTTGCAAAACTCGAGAGCAAAAACCTCAATTTGTCTTTGCAACATATTGTTCTGAAAGCATAAAATCCCAACATGATAAGACAACAAAAGAAGGGCCGCGGGTGTGCAAGCCCACAGTTCTCTTTGCATTTCATCTTTTTCTAAGGCTAGGGGAGCCCATCCATGTAAACCATTGTAACCTTTTGGATCAGAGGACAAACAATTGAAAACACCTCCTCCTCTGAGTATGTCGCTCATGGCAGGGATAGGATACCCCTCATCTCTCTTGCTCAGCGACCGGAAACCTTTGCTGTTGTAAAACGCATTTCCTGCCAGTTTCAATGTGTTTAAACTAATTGTAGTCATGACAAATCATCAACTATGACTTGCTCTTTAAAATCATGACGCTTCTATAGATAGAAGGTGTGATATATTACCGACTTGTCCTGTTTCGAGGTGACCACACTGCACTGCAGGGAAATTCCCTCATAACTGTCCTGAAAATGTTTTCGCACATGCACTCCATCCCTGAACTTTTGCAGACATTTCCCGGCAGAGGTGCATGTGAGTTGCTTACCAGTTCCATAGCACACAATCTGTTTGATGCTGGATTGTGCTCATATCAGAGCAGCAGAGTTAATTGCCTGGAGAATTAGGAGCGAGCGAGAGGGCATCATCTTGCCACCCAGGCAGCGCGCCTCCACTAAACCAACTGATGCTAATTAGATGCTCATCAGATGCTCATCAGTCTGGGTGAGGTTTGTTAATCCCCCTCTCAGTTTTGGACAGGACATAATCATCCTTAAATCAAATTACAAATATATATATAAATAAATAAGAAAATTATTTATGTCATTGTTTTGGGTTTCTCCGGGTTTTCCAAGGGTCTGTTTCAGAGCGGGACCACACCAGATTCTTGGGTCAAAGTTAAGGTTTGGCTAAAGATGTTTTACTATCCTCCAATCACCAAATTTTTTTTAAAAAGTTGAAAATGTATTGTCTTAAAAATAAATACTTTCCCATGTTCTTCCTGGCATCTGTGAGTTTAAAACACACCACCAGTTCAAGTAAATGGTGGTTCAGGAAACAGAAACACACTACTTTTAAGATCAGCCTTAATACTTTCATTTTGATTAAACTTACAGTTAGGGGCTGGGTCGAGTGAGCCTGGACTATCCCTGATTTATGCTGCTATAGGCTCAGGATGCTCGGGGGACTTCCCATGCTGCATGGAGCGTTCCTTTTCCACTCACATGCCACTTCAGCGTGTTATTAACTTCTCTCTGTGCCGTCTCTCTGTCTGTTTCTGATGGAGATGTCTTCCTGTTGGAAGTGAGAACTTTCTCTCCGCCGCAGCTCTTTCGTTGAGATTCTTAACTTCTAATATAAACTGTCTTGAGATGACTGTTTGTGGATTGGTAATGCATGGGCGGTGCAGTGTGATGACTGCAGCTACTGTACAAACAACAGAAGCATACAAAGTCAAAGACGAAAAAGGTCCTCCTTTGAAAACAACACATGAAAATGAGGTCCGGTGCAAATGCCAGGTAAGGCTGGCCAACTGTGCTGGTGAAGAATAGTTGAATTGTTCCCCCAGTGAACCTATCTGGCAGACCTCAATGTGGTTTCAGCCTTCACAGTTAACATATATGACTCTGCGTTCCTTCACTAATGAAAATCATAAATACGTCAGGTAATGAAAGCCAAACCCCTACTATAAATATAGACACATCAATTCAAAGTCAATACTGAGAATACTTGTGCTTTTAATATTGCTCACGGTTATATAATCTACCGTAGTGTTGGTTTAAGCCCAGTCTGGTGTTCCTTAAGCTCCTGTCTGAGTGTTTAAACTGTAACCGGCTTGGTGAGTCTATTTCACACCGTGCCCCCTTTTTTCTTACTCTTTATCAGCACCTTCTATTTATAGCCCCTTTACTGCAGCAGAGCAGCTCAGTACAGTATGTTCCATAAAACATAGGCTTCTGACCACATAAGTATGCATAGTGTATGCCTCTGCAGTTGTCTCTCCGCGTATGGACAACACTGGCGTTATCTAAACAGGAGGAGACACGCACAATGAACTCACACAGCCTTGGGAGTCCACACATGGGCAGTGATGAACACAATGAGACGCATTCAGAGACACGGCGCAAGAAGACGCAAACACAAATAGGGTTACGAACAGACAGGGAGGCATATATAAAGAGTCAACTACAGCAATTGATACAAATGTGGGCACACACACTGGGAGGTACAGTCACACAAATCAGACACAGATTAAAATCCCTGACAGGTGAAGTTAGTAACAGTGATCACTTAGTCACAGTTAAGTGTTCTGCACTTAGGGGGTCTTTCATCCATGTTATGAAACAACCCACCACCCATCTTATGGTAAAGGCACTCCCTAAGCAGCACAGTGTGTCCCACCATCCTGCAAGAAGTGCCCAGTAATGGCTCAAGAGCCATGTTAACGAGTCTAAGACACTTTAGCCTAACCCCACCAGGCTTTGTGTGTAATAACTAAGACTGATCAGTATATACTCAGGCTCACATTAGGGCTACATTTATTCACACTAAGAAGCACTGCTATAGCTGCTACTGTGCACTTTGTTGGGTAAACTTCTTACAAATGAATTTAATAACTGTGAGAAATGGACAGCTGGATGAAAACAGGGAGCAGACTCTTTCTGGTGCACCCCACAGAGCTGATCATTTCTTCGGATTTCACCGTAGACTCCACAGACAACCCATGCTGCAAAGTGAGCTGCTTACTGCGTTTGTACAATCCCATAATCCAGCATCCTCACAACAAATCCGAGGAAAATCTCAATCAGCTAATAGTTCAAAAGTTGACTCACTGTGAGATTTGTCTCCAGTCGCTTCTCTTTTCTGTTCTGCTTGAGAGTAAAACTTCTTTTATCCCAAATCTTTTACCCCCAAATTATCAGTCGCCTATTCTACTTGTAGCAATATCCAAATGGAAACTCATACACACAGATTATCATCTAGGGTGAGGTGGGGTCACACGAATATAATCAACTTAATTAATCTCAATAGCCTAGCAACGAAAAAAACAATGAAATATGAGCCATACTGATTTTTTTATACAACATTCTGCATTTAAACTTTAGTTATTATTAATCTGTAGCGCTCTCGTCTTTTACCCCGTCTTTCTCCCCTCACATCGCAGCAGATAACTGCCCCTCCCTAAACCTGATTCTGCTTGAGGTTTTCTTCCTGCTAAAAGGGAGTTTTTCCTTCCCCCTTTTGCCAAGTGCTTGCTCACAGGGGGTCATCTGATTGTTCGAGTTTCCTCTGTATTATTGTAGCGTCTGTTGGCTGTGGCTGTTGTTGTGATTTGGTGCATTATAAATAAAAAAAAGCTTAAAGATTCTCAAATATTTGGTGGAAAAAGAAGCGTGTGCACTGCAGGCCTATCTGACTAACGGACAAGTGCTGAACAAAGTTTCTGACAGCACCTGCACACACAAACACATCCACACAGAAGAAGTTTGTCAAACCACATTGGCAGAATTACAGCTAAACTAACCCTGACAGACTTGGATTAGGTACTTTGCCAAACGGCACATGGGCAATTGATATAATGGAGATAACTCATCAGCTGCCAGCTTAGCGAGACATCAAACAATAAAAAAAATGGCAACCGTTATAACAGCTAGCTTTAAGACAAAGCAAAGCAGAGGCTTTAAAGTGAGAGAAAATAAGACTTGTAATATAATCTGAAACCATACGTTTGGGCTTATACCTTCTCTGTTGCTGTCATCAAGTTGCCAAAAATTAAAGCATATACCCAGTTAATGTTCAACCAAGCAATAAGTTAAAAAAATTGTGTCAATATTATTCACTTTACTTCACAATCTGCTCTCCTATAGGTCTCCTTCCAGTGGTGGAGGGAAAATGTCCCAATATGGCTTTTAGTAGTGATGGCATGTTGAGCTGAGTCTGCTCAGATTCTAGAATTGTATCTTTAATGAGAAAGTGGAGGACTCGGGTCAATGACCTGGAACTCATCCAAATACAGTACAAAAGGTGCACCAGTACCTTCCTGCGTCCATCTCCTCACTATGTGCTTGAAAGCTTAACCTCCTAGGACCTGGCGTCCACATATGTGGAGATCACATTTTGGGTTACTTAGACCAAAATACTCAATTTTGCTCTAAAAGGGCCTGATATCCACTTACGAGGACAGCATACTGCTACTGTTCTATCAAAATTTTAAATGAATATCCTCATATGTGGCTCTCATTTTTCTTAGAAACTAAAATTAGGTAAAAAAAAATAAATCTGCTAATTCTTTGTTTTTACATTTATCAGGCCACAATCAGCCCAAATATCAAAGAGAAATTAAAAATGCATGCCGTGGAAGAGTTCGGGTCTTAGGAGGTTAAGAAATACATTTGAATATACTCGACGTATTTGAGCGCACATTCGCCTGTGTGCGCGGGGGAGGTGGTGTTTGTGCGTGCATTCATATCTGCAAACAAAGTTCTGAAGCTGGACTCAATTTCCTCCTTAGTCTGTCTTTAATAAACTCTCATACACATGTATGGCTGAAACTCAAGCCAAACAAAGTGTAGAGCTAACAGATGGGACACAATGATGTCCACTGTACGTGAGACCTTTAAATGTCTTCTCTCTTCTCCGCCTTTGCCGGAGTTCACTTTGTTTGTGTGGCAAAGGAGTAGGAAGGGAAGACTGGAATATTTGTGGCCCGACAACAAAAGCGCTGGAATGCCTTTTTCTAAACTGGTTAACGCTGCCCACCGGTCACAGGCCACTTCTTTCCTCTTCCCCTTCCTCAAGTCTCTTTCCAACGTCTCTGTCAGTTTTTTTTAATCGTTCCTTCTTCTCTCTGTCTCTTTACATCATTACAAATATATAAAGTTTCTGGGCAGATGGCACAAACTGCATTTAACATCAACACTGTGCACTAACGCTCCACCACCACTACCACATGCTGTGATAAACACTCAGTATAGAAAAATATAAGCCAGCATGTTCTTGTATGTACTCCCTCAGAGCTTATGCAACAAAATGACCTACTTTCTATCCAATCAACATTTAATGTACAGTGCTTCTTATCCATGCTGAAGGCGTATTCATTAAACTTGTAAAGCAGCAGTAGCTCAGATGTTTTGGTCCTTAGCTTGAGGTGAAAGACATCACAAGGTATATGTTACCTTTATCTATAGTCCCATATAGCTGAACCGTGACAGCGAGACCAAACACAGGCAGGGCAACGTTAGCCAGAGAAGCAAAATGATCTGTCTGGTGTGGCTGAGCGTGTTTTCTGGCACCACAGGGACAGGCTGGACTGTATACTACATATATAACATGGCGGGGGGGCCAAAATGTTTGGGCAGGATCTTGTGCCTGCTGCACCTGTTACGTGACTCAACTGACACCACTTTCGGAAACATTAACAAGTGGGGAGGGGGCACTGATTTTTTTAAGGGAAAAGAACTAAATGCACCCATTTAATAAACATGAGGGAAATGTGAACTGGGGTTTGGTGCTTAATGGAGTATAAAGTATTCATAAAACAGCCATTAAATCAAATGTGTGCAATTACTTGAAACTATTAATTTCATTTTACCTTCATTTAAACAAGCGGTGACAACTTGTTTTAGTTCTTTCATAGGGAAACAGATGCAGCAATTTCAACAAGCTTAAAAGTCAACATTTGGCATGACTACATTTAATCTTCATCAAAGCTTAAACTCTCTTAAGCAAGATTTCTTGTCATTTGTTTAAATAGTCTTCAGGTATAGTTTTCCAGGCTTCTCGAAGGGCTTTCAAAGTTCTTCTTTGGAACTTTGGGTCTTCGTTAGCAGCTTTTGATCCCTCTAAATACAAACTGCTTCAAATATTGCACAATGACAGTTTATAATTCAACTGATTTTGACAAGATCTCCAACAAAACTTGCTGAAATTCTGCCCCAAACCAAGACAAAGCCTCCATCGTGTTTTACAGACGGCTGTAGACGTTGTATTTCTTTCCTGGACTTTCTCTGTGCATATTATTGATGATTTGATCCAAAAAATTTCAGATTTGATTTAATCACCCTATAAGACCTGTTTTCACCTGTTTCAGTTCAGTTATTAAGTAATTTTGTTCCAAATTTCCTTCCAATTCAGAGATGTGACTTTCGATGAGGTTTCGTTCAACAGCAGGTGGATCAACTGAAGGACTAGATGCATCTTTCCTGTTTCTTAGGGACATGCCTTTTAGCTACTGTTCATCTGCTGTAGATATTTTGAGGCCTTTTACACCTTCTGTTATCTTCCACATATCCAGGTTTGTCAAAAAAACAAAAACATCCCAGCCAATGTCCAAAAGAAATCTTTGAAAGACTTTCAAAAATCCTAGAAAACTATTGTTCAAGACCACTTAAAAAATTACAAGAGGGTCTGGCTCCTTGGAAACAAAACATAAAGAAAAGGGGGGTGGCTCAAGATTTTTACAAAGTAGACAAATTAGAGTAATTAATGACTTTTATTAGTGGAGTAGTTCTGGCCCCCTCGGCTGGTTTTTGACACGTGACAGACTGTTTACACATAATGCTATTTTGGAAAAAGCTGCACGACCATGTTCGTTATTTTGAGTGTGCAAAACCTCAGGACTCCACTAACCTGTCTGTTATATGGATGCATTAAAATGTCAACATTTAAAGAAACTTGTATTCCTGTCAGATTTGCTGCCGCTGCGGTGTATGGAAACACAAGCTCCCCGTGAAACCTGTGAACTTAGAAAAATGTTTCCAGCTTGGGTTGCTAAAAGAACTGCCTCATTGTTACTTTGAAACTAGATAGCAGTCGATACAATCAGATCTGTTTCACACCAGGAAGTACAGTTGGCTGTCTGACAGGAGCTGTTGCAGTGACAAGCAATTCAAAGAGCCTGGTGAAGACTTAGTGTTGCAGTATGTGATCTGAATGGAACAACGGCATGTGGCTGCAATCATGGCTTACAAAGTGGGAGGAATATAAAAGAGAAGTCAGTTCTGTAGCCGATTAAAGTGCACTGCCTGTGCAGTGAGCTGCTGCCTATTTTACATGAATCTAACGTCATTTTTTTCAATGACAGTGTGACACGATAGCAAAACAAGTCAATGTAAACATGTTTGAGGAGTCCCTCAAAAGCATTTGCAAATGAAGTTTTGGTTCATTTATTGTTAAAATGTTGAGATTGTGCAGGACTTAAAGCTACAGAATTGAATCTATTTTTGGCTTTCTTCTTCTGATGCAGCTTTTATTCCCCCCGAAGAAAATGTTAAAACAATTATGATATGAGATCCAGATTTTCATTTTGCGATAGCTGGTCGATTAAAACAAGCTATCAGAACTGTGGATTGTGTTTAGCTCTGCTTTGTTTCGTACCGTGCAACCTCAGGCTAGCACCTCTGCACTTTTACATTTCTATTGTTTTGAATTTTAAATCAGAGGTTAAAGCAACTGTGTGATTACAGACACATTTGGATATCAGAAACCGCTGCTCTGCTGGGATTTTCCCACACAACCATCCCTACCCAGTACGCAGCGGTTCTATGGGCAAAAACGCCTCGTTAATGCCAGAGTTCAGAGGACTGCTTCAAGGTGATAAGCAACAGCACCATAATTAGGCAATAATCAGATGCTCGTCTGCATACCTCAGTTGCAGAAGAGCGTCTGCTCATTTGAGTTACTGCTGCATCTCTAAAGACACCTCAAGGTGACAGCAAGGCAACAGTAACTCAAATAGCCACTCATTACAGCCAAGATATGCAGGATACGCCCAAAATGTTGAAACAGATGGGCTACAGCACCAGTAGACCACACCGACTGCCACGCCTGTCAGCTGAGGAAACTGAGTCACTAAATCTCAATCATACAGAGCACCTTTAGGATGTAGTCAAACAGGAGATTTACATTACAGACCTGCAGGAAATGTGACATGCTGTCATGTCGATACGGCCCAAAATCTCTCAGGACTGTTGAATCTATGCCATGAGGAATTAAGGGCAAAACGGGCTCACACTCAATACTAAGTATAGTATACCTAATGAAATGGCTAGTGAGTGTATGTGAACAAGGCTCTCCCTCTCTCGTCACTTCTTTCTCCCCGTGCTGCTCGAAGTGGGAAATATACTCCCGGTGTGTCTTTCGTCTGGTCTGTTTATTTTGCGTTTGGGCCACACAGCAAGTATTTCAGAGGGTGAGCGAGTGCATCTCGGTGAGTGCAGGCTCCTCTGGACTTTAACTTTTAACTAGAGCACCTTCATATATGAAGATTAAAAGTCTAGCACTGAAGTGGGGCCAACAAACAAAGGACAGGAAGAAGAGTAGATGGTGCTGAGTACTATTTCCTTCCCTGTTGTGCCATTGTGCCAGTTATCTTGTCTACAACAAAGCAGTACAAATCATGTAATGAAAAGAATGCAGTTGAAAGACAATCTAAACAGGCTGTGTTGGTAAAATATATTTAATATGTATTTCACGTTATCTTTTTTTCTGTGCAGCACCAATAAACTACAGTTCAAATACAAACGCGGCCCTCAGGGGTAGCTACGTTACACCACAAAACCTTTCTAATCTTTACCAATTGCGGTTTGCACTTTTCCGCTTTGACCCCAAGCAGAGCTCGCCTTTAATACAGATGTTGGCGTGATCACAAAGAAATGAATGAAATAAGTATCAGGAGACCTGCAAAAGAGGAACATTTTGTGCTTTGCAGAAAAGAGGCAAAAACCACTTCCTGTGAGTGAATGAGAGAGCCGTCCCAAAAACCACACAGTTTCATAAAAATACCACACACGCTACCTCGATAATGCTGCAGCCTAACATTATAGCTGCCCCTTGTTTACAACACAATAAACCCATACGCTGGAAAGCAAAGAGCACTTGCGCTGCACAAAAAGAAAGAAAGAAAAAAAACCACAATAAGATAACAGTGTCATGTCTCTACTGCTTCACTGACACCCAGCCATGTTTCCAGCCAAAACGCAGGTAAACCCGCACCTGGTATTAGTCAGTGTCATTATTCAGTTATTGTTTCCATTGTTCCTGGAAATATCAAATGAAACCCTTGCTTCCTTGCAGAATAAAACTGCACTAAATTGACGCTACTCATTTCTGTCCAATCGTCCTAGAGTCTCGAGGCAGGTTATTAAGTTACTTTATTGATCACCAATGTGGAGGGGGAAAAAAGCTCATTCAAATGTCACAGAAAAGGAGACAGCATTAATACAGAGACAGCCTGAACGCTCATCTGTCTGACTGAAATGGTTTCAGTTTAAATGTCACTGTGTCTCTCTTCTACGCAGCTTTGACTGTCATACAGTTTATGTCTTCCCGTTAGTGGCAGCAAAGGCCTGAATGGCCATCTGACGAATTCAATTCAATCAAAGTGAAACTGCTGCTTGGTACGCGAGTTGTCCAAAAGCGAACGCTGGGATTACCCAGGGAGGTGGTGAGTCAAACTGTCAAAGAAAAAAAGCAATTCAGCCACTGGCTTTCAGCCCACTCACACTTTGCCTATCCTGCTTTACACATCCCCAGGTACATCCTGTCTGCAGATAAGCAAAGCTCACAGATTATCTTTGCGTGAATCGGAATGCGTCCCATTTGTTTTATCAGCGACTGTGAGCTTGTGGATGCTCATTTGATTATGCTTGCTCTTGTTTATGATTGTAGCTGTGAATGCATTCCCAGGTGGATGTGTGTGTGCGTCTGTTTGCAAGTGTGTGCCAGAGCGAGAAGGTGATTCCCCTGACGGGCACGACAGATGGGGAGGGAGTGGATCTGCTCGTTCTCTCTGCCACCTGAGAGCCACGAGGGTATACAGAGGCGATGCCCGACGCTCAATCCGCTGACAGAGGTTGCTTTGTTTTGATTTAGTCGCTCGGCGCAGCACAACAGAAAAGTCAATTGACTATAATTAGAAAAGGATTATATTGTGGTTTCTGGTTTAATAGCAATTAGCAAACTACAAAACACTCAGACGCCAAGCGTTTCATTTTTAGTCAGTACTACAATTCATAAACTGCGGTAGGCTCTGTCAACTACAGATATTTATCTTGCTGTTACAGAGTTTATCTGTGTGTTATGGGTAATCTGTGTTCTCACACAGCCAGCAAACCTGACCATTTGAGTCAAGAACTTTTATTCAAGTTTATGTCAGAAGGCAGGCCCATTTTAGAAAGGGTTTTTTTATGTATCTAAAATGCACTTGATATGTTTGCACTGATACCTACTATAATGTGCGTCACGTCATCATTCTGTTTCTAATCAAAATGCAATTGAAATACATAATCTCAGTACCACACCTAAATATCAGTTCCACCCTTTTTAGTCAGAAGTAATGACGCAGAAGTAATAACGCCCTATATTTGACACATTTTAAGCTATTAGAAAGATTTCTAACCATTTCTTCCAAGTAGAGGAGTTTGAGCATCTCTGGATCTTGCTCACAAGTGAGGCAAGACTTGAGCAGTAGATTGACACGACACAATAATAACGCAGACTGTGTATCAGTCTGTTGCGGTGAAGAGCAGGAAGGCAAAGCTGCAGATTCACCAGATGATCTGCGTTCCTATCCTCACCTACTCTTGAGAAAGCTCATTTCTGCTGTGATCTCATTCTATCAGTCTGTACCTAAAGGGTGTCTAGGCTCTGCCTGAGAGACAGAGGAAAGAGCTTAGTCATTCAAGAGGGCCTCAGAGAGCCACTATTTGAAGGTGGTTCAGGCACCTAACCAGGTGTCTTCTAGGTGAGGTATTTTAGGCGTTTCTGCTACTGGGTATCTCTGCCTGGACTATTGCCCCTTATAAAACAGATGACGGCAGATCATGGATAGTTGGATGAATGGATGGATGGATTGATTGTTACAAAAACTACTATTTCTGTCACTAAAACAAATTTTAAAGTGTGATGCAGGCTAATGGACTCAGCTTTGAGTACAATAAAATCCAACCGAAAATGACCATTTTATGTCCTATTCACTATGTAACTATACCTTTAAAAACTAGTAGGAGGTGGGGTAACTTTCCCACTGTATGTAGTAAATTCAAACAATGTGATATCAAAAAGAGGAAGAACTTCAAAGCAACTAACAATACACACAGAATTAGAGAACTATAGAAATGGGGAAGCAGCAGTTGACAACTTTCTAATAATTATGATGCTAGTTAGCTCTTTGACGTAGCCAGATGCTATCACACAACTTTTACATTTTTTTGGGTACAAAGGAAACAAAAGTGTTCAGATCAATGTAAGTGTGTAGGAGTGCTCCCACACTAAACAATCAACAACGTGGCATCGTAGCAATGTGCAGTTAGGTTTCAAAAGAGAAGCACATCCATCTGTGGCACCCACCATCATACAGTCAAACCTGGATGATTCAGCTATATAGATAGTACAATCTCCAAAAATATTCAAACTTCTCCTACTTTTCCCTACCTTATTTAAAATTTCATTCAGCATTTTTTAACTATTTTAATTCAATGCGTTCAGCTGCTGTAGATGATTGGACCCTGAATTTCTCTGCTTCATATCTACCCTTTATCTACAGTATGAATGCTTTTATACAGTGCAGAGGAGCATGTTCCTGCCATTATCCCAAATGTCAAAATGAAATTTGGCTCTGCAAAGTGATGACAGTAATCAGCCAAAGTAAGTAAAGATATAGATCCATGCGTCAGTGCCCAAAGCCGCCCTCCGATTGTGACCGACTGAGTTATAAATCCTCAGAAAAACAATGGACCTAATAACACCATATCGGTTCCACATGTCAGAGTCTCTATGTTAATCTCTGATTTATATCAAATCTGTAATTCAAGCTTGTCAACTTCAAGTTCTGACCTGGGACCACCTGCATTTGGAGAATTAGCTAAAGAAATAAAAGCTTGGAAATGTCAGCAGCCTCCAGCTCTCATTCTAATGCATTTATTTAATCAACGTTAGATATGCGGTTACTCTCACTTTCCGATTGTAGACACAGGCTGTTAACATTTATTAGGTTGCAGCTCAAAGCTTGATTGTTTCCTACTCCTCAGCCAACAGAAGTCATTACATATGAATCTTTCACTTTTACTTCTTCTGTATCAGACTCAAAACCTGATTAGGATTCAGCAGACTTCTTCCAATTACTCCATCAACCAGGGTGGTGTTAGACAGTGAGAACATGCATAAAGCAAGAAAGAGATCATCAGTCATCAGGAACGCCGCTTTGAATCAAAGACACGACTCGTCAATGAGGCACAGCATGTTAACATGTAGCAGTTATGATAAAAGGCAAAAATCCAACACGGTGCAAGACACCACTCTTGGGGAAAATCGTTGACTGTTGCAATTTCAGGAATGTAAACTGTCAGACGATACGCTGACCCGCTGCCAGCAGACAAAAAAGAAAAGCTGGCCCAGAAAATGTGTTGCAGAACAAGGTTAATTCCACCATGTCCACATTTTCTGTCTTGTCAAGACTGAGTGATTCCTCAACCCTCCACAACCCTACAGGGATGTTGCACCAGTTGAGAATGTGTTTGCATGGCACGCATAATGCACTGCCCAAACACACTGTTATTGTTCTCAAAGTGTAGTTTCCTTCATTTGCCACACTGAAAAAGCTGCATACACAGGAAACAGCATATGTAAGAATCATTAAGCACATGCAAAATGCAAAACTATCTAGCATGTGATTTCCTTTGTAAATGAAGTCTGGAGCTTGTTCATACAACACATGTGACCCTTGAGGTGCTTAGGTGGCAAATAGAATCAGGTTTGCTAACATAGCTCGTCTGGAAAGATGAGGAAACGCTCTGGATAGATTATTTTTGATCGTTTTCCAATGTTCTGGACATTCTTGACAGGTGGAAACCATGGGAACCTGACAAACATGTCAGTGCCAGTCAATAAGTGTACAGTTCATATGTACTATATATACAGAAGTCTCCTGAAAAACAACCATAAAAAAACCCCATCAACTCTGTACCTGTGGAAATGAGACACTGTGTTCCAGTGGAAAAGTAACACCAACCACCAACCAGGCTTTTCACTGTCAATATATCACAGTACCATTACACTAACAGATCCCATTGACGAAGTCTGACAGTTAATACAAGCCGCCAGCGTTGTACACAAAGCCATGCAAACTTTTTCTTACCTTGGTTGTCAGCTGCCTTCACTTCAGTGCCCTTTCTTTAGATTTGAATACAGCTTTTATCCCAACACAGGTCTTCGCAGACTCTGCAATCAGAAGAGACAATCTGTGATTCTTCGTGTCTTTGCCAACAAAAGCAAAACATTCACCAGGCCAAAAGTTCCAGGGAGTGAAAAGGCTTTCAGAGGAATCCTGTGAGCCAATCCTACAGATAGCCACAACTCGAGCACAAGCAAATCCACATGGCCACTGAAGCATGCATGTACTGCTAAGTCAGGGATGACATGGGAGGAGTCTGGGAGTTCAAGAGAGGAAAATCCCCAAAGGAGGCGCAAGGTTTTCTTGTCTATCAAAACCAATTTTAGATCTTCATGTGACCAGCTTACCACTAAAAAGCTTAGCAGTCTAATCCTTCAACCAAATGAATTGTCTAACTCGAGGCTTTGGCCAAAGGCATCAAAGCGCCGTTATAGCATGAATGTTGCCGAACTTTCAAAGGGGCAGGTATATGGAGTATACAGCTCTCCAGTACACTATGCAGATATTCGCTTTACTGTCTGCTTGGCTTCATTACACTTTGTACAAAAAGACCTTTCAATATTAACACCTATTACTGTACATAAACGAAAGACCCCAGGCAATATTAACAGACATCTCGGCCAAATTAAATATTTTAATCAGTTGCATTAGAAAAACTGAATAATTACTACTCATGCTTCAACACATACTATCAAGGTACTTGCACACTCATGGCGATGCTGATGAACGCCAAGTAAAAAGCAAGCTGAGAGAGAGCACACACGCTAGGCATACCTGCACTTTTTCTAAAGGCTATAAGCATAATAGAGCTGGTCTTTACAGTGGGGCAAAAAAGTATTTAGTCAGCCACCGATTGTGCAAGTTCCCCCACGTAAAATGATGACAGAGGTCAGTAATTTGCACCAGAGGTACACTTCAACTGTGAGAGACAGAATGTGAAAGAAAAATCCATGAATCCACATGGTAGGATTTGTAAAGAATTTATTCATGAATCAGGGTGGAAAATAAGTATTTGGTCAATAACAAAAATACAACCCAATATTTTGTAACATAACCTTTGTTGGCAATAACAGAGGTCAAACGTTTACTATAGGTCTTTACCAGGTTTGCACACACAGTAGCTGGTATTTTGGCCCATTCCTCCATGCAGATCTTCTCGAGAGCAGTGATGTTTTGGGGCTGTCGCCAAGCAACACGGACTTTCAACTCCCGCCACAGATTTTCTATGGGGTTGAGGTCTGGAGACTGGCTAGGCCACTCCAGGACTTTCAAATGCTTCTTACGGAGCCACTCCTTTGTTGCCCGGGCGGTGTGTTTTGGATCATTGTCATGTTGGAAGACCCAGCCTCGTTTCATCTTCAAAGTTCTCACTGATGGAAGGAGGTTTTGGCTCAAAATCTCACGATACATGGCCCCATTCATTCTGTCCTTAACACGGATCAGTCGTCCTGTCCCCTTGGCAGAAAAACAGCCCCATAGCATGATGTTTCCACCCCCATGCTTCACAGTAGGTATGGTGTTCTTGGGATGCAACTCCGTATTCTTCTTCCTCCAAACACGACGAGTTGAGTTTATACCAAAAAGTTCTACTTTGGTTTCATCTGACCACATGACATTCTCCCAATCCTCTGCTGTATCATCCATGTGCTCTCTGGCAAACTTCAGACGGGCCTGGACATGCACTGGCTTCAGCAGCGGAACACGTCTGGCACTGCGGGATTTGATTCCCTGCCGTTGTAGTGTGTTACTGATGGTGACCTTTGTTACTTTGGTCCCAGCTCTCTGCAGGTCATTCACCAGGTCCCCCCGTGTGGTTCTGGGATCTTTGCTCACCGTTCTCATGATCATTTTGACCCCACGGGATGAGATCTTGCGTGGAGCCCCAGATCGAGGGAGATTATCAGTGGTCTTGTATGTCTTCCATTTTCTGATGATTGCTCCCACAGTTGATTTTTTCACACCAAGCTGCTTGTCTATTGTAGATTCACTCTTCCCAGTCTGGTGCAGGTCTACAATACTTTTCCTGGTGTCCTTCGAAAGCTCTTTGGTCTTGGCCATGGCGGAGTTTGGAGTCTGACTGTTTGAGGCTGTGGACAGGTGTCTTTTATACAGATGAGTTCAAACAGGTGCCATTCATACAGGTAACGAGTGGGGGACAGAAAAGCTTCTTACAGAAGACGTTACAGGTCTGTGAGAGCCAGAGATTTTCCTTGTTTGAGGTGACCAAATACTTATTTTCCACCCTGATTCATGAATAAATTCTTTACAAATCCTACCATGTGGATTCATGGATTTTTCTTTCACATTCTGTCTCTCACAGTTGAAGTGTACCTCTGGTGCAAATTACTGACCTCTGTCATCATTTTAAGTGGGGGAACTTGCACAATCGGTGGCTGACTAAATACTTTTTTGCCCCACTGTATATATGACCACTAAAGTAAATTATATTTAACATTGAGTTGTTTTATTCTGAACAGGCCCTTTATATCAGATCAACTGAAGTGATCTGGTAGAAGCAAATTAAATAATGTTTTGTGTGTGTTTGTGTTTCGGACAACACTAACTCAGTCTGATAAAAACGCCAACTCAAAATGGCTCGATTTTATTTAGCTTATTTTTTGATCGTGAAAAAGGGGGATTGAAATGATTAATTAATACATACAGGCAGTGAATGCAAGAGTATGGGACGAACAACCACAGATAATTGAGCCTCGCAATAGCTCAGCTAGGCATGCCAGTAAATTTATGCTCACAATAGTTTCACGCACGCTCTAATCATGTATAGCCATGGCCTACCTCTCCCCATAGGCGATGCGTACAACTGTGCTGACCTCTGTATCCTCGCTCTGCATGACTTCATGCTTTCAGCTATTTAACTCCCTCCAACTCTCCAGCCTCCCACTCTATTAGCATTTAATTGTATATAAACTGCAAAAATGTTTAACACATGCCCATGTTCATAAGATCCTGTATCTCACACCCTGTGGGAGGTGGGGGGTGCAGAGGTTGGTGCCCACATTAATGTGTACTGTGTGAAAATAGAAACAAGCACAAAAAAAGTCTGTTTTACAGCATCACATGAGCGGGGCTACAGGCTAAGATGAATGCATGTGAGTTTCTGAAATTGAAGACAATAGTTCAACCAGAATGTAGTCAGAAAATATGCCAATGACATGGCAAGTTTCACAACTCCTACAAGAAGGCAAAAGGTTGGGCCTTCCTGGGGATTTATGCACAACTACATGTAGGGTCGACACAGCCCGCTACTATTGTCAATGAGCTGTCCGGTACTGTCAGTTCCTCTTGTTTGATTTCCAGCCAGAAAATATCAGTCATCCTCTTTTTACAAGGATGCAGGATATGTTATAGGCTCTGCAAAGATTCACCTCAGAAATCTAAATCTGGTGGATTGTACAGCAACATTGATCCTGTGTGAGTTTGAAGTCTTCTTGTCATTGTTTTAATGGCGCCGAACCAACGCATTGCCTTTTTCCTACTGTTCTTCCAATAACGATGTCCTTTTTTAATGACTATTCTGTTCTGATGACATGTTCAAAGTTGGCGTGTCATATCTTTTGTCTTTCCAGTGACGTTGATGGCTTGATTTCTTCCAAGATTGATTTGTTGGTCCTTCTGGTGGCTGTCTATGGTTTTAATAAAATCCTTCTACAGCACCACGTACAATTTGTCGACTGTCCTGTTTTCCCCAGGAAAACTTTCCCCAACTATAGGTCCCCATGGAGAAAAAAAAAGTGAAAATCAATGTTTTCATCGGCTAAGAAATGTCCTTAGATTTGAAGACCTTATCCAATGAGTTCGTCGTTGCCTTGCCCACTGCGATTCTCCTTTGACTTCCAAGGTAAATGAGGCCTCAGAATCATCATTGATCACAGCAAAAAGTTAAAAATAAGTAAGTATAATAGTAGTAACAATAATCTGAATACAGCTAATGTCAACAGTGCAAAACATCAGGATCCTTTTTAAGGACGCTACTGTTACGTACACACAAATACGTTCACATGCTTATATGTCAAGAGAATAACAAAGTCCGGAAAACAGATGCCTCCCGAGCGTAGTTAACAATGTGACATGTAAAGAAATACGTTCAAAGCTCTGACTGAGATATCCACACACAACTGAACACACTTGGTATCTTTACATCATAATCTTCTGTTTGGCATACTAGATATATTTCCATAGCTTGTATCATTATCTGATGACTTTCAGTCGCAGACGCACATCACCGCTGACACTTTTCCTCTTGACCTGACAGGCAGCACACATAAAATCATATCTTGCACTGAAAAGATAATGATGAAGTTATTCATTAAAAGACAGCTTGTTGGCGGCACAATCAACGGGAATGAGAAACAGAAATGGTGGCCTTTGGGTGTTAGATGTTGTCTCACAGCTGTTGCTGCTTCACAAATTAAAATATAAAGATATGCAGAGGCTACGTGGATTGATTATTCTCATTTTCATTTTATGCTGGGAACACACAAAAAACCACGGTGACAGCTAATAACTTAAAAGGTACTTTTGGCTACACTTTTTTCCCCAAAGGGTCGCTACAGCAGATGGATCTGGGTGTTTTCCTTATTGTCCAGGTTTGTGATGCAACCCACCCCCAATCTATCAGGGCTTGGGAACAGCATTAGTCTCTCCTTCCAGTGGTAGCCAATAAAATAATGGACCTAAAAACTTACACAAGACCTCACCACACCTAATCTCAGTGAACTAATTTCAGAAGCAGTTTGTTAGTGCTACCTAATGCTTGTAAAGCAGGGAGGTCTATTAAAAGGCCTTTAATTTTTAACAGAATGAACCAGAGAGGCCAAGCCTTACTACTCATGGACTGATCAAACGAAAAAAAAAAAGGATTGTACCATCATCCAATCACGCACAACTTCACACCGGATCTCTTCGATAAATTAGCTCTAAGTTGAAGAAATGTACGTTTCTGCAACCAATACTCTTCATTTGATAAGAGTGATCGAGTTTGGCAGCCATGCATTTGATTGTTCAGTTAACCCATATGCTAACCCAGCTCTTAGGACTTGGGGAGGGATAAATATGCATCCTCACAGGTGGCAGAGAGAAGAGGTAAACCTGACAGGAAACCTACATTATAAAATCTATTTAAAAGAGAAATAAGCTGGTGTTTGTAGTTAATGATACTTTATTTTGTGCCGTACACTAGTGCTGGTATGCAAGAAGGGTCCAGACGTACCAAGCTTTAACTTATTAACAACGCTAGCAGTCATTGCAGCAAACTCTTCAGCGGCGTCTTACTCCCCATGCGACATTTTCCATAATGCACCGTGCTGAGCTCACCAAAAATCATAAAGGATCAATCAGACTCCAAAACAGACTTAAAGCAATGAGCTGCGTTCAGGATCAACATGTTAAACATATTAGAGAATTAACAGCTATTTTTAGAGTTTTTATTAGAGTGTAGACTGGAAATCAGGGAGAGGGTAGGGGGCACACACACTGTACCCTTTACCATATAGTCAAACTGCTGAACCAGGTGAGCTACACCAGCACCCTGCTAAGCTATAGCTTGATGTAAATCAAAATGTAAACGTTATTCACGCACTTGTAGGCTCATCCAACCAAGATCTCACTCTGTGAGTCTCGTTCCCTTACAAGTTCTCTTGCTACATGTAAGGAGACAGCACCTCTCCAGATTTTTGTTTTGCTATATGAAAACCCGGTGCTTTATTCTGAAAGAGTTGGAACACAAAAAGAAGATGCTATTCGGAAAGAAAATCCACAGAGCTTGAAGCTCATTGGATAACGCCTAAGTGCTAAACAAAACAAAGGACTTACATGGAGTAACGCATACTAGGAAGGCTTTATTGCACTGGAGTATTAGACAGCTCATTTCTTTATCAGCATTGATTAATCTATTTTGATAGCCAACAACCGGCTTTAGCAGTTGCACCTTTATTGCACTACTATTGTTGTGGTGTTTAAACACGGGCATAAAAATATCACCCGAGCCAAACATCATTACTTGAGTAATTTGTCTGAGCAAATAAAAGATAAGCAGGGAGCAGAGATTACAAATGGCAGTATATGAGCTTCTCATTAATATTCCTGCCTCCGATCGTGATGCACAAAAAGAACAGGTGATACAAAGAGGAGTAAAAATGCTCTTTTTCTAACTTGTCAGCCTGAGAGAGACTGACTTGTTTCCTCAACAGCATAACATGTCTTCACATGAGCTTCATTCTTGTGACATGCTTTGGTGCACAGCGACACACAGCCACACCGAGAGGTCAATGTCTGATTTAAAGGTTCAGCAGATGTTCACAACAGATTACATATGCGGCAGTTTTAAAAGCATTAAATAATATCAGCTGTTCCTTGAGGCTTTTTCCCTTCTTTTTTTTTTTTTTTTTTTCCCCCCTTCTTTCTTGAGTCTCACCACATAATGAATACAACACAAGCCCCCTTCATCCCAGATGCTTGTTTGGAAGATGTTTGGAAGATGATATAGCAAATATAACTGGATTTGGGGCAGAGTTTCCATATTTTAGCAGTGACTACAACTGATGCTTTTAGGATGAGTAAACCCAGTGATACTATGCTAGGATGTTTTTGTTGAATCTGCAAATGTGAGAGATTTGGTGGCATTTCTGTCTACACTTAGCCACTTTATTAGGTGCACCTTGAGTCACATAATGATATAATATTTTCAGCATAATATCTCCTGTAGCCTCAGTCTCTTACTCTTAGCTGTTAGAAGTAGCACCTGGTGTGGACAACATGTCGGGTATTCAGGATGCTCGGTTCGCTTCGGTTGCAGAAGAGCATATTTGAGCTGCTGTTGCCTGTCAGCATGAAGCAGTCTGACCATTTTCCACTAACCGCTGATATCAACAAGGCAGTTTCATCCAGAAAACTTCAATTTACTGCATATTTTCTCTTTTGAAACTGCAGTAAATCAGCAGTTTCAGAAATACTAAGATCAGTCCATCTGGCAACCATGCAACATTCAAAGTCACATAATTAATTTTTACTCCCAATTCTAAGAACTTCTGTTTAAGATTCAGCAGGTCATCTTGACCATGTCTACATGCCTGAATGCGTTGAGTTGCTGCCAAGTGACTGGCTCATAAGAAATTTGTGTTAACAAGGAGATGAACAGATGTCACTAATGAAGTTCCCAATGAGTGTATGCAAAGGTAAGTACTCAGAACAGTAATGGGGATTGTAGGAATTCCTCTCCCAGTTCTATGACAATGTATGCTGGCTGTGTCCAGATGATGGCTCCACCCACCCAGGTAATAAGCTGTTTGTCCCTCTGCCTTCTCGAAGACAGTCTAGGACCAAAAAAACAAGAATCAGACTGAGGGCCATCTTCTTCCCCAGAGCTCACACCTCATGCCTACAAAGACAGGGACATGCACTTTACAACATGTAACTGCAATGCTACCTACTGTTTATGTTTCCCTATTGGGTTTATTTATTTAATGGGTTTCTGTCTGTGTGTTCAATATCAGCTGTTTAAAGATGATAACTACCTCACAGAATTTCATTATGTGACTGAATAATGACAAAGAATCTTTAAAACCTTGGATAAACCCAGTGATATATACAGTAACAACTAGGAAGCTCTGACCCTGATTATTGTTAGAATTTTTATTTTATTTTATTTTCCAGAAGAAAAGCAAAATGGCTCATGTTAAAAAAAAAGTAAAAAAAAAAAAAAAAGTGTCACACAACATCAAGAAAACTCGATTCACTTTTGCCCTGACTGAAAAATAAAATGCCATTACTTTCTGCTCTTCAATCAGAAGTCCATCAGAAAAGCAGGTGATGGAAAAGGGAGCGAGTACGAGTCTGTTTGTTTGCTCTGCAATCATTCTGAGACCGCATAAAAGGATATTTACTAACAGGCTGTTACGTTTTCTTGCAAAGCTGTTTCAGCTTTAAGTATCGTTCCATTTTCTCGTCATGAGCTTTTCAGTCTTCGAGTTTAAAATAAAAAAAAAAAAAATCAGTATGCCGGTCCTGCAAACCAATATTTTGCAAGCACAGTGTGATGCTTATCTTCACAATAATAAAAGAAGATGACAGCTTCTGTGAGGACTGTTAATCCTTTTAGATAAATCTCAGCTTTAGTACCAAGCCATTTATCCAAAGCTTGACATTTTAAAATGCATCAAGTTCTTCCACATGAAAATAGAACAGGACGGCGCACTGAAGGGAAGACTACTGTTCCCAATGATCAATTTGTAACCATGGAAACAGTAAATGGCCAGTCAAAATCAACCACACTCACACATTGCATGTCAATGTAAATGCACAATATGGAGGCCGCTTTGCCTACAAGCCGGTAGCCCTTTTTTTTTTTAAGTAAAAAAACAAAAACAAACAGCTATAATAAAGACATTTAATGCAAATGCATGAAGTGCTGCACACTGCTGTATGCTGAGTATGAAGAAAGCAAGCAACAGTTATTTTCAGTTTTTAAAAAAAAACTGCAAACATTTTATTGCATTTTATTGGCAAAATAATTAACTAGAATAAAGAGAAAATAACTGACCCTGTGCTCCTTACAGCACACATATGAATAAACGTTATTGTTTCCTTTCGGGGATTTCCTGTTAAAATGAATTCTGAGGGGACCCAGGCTGCTGTTTTGGAAAGCTGCTGTCATGCATTTATAACTAATGCTTCCTAAAAGAAGTCGGCTAAATGCTGTCAATGCCAGAGAATAGCCTCAAAAGGAAATGTTGCAGGCTCTCCCTCTTTGCCAAACCACCCGCTGAATCACGTCCATGTGTTTGCACAGTATGCAAATCACGCAGAGTTACTTAAATGTAAATTAGAGTGAATGCATGCCTCCATCTGTGTGTGTGTGTGTGCATTCAAGAGCCCCTCTTTCCAAACCCGTTGACCCGGTCTAACATCAGCATCTATAGAACTCCACACATGCATCTGATGGTCCTTTATTTTGACTTTGTTGCAATATTTATTCCGCTAACGCTCATTCCAGCTCTAATCCGATTCATTGTTCCTCCGCGGCTCTGTCCACAGAGTTAAGTCAATTCCACATGGAATTAATCCAGTGTGCTTTACTTTTGGAACACTCTGTTGGTTTGCGTAGTTTAAAAGCTTAGCTGTTACGTATGGGCTTGAACACGCACTCTCACTCACAAACACACAGTGCTGTAACAGAGCCAATGAGGAGATTGATCAGCTGGGTTGCGTCCAAATTAAAGGCAGTCCTCTGCAGCCATGCCAGGCATAATAACTTTCTCCTCCCTTTGCACTTTTCTTTGGCTGGAATAGTGGGAGAGTTGGGGGGGGGGGTGCATGCGAGACAAAGTAAGATAAAGAAGGAAAGAGAAGCAATTGGATAAAGTCTTGACACCCATCTTAGAAAAAGAAATGCCTGGCTCTTAGATGTCTGACCCATTTTCAGCTTTCGCTCTCTCTTTCTCTCTAATTTCCTTCCTTTCTCTAATCTAGAGTAAAGAAGCTCTGGGACTGATTCACTGAAGCAGCAGTGTGCCGCAGGACCAAAGCCAGCACAGACAAACACGTATACGTGATCTAGAGTATAGCACCAGACCATGCTCTGCTTCAACTGCTGACAGTTTTATATCCTTTGAGTGGCCTTTTATGGGGATGTGTGTACCCTATGCACGGCAGGCGCATGTACTGTATGAGCTCATCAGTATGCATGGCGAGAGGCCTTTGTTCCCAAAGAAACGGTTCAATAATCAATTATTCACTCGCTGGAAATACACTGGTGCTCATTTCTAATAATAAAATCTGTTGGCACAACAGTTGGATGCAAAAACAAAATACATATTTTTTGCATTTCTGAAGCACACAATCGACTCACATTAGGCCAAAACGATGAACATACAGTATGGCATTAAATAGAGTGATAAGACATAATGGCGCCCTCCCACCAGTTGTTTTAATGCATATTACTTTCACATTATATAGTGTTTTCTGTATTTCAGTTTTTCGAGTGCACTACGCTTACTACATAATTTTTTCTGCATATTTCGCAGTTGCTTCGAGTTAGTTTTAAAGGTACAGTTTCCCCAAATTAGTAAAAAATAAAAGGATAGGTGGGAGAGATGTTATTTTTTTAAAAGTAACATTTATCAGAGGTTACAGTTACTACATTTCATTAACCATCCATTGTTTGTGGCTGAAGTCTGATAGACGGTAAGAGCAGAGTGAGACTGTCTTGATCAAGATAAGATCGCAAACACTAACTGATGATGCAGCATGGGCTGCATGCTGCATCATTTCCTGTGAACCCCTTGTTTACGTGAAGTTAATCTGAATCCTGTGCAGGCAAAACAGATTCTTCCGCTAATGACAAAAGAGGCTAAATAAAATAAAAGTGCGTAGCCTGATCTTTTTGTTTAGGAATTTGGCTGCTATTTAAAAACTGCACATTTAAAATGATGCTTGCAAATCATTGTAAAAACACCCGGTGAGAAGGAGAAATGCACAACCACACAACAGGTGCTAGCAGTAACTTTGGTAGTCAGTATCCTGTCTAATAACCTTCTCTGCAGGGCTCTTTGACAGCAAACCTGCCTTGAGGATCATCACCGGTGATGAAAACAGGATGCAAAGTTTGCAGTAGAAGAGGCTGCAGTCTAAAGGACTGAAGAAGACTATCAGGGGCACGAGCCCAAAAAATACACAACATTTTCTTTGACATTAACAGGGTGGTGCAGCTTAAATCCACCCTCCAGGGTCAGACTGCAACAGCAAGACTTTCATTCAGATGCTGACGTTCTTCAGCATCTGAAGGAGAACGCTCAAAATTATAATTATAGCACAAAGGCAGCTGGATGCACGTAAATGTTGGCCGCCCTACACGCCAAATTTGGCTCCCTTTGACTTTGTCCTTAATTCCATAACGAAATTCAAGTTTATAGTTACTGATACAGTGGGGGATATCATGTCTCAGATGCTGATTACTTCAAAAGGAATACCAGACAATCGTGTCGTTTTTGGTAATAAACCCAAAACAGCAAGGCAACAAGAATCAGATGGACCTCTGCAGGCAGGGAGGGTAAAGAACACCAGAGGCTGGCTTCAGTCTGCTAATCCCTCGTGTCAGATAAGGTCTGACACACTCATACACACACACACGCGCACACAACCAATAACAAGGGGAAGCAATAGACTGTTAACCATGTTTTTTCACGTGACACCTGATATGAACACGGAGAGACTAAACAAACTCATAATACAAACACGGTCTTGGCACCATTTCTCCCTTTATGCCAGTTCCTCACTGTAATGTCATCTGTTTATAGTTCTCGCTCCCTCTCACACACAAACCCGAATGGAAGGTCAGAGGGGTTAGCGCTGCCTGCCTTGGCACAAAAACAGGGCTACAGATGTGAAAGCACGGAGAGCTCGCTCGCTCTGAGGACCAGCTGGAGCCCGTCCAACCTGGACAAGGGTCAGGGACACGAGTGAGAGAACACAAGCAGCAATCGGAGCTTCTTCTCAGGGGCCTGCCGGCTTGTCACCTTCTTCAGTCACCCTGGACCACCTTAAAAACAAATCTATAAATCATCGGTGGACTCATTTGATTATTTTCACAGTTCACTTTCACACCTCATCCGTTGTTTCAATCATCAGTTTAGTCCTGAAAACAGCTTTACTTAAAATCCATGTGCTGCATGGGGCTACAAGTGTACTTTCAGTTTGCTCTTGTTGATGTTTCTCTGGTGCGTTTTATGTGTTTTATGCATGCTCAGGACTGGACAGTATTCACAGCTTGAGAATTTTGCAGTGGTACAGTGTACCCATGTCAAAGTAATCCTAAACAAGAAGCTGTTTCTGTCATACAGGGCTATTGGCAGCTGCTTTTGCCATCCAGTGTCATCTTGCAATAAACAAAGCCGAACAGTTGTTGTTGGGCACAGAAGTAGCCGCTCACTGGAGACAGTTTGGACAGAGCTGTACAAACAGGCAGCTGGTCGGCCAGCGGAAAAATGAAAAGGATGCACCTTTGTGTATATACACAAATCTGTGCAAACTAGCGACGCGCCGATTATGAAATGCAAGTGTTTAAAACACGAACTGATCAATGAGGTGAATTGCTAACCCATAATAAAAAAAAAATGAGACATAAAAAAGGGCCAGCGTCAGTAGTAAAGGCAAATGAATGTGAACATGTGTTCATTAAAGGGCAGTGATTTATAAAATTTGAAGCTGACGACGTCGTAACTAAGAACAGCTGTCTGCATGTTTGTGAACATGCATGTGCGGGTTTTACATGCTGGTTTGAAAGCATGCACGTACATGCATGCGTATCGTTTGTCTGAGAAGCTGTGCAAGTGTGCAATGCTTGCGTGCAGCTTGCCAGAATTTCTGTGTCCAGCGCTGCCAGGCAAAGGCTACTTCAAAGCGGTAGTGCAAACTAATCACAGAGTGGTTGCCTCACACTTTGCCTATTAAGTTTCCTTCTAGCAAGGCCAGTTATGTTGAGGGAAACATGAGCCTGTCGTCGGCATCAAACACATGGAGACGGTGCAGAAACACCGTGCTCTAAGAATCAGAATTACACAAGCACACACATATTCCCACGCATACTATTAGCACCATCCGAGTACACGCATTAACATATAACACAGCTCTCACTACATGCCCACACATAAATTCTGTTACTTTCAGTACAAGTGAGAAACTGAATGAACTTGGACTACACAGATCTCTGCTATGTGCCAGCGTTTGTTGATTGGCTGCAGTTGAAACAATTCAGATGAGGAATGCACGAGGCTGCCAGATCCAAAAGTCTCTTGGTTCTTGTACAAACGCATACACACATGCACATGCACTGCCTCAGGGTGCTTGGCATTAACTTTGCACTCTGGACCTCCCAGTGTGTAGCTCTCCATCCCTGCTTGGCTAGCAAAATTAACAGGTAGAGATGAAAAGCACTCCTTGACTCTCGTGCGAATCCTGTCATGCAGAGACAGACCACTAGCCAATACTGGCCTACATATACCGATATAGACGTATACGTTGACCAAAATGCAAATGATTTTGTGAAATTGTTTATTCGGCAACATTCAGACTCCACTGTTTACAGTCCTTCATTTTCTGCAGCACCTGTAGCAAAATAGCATCATGGATGACCAGACTGTACAACATACACAAATGTTTTGTGCACAATAAGCTCAGAAGGAGTGCACATCTAAAACAACCCAAAAAACTAACAAAGGCTGGCTTTGAAAACAGGTAAAATGATCGCCTCAAGGCGCTTAATGCTGTAAGATAAAGAACCTACCATGATACAGGGAAACCCCAACAATCAGACGACGCCTTATGACCAAGCACTTAGATGACAGTGGGAAGGAAAAACTCCCTTTTAACAGGAAGCTCCCTCCAGCAGAACCAGGCTCAGAAAGGGGCAGCCATCTGCCACGACTGCCGTGGGTGAGAGGAGTGAGTTTCATTCACACTATCTGCCACTGCTCTCTGTGACTTTCTCGAGTCTCACTGTTCGCACACCCAGTGAAGCACAGCAGAGAGAGAGTGCTGTCAGCAAAAACACCACTGCAGCAATCAATGAGTAATGACATCCACCCCAGAAAGCCAGTATCAGCTGGGCTCTTTTGTCATCTATATTTTAGTGGATTAAACCATCCTTGGAGGTATTTAAAAAAACCTGAAGCATAGACTTAGTTAAAATGCTGCGCGGATCCCTGGATTAATCACAAATTCCAACTGAGCAAAGCTAGCAAGGCTGTGTGTAGACTGAGGGACCTCGGTGGGTTTTTCAAATCTAAAACTGCTTCCAAATTTCTGTAATTCTTGAAGAAGTTTTCCGAATTTAATTACAGGATACTCCTAATCGGCCAAAAGACCTTGCAGTGCAGCCTTCTCGAAAACAACCATTCCTATACGCTGGATTGATTTTTAGTTTTGAGGAAAGACTGGAAGCACAAGACCGGCTCTTCTATCTTTCACTTTATTATTTGCAATTTTCACACGTGGAGTAGAACAAATTTCCCTTTGAGCATTTCAGTTTACACCTTTGACTCATTCAAAACATAGACTGATGGGCAAACCTGATTCCTGATATAAAAACAAATTAATTATATTCTTTTTTTAATTACATGCTCTAAAAATCATCTCATTTCACAGTGTCTGACAGGAAAGATAGGCCTGTAACTACTTACTAGATTTTCTTTGCTGATTAAAATGCTGTTATTAGCTTTATTTATTGGTTATCTGTAAAACGTTACCTTCGGATATCGAGTTTACAATCCTGCGTTATAAAGAAGAGCATCAAAGTTGGCATGTGGGGTTTTTTGCTCAGCTTGGCTGCACAGTGTGAGTTTTCTATAACAGCTTTAAAAGGTTAAATCCATACAGACAGCGAGCATCAGCAAATGAAGCCTGTAGGGTTGCTTTGGATGAAGAAAAAAAAAAAAAAAAAAAAAAAAAAAAGGTCACAAAGGTCACATCGCCTCGTTTTAGAAATATTCCGAGCATGAAGCAAGCCTCTAAAGTGCTCATCTGAAAAATACTTTAAGCCTTCAGGACCGAGTGGCAGATCTCACACTGTTTTTCACAACCATTGCCTTCATATGAATATGTATTTATAACAAATTCAAATGTTTTGAAACACATTCTTAAAATGTGCAAGCTAATTACAATAATCCTCCCTCATTATTATTATTGTTCCTTGAAAAAGCAGAAAACGCAAGCGTGAAAAACAACTGTGCTAATGTGCCAACGTGCAGGAGAGATATTAATCAACAGGAGATGACTAATAACCCCGCTCCCGATATAGCACCCACCAACAAATTTCTGTAAAGGTGATTGACATTTCCTGTTAACAGTAAGCCTCTCCACAAGCCACAGTGTGCCTACCTGCAGCTGTGTTTAATGACAGACCATTTCCACAATCATCATTCGATCACAGGCCAGCTGACAAACCGATGTTCACAGAAACACTCGGGCTCGAGCTGACCTCGCTCAGCCGGTGGCCGGCTTCACTTTCTGTCAAACGCGGTGCCTTCGCCGTGACGGGAGGAGGGAAAAAGGCCATCGGGGGGAGGGGGGGGGACAAATGACGTCTTCAGAAATGTTTGGAAATGTGATGTCAGAAAAAAAAAAGTTTCCTCAAACAGAAAAGTGCACGGCACGCAATAACAGAGAGCCCAGTGTGGGTAACTGTCAGTCACACTTCAAAGGAGCTCAACTAAACTCTGAAGTGATCTTTTAACCTCACAGACAGTCATAACATAAACCAACGTCTAGTTCCTTAGCCCGGGGGAATATCTTGCATGCACATTCATATTTGCATCAGTCAGACAGGAGTTGGGACTGCTACTGTGAAAACCCCACATATGGACAAACTAGAGGTCACTCTCTGGCTTAAGAAGCAGTTGCTTTAAAAAGTAGTGAAACGAGAGCAACCTGCCATAACTAAGCTGATTCAAATCTTGATAAGTCTTAAAAACAGAGTCCTAAACCTTTTTTAAATACGTAATAATATCTCACAAATACTTAGCAGATGTTACTTCGAAGTGTTTGCACAACACTGATTCCCAACCAGGGATACCAGAGTGTATACAGAATCAGTGGTTCATTCAGAAAAATAGAAATAACAATTTCAACAACTGATTGGACTTTTAGTTAACAGTAACTAACAGTAGTAGATGGATTAGTGGTACAAAGTGGTACTTGTGCCGTGGGCCACAAAGTTTCTTCATCTTTAAGCACCTAGTCATAAAGTCTGCCTTATTTCATTCTATAGAGTTCACCGAATGCGAGTATGGCACCGTAATAGGATGTCACTATTGCAACACGTGATTTGGTGAATTTTTGACCCTCCTAGATATTTCTTGATCAACTACCAGTGGTATCATTGCAAAGTGGAAGTATTTAGGGACCACAGCAACTCAGACACAAAGAGGCAGAGCATATAAACTAGTTAGCAGGTACCAAAGATGTTACAGCTACCCAAAACAGTGACGTAAAGCTGAAACAGTTTGACAGAAGTAGCAGATAAGCAGCTACCACAGAAGCATTATGAGACAAACTGAAGTCCACACAGGAGAGGATTAGCAGCGATGTGGTGGCCAGATACCAAGAAGTGACAATAAAAGTCAGCGAAATAACTTTTAGCAGCACAAAGTGGGCAAGTCATCTCAACCTTGAAGTGGCTGCTAGTGGCAGATAATGTATAGGTACCACTGAATTATATATGACAAAAATATATATAAAAGGGTTAACTAACTAGAGCTTGAAAGGTCTTGGGTCAACCAACCTTCAACTTTAAAGCAACGTGCAAGGAGGATGTGTGCATAGAGCTAAACAGTTGAACTTTCAGCATTGTTAAATTAATATTCAAATTTGCAGAAATTAACGACGATTGTTTATAGCTTCCACTTCCAAATTTCGCCTTATACCCATACAATGACAGATAAGGGTATTCTATTCCATTTCTGCAAGTGCTGCAGTACAGCTGCAAATGTAAGCACTGAAAATGCAATTGTAACATCCTCTGTGCAAGCACAATTTACACTCTTATTGTTGAGTGATATCCCACTAAAATAAAATCAGTTGAAAACATCTAGAAGATGGCTAGTGGTCACACTGAAATGGGTACTTTAGTAGAGACTGTACGAGCACCCGACGAGCAAGGCTGGTGCTGTAGAGCAAGCAAAGCACGGCCTCATTACTACACTTCTATTTCCACACCATCTAAAGTGAAAAGCCTTGGCCCTAATGAAAAGCTGCATGCTATTCTCCCGAAGGCCAACTGTAAGTGTAGCTACTTTGCAGCACTGCACGGAATAAGTAATGGCCTTATCCTCACTTCCAAAACAAAATAAATAAATAAAATTACAAAGATTAAGAGGTGGCGTTTCAGATCTTGCCAAACCATCAGGTGTTGGAACGAGTCCATCTAAATTTCCTCAAGCGTGACAGATTAGGAAAAAGAGGGAGCAATAAAACTCCTGCTTCTACGGCCGACCATTCATTCAGCTCCTAAATCCGGGGGTTTTAGCGGAATTCGAGCTGCACTGGCTTCATAGAGAAATTAAATCCTGGTTTCCCAAAAGAAGTAATCCTGGTTAAGTTCTATTCAACAATACAGCGCAGCAGCAGCAAGGCAAACACGTTAAACACACACTGATAGGATAAAGGAGGTCAAACTGTCCTGTACTCATGGCTTTTTCTTTTCTGCGCTAATGAAATGCTGAGTGATGTACAGTAAATGCTGGCAGGACAGAGTATCCATATCAAGGCTTGGGTCTGAGCCAAAATTGTAATTGTGGATTTTTGTTATAAGCATCTCTTTGCTCAGAGTTATTCATTACTCCAGCAGATTTTGTTCGTTTGGCTCCACTGCTTTGTAGCCCTGTCAGCTGCGCTCTGCTCCCATATGCTGCGAGGTATTTAGCTGTGATTGTGATCTTCATTCTTTTTACACAACAGCTTTTTCAAAGGTGCAATGTTTCATTTTTGACAGGCATTTTGAACTATTTTCTGATATTTTACACGTGTCATATGCACAGTTTAGGGATTAACCGATACACTGGCCTAATATTGATATTGGTCACGATGGTGCGGCTGCTGTTTGCCTGATGGTAAATAAATACATTGACTGATGCCTGTGACTAATTTGTTGTGTCATATCAATTATGCACTAGCAAATCATGCAAAAATAGTGTGACGAAGAGCCAAAGGACTTTTTTTTTCCCTAAGGAAGCTTTCTCTGGTTCACTGGCAAAAACAGAAACCAAAGTAAAAATAAATATTTACATTTAAAAAACAAAAAACATCAGTTTTGATGCTGCCTATCAGTAAATCGACATTTTGAAAATTAGTATTTATAAAGAAACTGACAACTGGCACATCCTTAGTACAGGGATACATCCAGGACATTAGAAATAATCTAAGACAGCATTTAAAACAGCTATCAGCAGGGTTTTTCCGGGGTTAAAATGAGCAGTTGGGGTTTTTTCCTACACATGTAAGAGACTGATGCACAGCACACTGGTAACAGGTCACAGCTTGATGAAGTTTGCATGCTGTCGCTTGGTAAAATTTGTCACCGAAAGGCATGCTCTGCACAGAAAACCTCTGTGCAACTGCTTTGGTTGCCTGCAACCACTCACCAACCAACCAGCTACGGAGTACACATTTTTATCCCAGCGACCAGAGGTTGCCAGGGGGTTTGCCAACTGGTCTCCAGGCTTGTGTGCCTGAGGTCTGAGGTACCAGCTGCTCCTCTCACACTAAAAGCAACAAATCTGTGTTACTTAATCAAAGCAGATCATAATTACAGTGCTGATGATGTTCTTGAAGCTCTGGCTAAAAGCTCTTTAGTAGCTACCACAAATATTTCTGTGCAGGAAAAAGTTTAATCAAGAGTATTATTAGAGTAAACTTACAGTTATCTTTGATTACTTTTATTTTCAGCGTCCTCCGCTGTTGTACTCACATACAAACTTATAATCACACAAGGAGTTCTCAAAGGACCTCTGATTATGAGCCGATTCGCTTCTGCCCCAGGGGCGAAGATAATGAAAGCATTATTGCCCATTTAATCCTGGATGCCCATGTAGGGAATCTGTCTGGATTAAGCTCTGAATCTTTATAACTTTTTTTTTGTAAGTAGCCACTTTAGCGTCACGGGAACTGCTTGTTCAACATGTCAACAAATCTGCATAAACTTAGGTGGCTCTCACAGAGAGACAAGAGAGAGAGGAAGCAGTGCCAGCAAACGTCGGATGGACTCCACCTCGTAAAGTGCTACGCTTCACCCTGGCAGAAATAAACCTCACAGCCCTTGGTGCCAAGTATTCCCGTTGATGAAAAGCTAGTTGTGAGTGGCCCCAGTCGTACCCCGGCAGAGCCAAGCTGACTGGCGTTAATAAGAAAGAAGGGCGGCTGTGTAAAACACTCTTGCAGCTCTTTCTGGCCAATAAAGGCCATTTTACAAGTTATTATTTTCCCCGGTGATTTGGAAGGTGGTGAAGCAAAAGCTGGCAAAGAGGAGCGGCAGCAGAGAGCAGCGACGGTTCAATGGGAATGAGAAATACAAAAGATAAAGCAGGGGAGCCTCTGGTAACCATCTGCATTGAAACCACTGCTTAACAGAAACAACTGAAAAAAAAACCCCAACTACACATTAAAACGAAACCTAACCTACAAAGAGAAGACAAAAAGGAGGGGCCCAAACATACTACACTATGAAAAAGGGGAAAAAAAAAAAGAAAACCACAAACTCGGTACCCGCTGCTGGCTGACATCTGATGTAATACATCTACTAGTGTGTTTGTGTGCTAGAGGGATGAGATGCTGCAGTATCTAAAAGACAGCAGGACCCCCAGAGGTTTGTGTGAAGACTGGTGCAGAGCAGAGTGATAATCTCTTGTCCTGCTCACCAACACAGCATGCTTATCAGCGGTGGAGCGTCACGGGCCTCTGAATGCAACACGCAAACCAGCTACGACATCACACTGGAGGGTTAGACTCATTCTTCTCTGCTAATGAGGTCTGAATTGCCACTTTCCATTAGAACCATTACTGTGTGCCCAAAACATTACAGCAGGATGGCCTGCTATTAAACTGCAGCCGAACCAACAGTCTGGTAATTGAAATAAATAATATGAATACATTTTTGATAAACATCAGGACAAAAATGTCAAAACTAATATATTTGCACTTTTCTGCGTTGTACAGCAAGAACTTAACCACATGACACGAAGATATTGGGGCTTAGAAACTGGTAAACTGAACTAAACTGGTTTGTCTGGCGTTATTCAAGCAATTTAAAAATAATCAATTATTCAGTAATTAAAATATCCAGGTCTTTACTGATTTCTGGAACACAAACTCTGTGCGTTACTCTTCTTCACAGTGGATTATTCGATTTTTCAACACATTTTGTTATTTGGGGGTTTAAGTCTAATGAAATTACCAAACTATAAGGACATGCGTGTAATTAATAGTAAGGATGTTACCACTGTTCTGGCAATTTCATATTTGATACTAACATCATATGCATTTTTGTATTTGGTGCATAACTTTCACCTATCACTAATATTAGTATTAGCGTTGCCATTTCTCACTAATGTGTTGGGCTGTGAGCTAGATGTGCACACAGTGTAACTGAGGAGGACACCAATCCTACACTGATAGTTCTGTGTATCAAAATTGTGTCACATGTTGAGTCAGTCAAAGGGAGGGAAACTGTGGTTTCTGTGTCCCTAAACAAAATGAGACCAAATCTACACTCATTTGAGGGCTTAGGAGCCAACAGCCTTTGGGAGTGACTACGAATGTAAGAACAATTGGTTCGCTTATATTAAAGGCAGCGAGTCTGGGTGTGTTCAGTAAATAAGTGAATTTACTGTATTTCTAACAATCTGATAAATAAATATGTCCATTCAGCTTTAGCAAATCAAGCCCTAAAAAACAAAGGTTTTAACAATGACGCTACTTTTTGGGGTGCAGAGACTGCCTTTATACAGAAATAAATGGGAGATAGTGCTCGTAAAAGGGTAACAGGTTCACAGCATTTATTGTAAATGCACAGGTTTTGTTTAGGTATCTAATTAATCTAATTCATTATAAGTGACAGAAATAAGTAGAATTCTGTATTTTGGTGCCATAATAGAATTTTTGCAGCACTGTCACAAAGAAAGAGCAATCCCTAGTTTTCTGTATGTTATTCCAAGCTACCGTCAAACCTGTACATTTGCAAGCATTATACAGGGCCGGCAAACTCTCCAATAGCCCTAAAGTCCATCTAAATATGCAGGTTAACATCATTTCTTGTTTGCTTGCATGCTTGGACTCATTAATTAGTATGCATAATCATGTATAGGCACACTCAGTCAAAGATGCTGGATGTTTGGTTAGTCATCTGAGCACTCTCTTTGTACATAAAGAGGCCAATTTCTTCGCTTGAATAAATACAAACTGAATCAAACATCATGAGCACTTGTACAGGATGTTTTTACTGATAAAACCCATCAGAATAAAGCTCAAAACATCTATGAAATCCATTCACGATTTAGATTCATGGTTTAATTAGTGGAAGGCAAAAACTCTGTGGGTCAACTCACAGATGTTGGGCAACTAAAGTCAAAGAGACAGTGAAGACCAGTGAATAACTGACATGTCCTATGGTAATCAAGAATGTACATTTATGGGGAAAAGAGTGCATGAGTACTGTGACAACCTGTGCTAATAAAATCCATGATCCAATAAAATCTATGACCCTTTACCAAGACTGTCAATTCTATATTCAGTACCTGGAATTTAGGTCCAAATGGACTCTAGGAGGTTAAAAAGGAAGGAAAACTTGGACTGAACCCATTCACCATACTAGGTTCAGGAATAGCTCTTGACATATTGGCCTACCCAGCATGCCCTCTGCCTCTCTAGACAGCTCTGACATCATTATACAGCAGATACAGACCAGGACATCAGCTGCACAGTCGAGGTTATATAAGTGAACTCTCTACGTTTCTTAGCATTCAGCTCTGCTGCCCCACCATGGGGAAAAGGGAGGGGATGGGAGTAGATGATGGGGGGGAGGAATAAGGAAAAGGAAAAAGAGCAAGGAGGCCAGGAAGAAAGACGAAAAGAAAGAGCGTCTGAAAAAGAGAGGCCCGCTGGGGTGCTTGCTGCCGGGAGAAACTGAAGGTCACCCTTGGCCCCCTTAAGGAGCCCCAGAGAAGAGAAGAGAAGATCAGAGCCACCATCCTTGTGATCTTTCAGGCAACCCTGTTACATCACACACTCAGTCAACAAGCAGAGCCAGGATTTCTTATTTGCTTTTCTTCTTTGCATAGAAAAAATAAATACATTTACACTAATAAAAGTTTGAGTGTAAAAAACATCACTTAAATTTGTCTCACACCTCATTTTCAGTCCATTTACAGTCACAGCCTCTAAACGGACCTCTAAAGAACACAGCTGCACTCGAATGGTGGATTTGTCCAAGGCTAATAATCAACCCAGGGACAGAACCCTGAGATTTAAACTGATAGCTAATGATTAATGAATCGCAGCCATCTGGGGTCATATCACCTCATCTGACATAAAGTAACACTTTTAGACTGCTTTTGTATTAAACCCCAAGACTGTACGGTCATTTAGAGCCTCGTCCAAAAATATGACTAATACACTTTTAGGTTTCAGGTCCTTTTGATGTGCAAATTGCTCTCTATCTCTGAAGCGCTTCCAAATGTAAAAACTCTCCATGTTAAGATTTGCAGCTGGTTAGCATGTTTAAAACCTTATAGCCTGCTAACTGATAAATGCTTCACTGAGCCAGAGAAAGTGTTTCTGTTGCAAGCTTGATGGATTCGACTGCAAGAGCCTACAGCTTTTAGACTGTCACCTTCTATCAGCACAGCACAAGCCGCTAAGAATCCAGACCCAGGAAAGGCGTTAAGCAGAGTGGTTACATTAAGTGATTTCATTATTATAGTGCTGTAATGTGGTGATGACTGCTTTTGCACGCAAACAGCTGCGAGTGCGCACAGGGAACAATCCCAGTTGCATTTACTAACGATCTGCAATTGTGCACAGTGGTTGTTTTCAGCAGGGATTCTCACATGCCTCGTGGGGATGATGAAGGTGTCAGTGTTGCTTGTCGTCTGTCAGTCAAAGCTGCTGCATATTAACAAGCATTATTAAGGTTTTTCTTGGCATCATTAAGCAGTTCAGTTGGCAACACTTTGCATTTGGTTTGGCATTCATGCCAAAGCTGGCTTTAACCACCCTGCTGTATTGAACTGTACTCTATTCTGCAGCTGTTTATCTAAAACAAACTGTATTAGTGGATGCACAGCATAACAGCGCATTTAACAGCTGCAATTGCTTTAATGTGCTGATCAACTGGAACAATGCTCTGATATGTGCAATATAAAGTGATCAGATCCGACAGCGATCACCAGAGCTGTACTGGTGTACTTGTGCATAGACAGAAGCAGGAAGAGAAAAGGTCCTAAATGCTAGCCTGTAAGGATTACAGGGACTATTATGTAACCAGCTATATTTACACAAATGCACAAAATACATGCAAACATAGGATCTTGCAAACTTAAAAGTGCATACTCGTTTTGATCTATAGGACTGTTTGCAATGCAAGATCATTTCCAGTGCTTTAAAATCTTACTTCTGCATCACCTGAGCAGGGCTGTGGTGTCCATGAGAGGGAAACAGAGTGACACAACCCCCCATCAGTGACACATTACTGGCCTCCCACCAATGAATGAGAGCATGGATAAAACCAGCGGTTGCATATAGTCAGTAGATTTGCTCAACCACCATATACATTATAGCTTTGCACAGTCAGTTGCTATTTTTGCAGATTGATATTGATAAAGCAGAATTGAAAGTGGAATCATATGCCTCAGCACGATTGCAGTGAATCACATTAATGACTCAATAAGTGCAATCTGTATAATAACTATTTTCACTGTAGACACTTGTGTTGATGATAAGCTTTAGTACTATTACTAAATTATGGCCATAGCTTTTACTTCAAGAGTCTAAATCCCACCCTCTACAAAATGATGCTTAAACTCTTGTGCAACACTACTTTTCATTTAATATTGCTTGCATTAGTGCACAGGGCTGCACAGGAGCCTGAAAATACAATAAAGTTTTTTCCCCTCTTTCTGATCAAATATTCTGACTTCCTGTGGACCTCCCCTTCACCACCCCACTGTAAAAAAAGAAAAAGAAAATCCTGGAAACGCCCCTGACATAAAAGTTAATTTATTAGAGCCGTAAGTCATAGTAATAATAAGTATTGATCTGCAGTGCTCTTACTGATACTAGATTACAGACAGCACTGTAACTTCTGCAACATCCGAGGGAAGAAAAAGTTGGAAACCAAATTAGGGTCAGGTAACCGCCGCTTGAGGTTCCCTTTAGGACTGTAGGTGTAGCCTGTCATAGCTACTGATCTTTATCATTTAGGCTATCAGCCCCTATGCGTGTGTGCACGTGTGCATGCGTGATTTGACCGTGCGCGTCAGTGTGCAGCAGGCGTAAATGCCAAGCTGCACACACCACAATTAACCGCAACAAAAGCAAACCAAAAAAAAGGCTGTCAGTACCCTGACGATCACTTTGGGTATGCTGACAACTGCTAGCCGGAGTGATACGGTGGTGCCGGAGTGACGAGCAGGATTACCCAGCCCCTGCTGGACTCCACTCCGTGCGTTACCCTTCGCTGCTGATCCGATCTGTCAAACCAGCCCGGGCTACTGAGGCTAGCGCCGCCAAACAACTGCCTGCCCACCACGCTGTGAACGTCGTGTTTCGGCATGATCGCGACACTCACCTTCACCTTCAGTTACTCCCCACGCGGTTTGGACACAACTTCCCGCTGGGATACGAGGCGGAAATAAAGCGTGAGAAAGTCCCCGGGTTCATGCACAAGTGTAGCAGTAGAGAAGCGCTGGATGGCTCCCCCGTCCCCTCACTCCGAGCCCATTCCTCGGCCAAGCTGCTGCTCCTCGTACCGTCAAATTATCTCCCCGCTCGGACAACAACCCCCAGTGCTCCTTCCTGCAAAGCTTCAGCGCGGATTGAAGCCGTTTGTTTCCTCTTTTTGCTGCCTTCCAGTAGCGTTTGGATGGGCTGCAACGACATCGGGGGAAAGAAGCGAAAAAGAAATACTACACGCTCGCTCCTCCCTCCGCTTATGCCCGGTACAGTAAGGGCAGCGCTCGGCGGTGTAAGCACTTATTAAAACTATCTACTGCTCTCTACAGGAATTCCACTGTAAAGCACGCACGGACACATGTCGGGACGTTCGTGTCGCGTGAAATGCGGCGCAATCCTCTTCTTTGACTCGCCTCACTTGCCCTTATTTATTGACTTCATCATCACCCCCTCGGAGGCCCCCTCCATCCCCGTTTCCTCCTCATCCTTCCCTCCCTCCCCCTGAGAATCTGGGAGTCATTCACCTCAATGAACATTCAGATGTCATGAATGGACGTAATAGGAAACAATGTAAGAGCCGGAGAAATATAATAATATATATTAACAATAAAATAACTAATATAGATATATACAGATACATTTTATTAATAGGATTCCACAAATAGCTATATTTTGATTGGAATCGGTTTGGACGTGCATTTTTTTAATATAATTGATTAGGTCTATTGAAGAATCAATAAAATTGAGCAATTTACTGAATAATTCTTTAGAAAAAAATCAAACGTAAACTGACTATATGGGAGTATGCCCATGCTTTTCAGACATTTTACACATGAAGTGATTAGAAATAATCACCAAAATAATTAATAATCCTTCCGAGTTTATTGTCTTGTTTGATTAATATCCCTTTACAGTTGATTTTTAAAGAAAGGTGGATAGTGAAATATTTTTATTCAATAAAGCACTCGATTTTATTGATTCATCTGTTAGCCTAATCAATTATCATATCTTTTAAACATATATGTCCAAACCTACTCCAATAAAATCTTTTTCTAAATAAAATAAAATTATCTACAATTCTAAGAAAATATTGTCTTGTTTTTAATTTGATAGCACCAGCAAAAAATGTGGAAATTAGGGACAGGGGCAAAAAGGGTCTCGAAAAATGGTCCTAAAAAATGCTGGAGAAACATTTTGCAACTATTTAGGTGAGCATAAAATGTGCATCTTAAGTAGGCGAAGTTTTTCATGAGTAAAGCTAGGAATTAGTTCATCAATATGCAAAAATGCGCATTACAACAATCTCAGAATAATTTTCTTTAATGTAAAATTGCAAAGACTTTGAATGTCTCATCATCTACAGTACGTAACACCATGAAATGATTCCAAGAATCTGGAGAAATCTCTGTACACAAGGGACAAAGCTGAAAATCAATACTGGATGCATGTGATGTTTAGGTCCTCAGGCGGCACTGCATTAAAGACAGGCATCATTCTGTCATGGAAATCACAGTATGGGCTCAGGAACACTTCAGAAGTCATTGTGTGTGAAAGTTCACCGTGCCATTAACAAATTCAGGTTAAAGCTCCATCATGCAAAGAAGAAGCCATATGTCAACATAATTCTAAAACGCCGCCGTCTTCTCTGGATCAAAGCTCATTTTGACCTCTCTGCATTCAGTCATACTTGTTATTAATCTCTGTCTCTCTTCCACAGCATGTCTTTTGTCCAGTCTTCCTTCTCTCACCCCAACCAATCACAGCAGAAGGCCGCCCCTCCCTGAGCCTGGTTCTGCAGGAGGTTTCTTCCTGTTAAAGGGGAGTTTTTCCTTCCCACTGTCGCCAAAGTGCTTGCTCATAGGGGGTTGTTGGGTTTTTCTCTGTTGTATTATTGTAGGCGACTGTTGTGATTTGACGCTATATAAGTAAAATTGAATTAAATTGAATTTAAGGAGGGCGACTGTCTGGCTAATCAGAGTTAAGTTCAGAAACCTGCTGTCTCTGATGGTATGGGGATGCGTTAGTGCCTATGGAATTGTCAGCTTTCACATATGGAAAGGGACCATCAGTGCTATAAAGGTATTAAAGGTTTTAGAAGAACACATGCTTCCATCCAGATGATGTCCTGTTCACGGAAGCTTATATATTTCAGTAGGATGATGATGATGCTAAACAGCTTACTGTGGCTATTAGAGCAGCATGGCTTCATAGCAGAGGAGTCGGGATGCTGAAGCGACCTGCATGCAGTTCAGGCCTTTGCCCCGCTGGAAGTGAAAAATATAACAAAGGAGACGCAGCACTGCGGCGCAGATAGAAACCTACATCAGACAAAGAGCAGGCTTCAGACCGCTCTAAATGCTGTTGTTTTTTTAACATTTGGCTCTAATATATGGTGCATCTTATATATTCCTTATTTTTAACTCACTGGATGTTAGAAAGGCAACCAGCAAGACTGCACCCCTTGCCGTGCCATTTCTGGTCTGCGAGCCGTATGTTTGTCACCCCTAGATTACGCATCATATTTAATAAAACGTGTTTTCTTCTCACTACAATCTCATTCTCGCTTTCTTGTGCATCATTCCACTTATTTAATAGCTAACAACAACTGTGGATACAGAGCGGATAATATTCTTTGTTATCATCAAATATAATATTAAACTTGAGAGATAATAGACACCACTTATTTTGATCAAAATAACAGCTGGAAAAACATAATCTTCTTTCTTGCAGCAAAATTAACACAATTGCTTCAAATAAGCCGTCCCGCTGAGATCCCGAAGGCATCAAGGATTCTATCATCAAATGGTAAAGTGCAAAAGCTTTCTTTTTTCAAAAAAAAATATATAAATAATACCATCACATCTTTTTTAGAATAAAGTCCAACTTTTTTTTTCTTAAAAAGAGCATGGCGCCGGAAGATCTTATGAAGTGAAGCTTCAGGGATTCAAAAGCTTTCTCCTTCCTCTCTCCAGTCTTGAGAGACATCCTGTGTTTGGTGAATGTACAGCCCCTGAAAGCCATACGGATATTTCTGTCCAGCTAATCTTGCTCGCAAATATGCAGGCAGTCGTCAGCTCCGAGAGTGACACACACTGTTGACACTGAACACCCAGAATGTGTGGCATTTACATTTCATGGGTTTGCAGAAGTGGAAATGTGTAAAGAATAAAGGTTTATTTCAAGTTCAAATGCCACTGCAGCACACACATGAACGATTTTTGTGTGTCTGCATTCCCACACAGGGCTTTAAAATGTGAACCCTAATATGAGACTTTCTGTTTGGCGTCGCGCTAGTGTCATTTGCTGCTTTGTTTCATTTCCTCTTCTATTTTCAGGAAGAGCCTGTTCTGTAAAATAAAGCGCCAACAACCAAATAACCACCGGCTGCTCACAGAAAGACACTAGTTAATAATAATGATGATGTATTCCTCTCTGTTCTACTTTAAAGAGGGTGTCGAATAGGCGCGTGATTTACAGGCATCTGGAGTTTTTAGTTCAGATGTCATCAGTTTCAGCTGCTGCTGTGATAACGCCGAAGGACGCCAATTACTGAGGGACAGCAACCGTGTGCCAAATTGCATGACGCTCCAGCCAGTTGATGCAGGACACGTTCACTCTGGATCAAAAATCAACCTGCTGGTGGAAATGAAGCTGGGGGATCAGCATGGTGGAGAAATGCATCAACTGTGAACTTTAGAGCAGTTTTAGTTTTTGCCAATCCATCCAGTAGTACAACCACCTACTGACACACAAATGCAGTGCTGGGTTTATTCATGAGCAACTACTTTACAACAAGCTCAATTTCAAGGATGAATATTAAATTCTCCAAGTGTCCAATCAAGCACTTTAATTACACACTGCACTACCTAAACTTAACCTTTGGCGACATGCTTTTCAAATGTCAGCCCTTCTTCCTGCACTGGCATAAAACCACTACAGAATCCACTAGGAGCGCATTACATGCACTATGCAGAGATTTGGCTGTAAAGGAGCTGGGGGAAGATGCCATGAGGACATCTGGTCTGGAGAATGGATGGATGAATACGTGAATGAGGGTGAAGATGGACAGCTGGATGGATAATAGCCTTTCTATATGAATCTATTCCCACCACAGACTGTGGAGAAATGCATAGAGAGCATCTGGGAAATTCGAGACTTGGATTTGGATTCACCATTTATCAACATTACCGAAGCCACGAAACCAAAAAAATGCCAAATGGCACAGTCAAATATGTCTGCAAAGAGTCTTTTTTTCTTTCTAGAAATTGATGGAAAGCTCAGGATTGTATTTGAGACACTTATTGCGGTTAAAAAGACAAATAACTTGCAGTGCTTCACTTGGGCTTTGTGCAATTTGTCACTGTGATTTTGCATTTAGCAATCTATACAGCATACACATATGTGGAAAATTATATGTTTTCCCCCTACGCTTTCCTCCCTCTCAGTAAAATTAAAAACCAAACAAAACAGAACCTTTTATTTAGAAAAGAAAAGGTTTTTATGTTTCCTTTACAGAAATAAAGTCCAGCTTTATTTGATGCAGAAAGGACACATGTTGATGCTTAAAAATTCACCACAATCCACGGAGGAAATTCATTTTCTGACACTAAAAAAATTCTAATTGGAAACCGCCAGGCTGCACACTTAATATGTCCTCTTTCCCACCAGTGTGCGAGTGAAACCTGTGCCCATGCATATGCATATTCTTCTAATGATCGTTGGCTTTCTGTGAAACACACTGTATTCCCCATGCAATGAAATGTGTTATTTAAATAAAGATTTGCTTTACTGCTTGAGCTGTTAATGATCTCACCTGGCTGTACATATAATAAGTAAAATTATGCCAAAATGACAGAGCACACGAGCGACAGCCTTCAACTTTTTCAGTTCAAGCCCATATCTAAATGTTGCCAAAGCAGCCTTGGCGTATTTCCATACAGTAAGGGCAAAAATGGCATTTAGAGCTTTAACACTAAACCCAGTATTTTATTGTCTCTCTGCACTTGACGCTACAACGCTGAAGAGATTTTGGAGATTTAAAAAAGCAATAAAAACTGTCTGCGTAGGTCACAGACTGAATTAAATCCCCATTTTCTTCCAGTGTTAATCCTATGGAAGCACTGATTGCCCGCCCTGCTCATAAATTAATTTTTACATATTGTTATTGGTACAATGTGTAGGATTTAAAAAGCTTGTTATAAAAAAAAAATGCTTATCAGTCAAAATGAGAAGAACAATGTAAATATGACTCTGATGCCAAATGTCAGAACCAGCTGTATAAATGATTTTTCAATTATTAAGCAATCTAACTGGGAGTGCTTCTCTTTGGTAATCTTTGTTTTTGAGCACCAGAAAGTCGATGCATAAAATGCAATTTCCACATGAGGAACTCATCTGAAAATACAATAAATATATTTATGCCGGCTAGACCACTGAAATCAAATGAACGAAAGGTAGCTGCATCTTGAATCCCTTATTCAGACCACAATATTTCACACTTGAGAGGACAAAGGAATAAAAACAAGTGGTTTAGAGTGAGCATTAGTCATGCCCATGCCCTCGATTTAACCTCATTTCCTTCTTGCCTTTTGCACTTGTATTTTTGACCCTATCGCTGATTGTGTGTTCCTTTGTTGGTATAACAACAAAACCCCACTTTAATGGAAAGCTGCACCTGTGACATTTGCAAGGTGATCCTCTGCAACTGCAAATGAGCAGTCAAATCCTTTTTGAATATGACTACAGAACCCCAGCAGCATCCACCATTCTGTCAAACTCTTTAAACAAGCTTAGTGTGTTTAGGTAAAGGAGCAACACTTTCCAATTAAAGTATACATTTTTCAACATGAATTGTCCGGTGCACGGGAGTGAGAGTTAATCTAACAAATGGCTGTCAGAGCCCGATACTAGAGATGCTCTGCTCTGAATAATGGATCGCTCCATGCAGCTTGTACTCTGCCTTAATTGCACAAGTACCTAATCAAGCCCGTAAAGATAGCAATCTCTGTTGACTGAAGTTAACATATTGTTCTTTGCTTAATACAGGCCCTGCTGTGCTCAAGGTTATGTGCCAGTACAATACAATCAACTGCTGGGTTTTAAAATGTTTCACTTCTTGTGTTGGGGAAACAATTGAAGAGGGTCCTTTATTATTTCAATACATTCTCAGACATTCGTCTTAATTTTTTAAGAATATGTGAGATCAAGCAACCATGGTTACTTATACTTTTATTCATAAATAAATGATTAAAGCAAATAAAAATAAATACATTTATAAATAAGATGATTATAAAAGCAACTTTTTTCATCTAGTATAATTTGTGTGTGATCTACTTCAAATGTTCATTTCTAAGGCTCGAGTCACACAGGCCTACAGACCAACTGGGGACCCCTGGCAACCACTGACCAAGGGAAAAATTAGTACACCCTGATTGGTTGCTGCATGCTGCTGATAGTTGTTGTGAAATTTATTGTTAAACATATGCTTGGAAATCAGTGAGTGTTCCTCTGGTATCCACCGGTCGCTAGGGAAAAATGTGTATTTGCTGATTGGAGAGTGGTTGCAGGAGGTTGCTGGCTGTAATTAGTCACAAATAACATGTCTTTGTTTCATTATTGTTACACAGTAAGGAACACAGGTTGTGTTTTATTTACTATTTTGTTAAATTAATGAAGCTGTGACACTATGGATGCAGCGAATTCCTGACATTTCATAATCAAAGAGCAAATGCAAATGGATGGCCTTCAGTTTTTGCAATGTGTACTATGACGCAGCAACTATGCATTTGTCCTTGAGGTGGAATCCAAGTGGACTAGAAAAAAAGGATAATAGGAATAACTACTCAACTGTGATGTTTGCAGCTGTCCTTGTCCACATCTGCAAGCGAGCATAATTTTGGCTTCAGGGTGACCAGATCCCAACAGACTAAATGTGGTGTAAAGAGTGTGTTTTGCAAGCAATAATATGGGACAGAAGGTTGTCTGAAATTTTAATTTGTCTTTAATCTGTCTGGCAAAATCACACAAACTACTGAGGTTAAAAGTATCGATTATGTAAAGGGCAAAATGACGGAGGTTAAATAGAAGCTGAAATCAGCGAGGATTCATAGATCAGCACATATTATTTTGAGTTGGGAATTCAAAGTGGGGGAAAGATGATGGCTTCTCACACTTATGTTAAAACAGAGTCAACTGAAGAATTCGATTTTTGTTGTGTGGTGCTCCTAAGCACTACGATTAATTTATTAGTTAAGGTAAAAATGCAGAATAATTGACTAAATGCACTTTAATTCAACACATGCTACATACATGTAAAGATACTTTTAACTTTGTCACATTTGCAACCATTTCTCTGCTCGGCAAAAGACCACAGACTCACTGTGGAACAGTGGCAGAAAAGCAGGTTAATGCTGACGTTTTTCATCCAATGTGCATCTCAGTTTCAAATACTGCAGGGAGTAATGGGATAAGAGGGAGCAGGCGAGCTGACAGGCTTTACGTCTTTAACTCTGCAGCAAGATTACCAACTCCTATCGCTGTGGGAAGAAAACTACCTGAGGCGTGTGCAGAATCAACTGCTGATATGTGTTTTGCACCACATGCAGTTAATCACCGGACTGACAACCATTCACATTCACACCTATGGAAGCAACAGATCTGAGGCCAGAGCATTCTTGCTGTGAGGTGATGATGTTAACTGCAATGCTTTCACTGTGCAAGAGCCACAACCAGGAAAAACAGCCTCAACATATCTCACTGATAATGCTTCAGTCACTCAGGCCTAAAGAGCGGTCAGCCAAACTTGTGTATTCCCCAAAAACACTTTTTTTGGTTGCTTGCCATTCCTGCCTCAAGTCAGATGCAAAGCAGGTGCTGCACCAAAACCTCCAGAAAACAGAAAATAAACCAATGTTCTCGCTGTAAAGAAAAAAATAATGCAAAAAAAGTGGAAGGAGTATGTGCAAGCCACAAACTGGGGACTTCCCTTCATAAACAAATGAGGTAAACCAACAATTAAAGCTACGAAAAACCAGATTAAGAGCGCTTACATCCCAAAAGGAAAGAAACGAAATCCCCACAAAGAAGCAGGGATCTAAGGACCCTGGAGCTGAAAAAAACAAATCAGCAAAACTAAAGCAATAACATTTATACATATTAAAGCCATCCGCATGAATATTACTACATCACACTCCTTAGTAAAAGCAGTGATTGAAGATTCTAGGATACTTCTTTTGTATTTAAGTGAACATGACAAACTGTAATGTTTTTCCCCGCCTTTGACAAAACTCACTTGTTTCATTTGTTAACTTCATTGTCATCCCTGTAGTTATCCTTGCTGTGTGGCGATGAAATAAGCAAAAGGGAAATTCATTTAGCTGTGCTGTATTACTGTTTGTTATTACCATTGCTTTTACTAGCCCCTCGAGACTTTCATTACAAAAAATTCCTACCAGCATTTCTTCACAAAAGGATGATCATCCAGAGAAAAGAAAAGAAGTCCAGACGCCCAGTAGGCCAAGGATGCCAGATGATTTAACCCTGATCATTTCTCTATATCCACCTGGAGCCTCCAGGCATTATTTCCTCGCTCTCTATGATGCTCTCTAAACATTCATCTTATGTCTTTTTCTCTACTATACTTTCATATTAATTTATGTGACAATTCCTAATGGAGCGTAAATCTAAATATATGAATAAAAAAAGCATAAGGCTGCATTTAAACTGTCCATTTCCAGCAGCACTTACGGCCCAAATGCTCTCGTAATGCTCCTCTAAATGCTCCATTTGTAATAAAAAGCAAAAACAATCAAGCGTCATCCAAATCACTATGGGAAAAATGTCCCATTACCCACACACAGGGACGCAAACTTCCACACTGTTATTTGCATTACTGAAATGTAAATGTGTGCACAGGCGAAACATATTAAGTGAGAGCAATAAAGCAAACAGCAGCAGAAATAAGATGATAATGTAACTTTAATACAAACTGAGATCTGGTTAAATTTAGTAGAAAATTTGTAAAAAACGCAGTTTTTTTTGCAAGTGGTTTGCATGATACTATTTACACAAATCTAATGACAGCACCAAAAAATTATGATGATGAACGCTGGTTGCCAGAAGATGAGAACTGAGAATAATTAAACAGGCTCACTGCATAATACTCCAGTATGTGGTGAATCCTTATTTGGCACCTAATTTCTGTGCTGCCTTTGAACAAACAGAGCCAATTTCACCAAGTACTGATGCAGAAACGTTACAAATTGGTCCATAAAAACTCATCTGAATACTGAAACTGAAATCTCTCTGCTGTAAAGTTGGGTATTTTTTACTGTGGAGTCCAGGAATTGTTTGACAGTGATGGTATCTGATGCTTGGGTTTTTGAGAAAGACTAACGCTGCAACAAGCTACATCATGTCCAAAAGCCCAGAGACAGATGAGAGTGGCATTTTGTAACAAGGATAACTGACTAAAACAAAAACCAATACCACAAATGTGTGCAATGGTTGTGTGTGCAGACTAGACTAGACTAGAAAAGAATACCTTCATTGTCCACATCAGTGGAAAGTTATTTTCAGTTCGCCAAGTCAACAAATCAATTCATAATTATAGACTTGCACTTCTTCTTTACAAGTTGAAATGAAACTTGCGCACATCTCCTGCAACACTCAAGCTTTCATAAAAAAGAAGAATTCTACACACGTGACATCGCTGTGCATACACAAATCCACGCATTTGTTTAAATTCGCAGGGCCCTAATGTTTACAGGAAACTATGACTCAACCAACCCCTGACAGTATCTGTAGCTGTAGGGAGGGGATCAATGCCGAATCGAGCTTCCACTTGGTTGCATTGTCAATAAATAGTTAAAGGCAAACAAACACAACAAGCTTGCCAATTGCAGAGAAAGAGGAAGGCAGCAGATAAAGCACAGAGACAGGAAACGCAGGCTGATATGAAACTGTGTTATCTTGAAAACTCTTGTTTTTCATATGCTTGCTACACTACCGCGCTCTTATTACGGTGTCAGGTAATTAAATAGCACGGAGACAGAGCTTAGATCTAACTTGTCAATGAGACGGAAAAGTCGGCCCTAACCTCAAAGTTTGTGCACGCAAACAGCCTCTAATCCTGCTTCACGTTGCAGCGAGGTCAGTGATCAGTATTCAAAGCACGAGCCAACTCCATTCACGCTCCTCAAAAGAAGGAATGACACTTCTTGAGATGCCATTGTGCCTCCCTTGTTGACTCACTTTAGTGTATTTGCTTTTGTGTGCATTCATCTCTGTCTTGTTTTTCAACAGCTTCACATCATTACCTCCGAGTGTCAATTTTCCAACTGCAGCCTTTCATCACAACATGATTCATATCTTGTTTTAAACACAAACAGCTTTTCTTTGAAATGTATCCATGAACTCATTTTCCAAAACTTCTGAACTGTCCAAGCTTGTCTTCGTGTCTTTGTGCAGCACTCCTGAGGAAGCTGACTCATGTTCATCAGCGCAGTGGGACATTTGCATTTCAGGCCTATTTTTCATCCGATCTATTTTTCCTCCTCAAAGGAGAGGCACTTTGATGTCCCTCAAATCTTATTACGTCTGGGCCTCAGCAAAGGCGAAGACTGACTTCCTCTGGTTCTGCAGTAGCATGGAGAAAATGAGGGAGGCAAAAGCCGTGTGGAGTAAAATCCAAATGGATATGGTCAGTCACGAGGGAAACTCTTTGAAACGCACAGCAGCGAGCGTGTCATTCCATCGTGGAGGTGTTAGCGGTGATTAGAAAAACGCCCAGTGTGGCACGTGAATGTAGACGTTATAATCAGTAGGACGAAACGTGCAGTCAGACACATGAAAACAGGCTACAGCTTCATAAGAAGTTCACCATAACAACGGGTGGTAATCTTTCAGCATTATGTTTCTGCTGCACCGTGTTGACAGGGAAAATGTGTTGATGTGATCTAGAAATGTGAACATTAATTTAATAAAGAGGATATTTTTTATACATAATTCAAAATTGAAACAAACTATCCAAAGTCACACTAGCTCTAAAACCAGCTTCTTTACAGGATGTTGGGAGTATTTTCGACTTTTCTGAGCCAGTGAGAGACACAGAAATCATTCAGGTGTTGTTAGTAAAGATCAAAACTGATGATTTAAAAACAAAAAAACCTGCATTGGAACATTTGTGAGATGACGGCAGTGGATAGATAGTGTACTATATATGACAGGACAATCTAGTTTTTATGAATGAACTATGTTTCTGAGGGCACAGATATTAAGAGTTACTATTAAAGGTGAGTTTTGTTGATGCTTCTTTAATGTAATAGTTTTTTTTTTTCTGACAATGAGGTCACACTAGTTCCCTTTTCATACCAACTTAAAGTCCCCATGTTAATCTCATTTTCAGAATCAGAATCAGAATCAGAATACTTTATTGATCCCTGGGGGAAATTATTTTTTGTTACAGTGCTCCATTTTAAACCAACATTAAGACAAGACAGACAATACGCTAACTAAGAATAGTACAATATATACATATATATACATACATACATACATAAGTCACTTATAAATAAATATTTGGAAAAGAAACATGTGTAGCTGTAGCAGCAAACAGTGTGTTAAGTGGATGCGTTGTACAGGGAGATGGCCACAGGCAGGAATGATTTCCTGTGTCGTTCAGTGGTGCTTTTCGGTAATCTCAGTCTCTCACTGAACGAGCTCCTGTGACTGACCAACATGTCATGGAGTGGGTGGGAGGTGTTATCCAACATTGTCTTTATCTTGGACAGCATCCGCCTCTCCGACACCACCTTGAGGGAGTCCAGCTCCATCCCCACAACATTGCTGGCCTTACGGATCAGTTTATTAAGTCTGTTGGCATCTGCGACCCTCAGCCTGCTCCCCCAGCATGCAACAGCATAGAGGATCGCACTGGCCACCACAGACTCATAGAAAATCCTCAGCATTTTCTGGCAGATGTTGAAGGACCTCAGTCGCCTCAAAAAATAGAGACGACTCTGGCCCTTCCTGTAAAGTGCTGTGGTGTTTTTAGCCCAGTCCAGTTTATTGTCAATGTGTACTCCAAGGTATTTATAGTCCTCCACAATGTCAACACTGACCCCCTGGATTGAAACAGGGGTCAAGTGTTTCCTGGTCTTCCTGAAGTCCACGATCAGTTCCTTGGTCTTTGCCACGTTGAGCTGCAGATGATTCTGCTGATTTTCTGATTTTCAGTTTTGTTGTGAGGTTTAGAATTATGGCATCATTTGAATGTTAAAAAATACTTAATTTTCTCACGCAATGCACTGCAATTATTAGAACTTGTAGATACACCATAAAGTAAATCTCCAGTAAATGTTAACCTGGAAAAAAGGGCTGTTATTTAACCCAAATGATCAACTTTTTCTAACTTTGGATGGATAGAAAGGTGATGCTGATAGCCTGCAATCACTCTGAGTAAGCACAACTCATCTAAAACATCTCTTTGCAATAGGGGACTCCACTCAGCTGGTTGCCAACTGGTTATTTTCTAATAAAAAAGCAAGGTCATGACTGTCCATGTCATTTTTCTGTTAAATTGCTAATTTTTCTAAATTTGCGTGTCAAATCTGTGGGTTTCTGGCTGGACATTAAAGTAGTTAATGCAAATTTCTGTGCATGCACAAAGCAACAGGTTGGTAATTTTCACTATTATATAACAGTTAATCACCATCTATTGCAAACAAATTGCAGGTAATTGCCAACTTGACTCCATGCAATTGCAATGTGATTGAGTAATTCCATCTTTTTGAAGTGTTAGCATTGTCTTGACGCACTAAAGGCATTCTGAAGACCAGGTCTGTCAGTGGTTGATCCAAATCTTCAAAGTAACCATTTCAAAGCCAACAAGCCCGCAAGGTCATTACTTTGTAATCCTGCCGTGCCCAGACACTTCCCTTTTGTGAGAGTAGCATTAAGCTGCTTTTTTTAGGCAGCAAAATAGATAATGGGTGATTTGAAAGCACAGTAACCCTTTAAGGGTTTCACTTCAGTTGTTTTGGATTTTTGACTGAGAGCCAAGAACCACACACACTGAACATGACATAAGGAGCACTGAGGGGCTTGGAACAATTCAAAGTACAAGGTTAATACAAGAAATCAAAAACAAGTCCAACTCTACTGAAATTCAAACATATCAGGACTCTGGAATAACCACAGATATAACTTTTTTCCTGGCTGAGACATTTTAGTTACCATAAGCCGCTCTAGTGAGGAAGCTGCAGACTGAGAGGCAGCTCTTTGTTATTCGTTTAAGGAGGAGCCACACTAGATGTGAGGTGTTATTTATGCAAATATGATAGAAATAAGAAACAGGTGAAAAGCTTGGACTGGCAACAGGGAATTCAGCTCGATTGTGGTAAGTACTTTCCGTGAGTAACTTCCTTCAGTGTGCACTCTGAACACTAAAGCTACTCCATAAACTGGAGGAAAGGGAAAACCCCCAATAAGCATATTACTGGATTTAAATGTTGATTTTGGCAGCTTTGTGAACAGGTTTTTCATTATAGCTTCAAAGGTTTCATTATGAAATTTATGCGTAAGTTCAGTGATGAAGATCTGTTGTCACTCACCTGTCTGCTTTCCAGGTTTTGGCTAATCTAAGTTTTACATCGCTTCCACTTTCCCACGCTGTCCAGCTGATTGTGACATCATGGGTCTAGTCTGATCAGCTTTCTGCCGGCCTTTTTCTGGCCATGTAGCTTTCAGTCCGCATGCTTTAAATCTCACTGTGCACCTGTCATTTTTCCTTGCAGTCGCCTTTGTGCAACCCACCTCCTCCCAAGCCTCCACCTTCATCTCCACCACCAGCATCTAGACTTCGGGGAGTCCTGTCCTAATCGCTGTCACCGCTGGGATTCAGTTTTGCTCCCCTGGGCTGTCGGGGTCTAACCGCTAAATACCTGAAATTGAGGTCAATTAAACTTGGAGCCATAAACTTTTATGCAAATTGGAGATGACCTGAATGATATACAGGAAAATCAAAAGAATTGGGATTTATATTAAAAGCTTTTTAAAAACATATATATTTGAATAACTGCTGTGTGTGTGGCAATGTTTGTGCAAGGTTTCATTCTGATTGGCCTGCTCGTTAAGGAGGAGAGGGTGCATATATACATACACATCATTATAGTAAGAGATATCCTTAGAATAACTGGTATATTTATTCTATTTATATCGATTATAGTGAAATAAAGTTACACAGAATGTGTCAAATTTAAAACAATGAACGAGTGTGAAGACACACTGTAATTTTACAGATACACACTGGGTTTATTGTCCTGTTACCAAGTATATCCACCATGCATGAACATCAGGCAGTGTAAGGATGCGTAAACATGGAGAGTGCGCCTCAGCTGCAAGATATGGTGATGCAGTCACGCAGCTTGTCCCGAGATCTAAAATAGGGACAACAAACATTTATTCAGAGCTGCCGTTTTAATGATGAGGACTCCGCGGAGGTCAGGGTTGATGTTTAAAAAAAAAAGAAAAAGAGTGCAGTCGAGCTCTAATGGCTGCAAAATAATAGAATTCTTATACACATTTCCCCGCTGCTCTCTGAAACCTCTCCTGTCAGAATATCAATTCCTGTGTTCTCACTCTGTGTGCATTTTCCACAAACATGGAAAATAAGTGTGTGTTTGCGTCACACATCCCTTTTCTGTCTGTGGCACAGTAAACAAATACACAGTCAGTAGTTCCTGGTCTCAGTACAACCACAGGGAAATTGATCTTCCTTGTTTTGACAGGATTATTTGCAAGAAGGCTCTGCGGTGGTTTTCAGCAAGCATACGTACCGAGGTTGTATAATTACGCTGACTTTGAAAACACCGACAAGAAAACAACTTTAAATGCAGAGGAGGATGTAAAAGAAGATACAGGGGAGAAACAAAAGAGACAAAAGGAAACGTGTCTAAACAGAGTCGAGAAGGCTTTTGGGAAAACAATCGAGAGCGAAAGAATGAAAAGACGGAAAGCATGCTGAGAAGATTCTCTGCTAGACTTTCAAAAACAATCTTTTTTCTTTTTTTAAGCACTAAAGGAGTGTGTGTCTGTGCAGTCAGTTGATATTCCTAAACAGTGACGAGCTTTGCTTGTGTTGACAATAAGAGATCCTTTGAGGGAAGGATACATTTGTTTGCATGGTTTTTCATTCAGTGTGCTGCTGTGTGTACAGACCCCAAACCAGTTGATTATTAACCCCACAATGGCATTTAGTTACAAAGCAAAATATTGTTACGCACTACAACAGCTTTAGCTTTTGAAATGAAGTGTTTGAATGATGTCATTTTCCTGCTTTTACAATGTTTACATGTTTTTTTGCAGCTTTTAAATGTTTTTTTAGGAAAATTCTGTAAAAACTGAAAATTCCTGATTTTTAAAAATGAGTTTAAATGAGAGTTACAGACATGCACCATCACTTCAGTCTAATCACTTCTGGCAGCACAAACCTGTAATGATTATATATAAACTACAGAAACATGAAACCAATAAAGTATCTGCTGTGATGATAAGAAAACGTGGTTTTAAACCAGCTGCAAGATAATTAATTTTTCATGTATTGAGTAAGTCGGGTTGTATGGACTTGTACAGGAACACAAAATCTGCTTACGTCTTGATTTATGACCTCAGTAAACACTTTTCTAATGAGCTCATGGTCTCAGTTACCGGTTCCAAATTTCATACAAGCAATATGACCATTTTGTAAAGCGTTTAGTTTTGGTTTGTTACGTTAACCTTGAATGGGACCATGGTAATTAAAAAACAAAGCACAACAAAACAGAAGAACAATGAAAACAAAAACTAACAAGATTAAAAAGTTCAAAGTTTTTAATCTTAACCTTAATCTTCAATCCAAACTAGTAAGACACAGGAAAAAGGGGAAAACCCGAGAACAGTCCAAACGTCACACACAGTTTAATCAATAACTCAAGGAAAAAAACCAAGAGGAACACCAGGAAATCAAGAAATGCTGAAATGATTGACTATTAAAAACAAGACAATCTGACAAAGAACTGGAGAATGAAACATGCTAGTTGGTGATTAACTGACTGAACACAGGAGCATAACCACGACTAGGAAACAGATGTGAAAGACGATTCTATTGATCAGGAAGGTGACAATTAGTGAAAATTACCAAAGTAAAACTAGAACCAGTGATTACAACAAAACAAAAGAAAAACATGACACAAAATGTGAGTTCACAAACACAGGGGTGCCAAAACAGTGTCTACAACTACGTTTTAAGTACAGTTTTCTGTTTGTATTCATTAAAGGGACTGATGTCTGTGACGCACATTTGAACTAACAGCTCTTTCATGAGTTTCACAGCACATTTTAAAACAAAAGTGCATTAACTGGGCTTCATAATCAGAAACCTGACCTCTAATGCAAGACGAGCAAGTACGTTGAGTACAGGGACATGTATGTTTCACATTTCTTTTAGCATGGCGCTATGACGTCTTGGAGTGCAATTACAGTCATTCATGTGTTGGCACAGAACTGCAAAGCAGTAAAGAACTGCAGCTCCGGAGATAATATTTCAGTCAGCATCTGTCTATAATCAAGATCGCCATCTGAGAGAAAAATTGATACTTTGAATCGACAGCAGGAACAAACATTTCAGAGATTGACAATAGAGAAGCCAGCAGTACAGTTTGTTTGTGATTTTCATATTGTACAGCACAGCTTGTGATGCACACACGTGAAGCTACACAAACAAATAAAGACATTCATGGCTACTCAGTAATGATCCCGATCCTGCTGAAGAGCGAGTCAGAACGCACAAACAACACTTTAAAGCACAAATTTTCTTGGAAAATCAATCACTTGATAATACCTGCAACTCAGCAAGATGTAAACATGACGGCACGCTTCAGGGAAAAGGTCTAAAGCACCAGCTGGAGCTCTGGAGAGTACAGTAAACACTTCAGATCAATCACTTTTTTCTTTTAGCATTTTCTTTATAAAGTTTTTAAGGAAGTTGAGGCATAACCTATGAAAAGGTCTGAATCCCTCTTGGCAAAAAAACAAAACAACAACAAAAAAAACTTGGAAATCAGCAGCAGAAGCAAGGAGATATTTACAGATTTGTAGAACAGAGAGATCACTTTGGTAAATGTTTTTGAAAGTTGATGGATGAGTTCACACCGTCTGTGACAGCTGGGTTATTTTGATATATTGTCACCGTTGAAGCCAACATGATTTCTTCCCTTTTCTAAGCAAATCAAAGGAATGTTTGATCCAAGCGCAACAATTCATCCAAAAATAAATGTTCTAATATTTCCATTAAACTAAACATTTTTAGCAAAGCTTTAAACAGTTTAAAATTCTTGGGGTCTTGCACCGCCGTGCAGCGTGGGGTTTTTAATCATAAGACCAAGTGATCCAACAGCGCTCGGTGCTGTTCGATGCCCCGTGTTGCACATTTCAGCCCTGCTGTAATCAGACACTCTGTATGTAACTGGGAGTTATGGCCTACAGGGGGTGGCATCCATAGAGTATGTCAGTAAATGTGTGCTTATGTCTCCATGGCGACACAGTTCATGGCAAACAGAGCAAGAGACAATCAAACGCTGCGGGCTGTGTTATTGTGCTGAGGGTATGAGGGCACAAAATTGCACTGAATTTAAATTGAGCCATTTTTTTATCAGACTTCTGAAGCATCAACAAATTGCCTCTTCGCTATGACTCACTGCACCAGTGTGAATTCATGTGCACCTATTACAGCAGTAATGTTTAGCCTTGGCTTTACGCAATAGTTATCAGCTGTATTAGCACTGCAATTCAAAAGGAGGAAGAACATTTATCCATAGCAATAATAGAAGACATGAGGACAGATCCCCGCTAGTTCAGTGGAGATGAATGTATTTGATTTGCACTGCTGTTAATACTGTTAATACATTTTTATACGTTGTCTTGGTTACACTGGATTATCCACAGTAGGGCTGAGAATCAAAGAGTAACTCAATGCAGTACAGTCCCATTATGATGCTATTACAATATCCTGCAAGCCAATCATCTCTGATGTACAATTGCACAACTGCACAGTTGCACAATATCTGTGCGACTGTAAAATAGGCAAAAAGAAGGAATTATGTATTAACAGCTCTGCAGTATTGGTGTCTGTGTGTAATATTACTCATTACTGATTTCAGTAAAGTAGTAGTTTTTGTTCCCCGCCGATCCAGTATTTCTCATTGTCAATTCCTTCTTTTTCACAACAACTTCAATTTAATCTTCCTAAGCATTTACTTGATTACTACAACCATGAGGAGTCATAAAGGAGTCACTCTGCTAGGATAAAATGCCCGGGAATTGGATTAGGGCACCTGCCTGCTTTAAGAAAATATCAATATTTGGCGCCCGGGTATTGATGCTGTTATTGCAAGAGGAAATGATGCAATATTGATATTTGGTCCAATATTGCCCTTGTTTCCATTAGGATTGTTGGTTTAACAGTAAGTAGCAACAGCTTTGGAGACGATATTTCAGTCAGCATCTCTCTGTAATCAAAACCCCAGACAGACAAAAAGCGATGCTGTGAATCAGAAGCAGGAACAAAGATTTCAAAGCCTGATGTCGACGCCAGCAGCACTGTTTGTTTGGGATGTTTATATTATACGCGGCACAGTTTGCTTTTTGCTTTTGTGATGCAGCCATGTGAAGCTACACATACAAATAACTTTAGCAGCTTGTCCTTATTTCACCGTGTCGTTTCAGGTAATTTAACTTCCTCATTTTCTTCTTGCGCGTTTCTTTTTTTTTTTTCACCCCACCTTTGCACTTTACCTTGATTATTTGCCAAGTGCCATCATGGCACGTCATGAAGTGGTCACCATGGTCAGAGAAACATTTGGGGAATCTATTTAGTGTATCTCTGTGATTGAAAGAATATAAACTTTCTTTGTTGTAACATTACTTCTTAGCAATAAATCTCATACCATCGTAAAGCTTTATATATCATATACCTTTAATTGATCACCTCATTCCTTTATTGTGAGTAACAAGGGAAAGTCTTAATATACACATTTTAATGTAAACAAGAATGTAATTATTGCAGTACCACTCCAGTCAAAAGGCAATTTACAATAATAGTAATACAAATACTGTATTAGAAATGCATTTTATTCTTCATCAAACCCTAAGTACTAATTTAGCCATCTGTTGATTTAGTATTGATTATGGCATTTCCATTTCCTTTTACCTTATGTTTTCTATTCTACCCTTAATATGAGATTTTATTGTTTTTAGCCTCTTTTTGAGAAATAAAACTGTCTCCACCTCTATTGTCAGATGCAGACATCTCTGATCATCAAAAACAATAAATACATAGAAAATAATTTAAAACATAAGCGTGCGACAGTGAAATCAACAAATATCACATCAACCAAACAGTCCTTGAAACCCAGAGAACATTTTGGGTTGCATCCTACCACTTTTAACTTCACATTTTTTCAAGCTGCTATAGAAGCTTTTGTTCTTGCAGTCTTCTGCATTCTAATGTTCCTACTTGAAGAAACATAAAGCCTCAGCAATTCCTCTATCATCACCTTCCTTCTTCTGCCAACCCGAGTGTCGTATAATGCATGGTCTCAGTGCATGAGCATGTGACTGACAAGTGGGAAGAAAGTATGATAACACACAATCATGAGTATGGATGTTTGTGTAATTTCTGTATATCTACACCATGTGTGTGTCTGTGTGTATGTTTGTGTGTGAGCACAGAGACATGTTCAATACTTGTTTGCCTCTGCAATGCGTCAGGAACCCACATGCAAGCCCGGCTCCTGGCAGCACTTACAAGGCTTGTATGTTCTGCAAAACTGTGCCTCAAACACATGGCAGCCCTGTGCCTGGGAGCTGGCAACAATCTAATTCCCAATACTTTTGCCCATGCAAGCGCGTGTGTGTTTGTGTTAAAGAGAGACAGAGAGGGTTATTGTGTACTATTGGCAAATCCCTTTACTTTGTAGCTGTGATGAGTATATATGTATATACAGATCTGTGCCGTGGAACACAAACAGATGTCTTCTCTGCTAGAAGGTGGTGCGGTAGCCTCAGCATTAAAACCACTGGCAGGTCATTATATTGCGCAGCGCATTGTTCAGCTGGGAAACCTTGTTTGTTGGTATTTACTCAAGTGTAATTATGACAATTATGAAAATACATTTGGAGTTTTGTGCACTATTGCTTTGTATTATACTTATACACTTAGAACAAGCCTAAACATTATTTTTCAACAAAGCTCCCCCAATGGCAGCAGTTTCCCATAGTAGAACAACCTGCTCACGGCATCAGATCCCAAAGCACTGAGCCAGCCTTCAAACTAGCAAGTCTAAATCCAATCCAGCATGTGTTTGTTGTGCCAGGGACAATCCAATACAGGGAAATCCCAGCCCAAAGCACGCACCCAAAGGATCCTCTGCCAACATCACACTGCCCTGGACACTGCCAGAGAGCTCCTCTCCATGTCCCAGCTACTAAGAGCTGTTTTGGCATCACAACGAGACATAAAAACAATATTAGGGATTTTGGCTTTAATGTTAAGTTTAATGTTAAGTACTGGTTTATGCATTTGTTCTATAAAAAAAAATCATATCAACATGTGCAGCCATGCTAAAATAGTGATATTTAAAAGTTATGTTTAGATGTTCACCAGTGAATAACAACCCAGCGTTCAATGATTAGAGTTAATGGAAACCACAATAATTCTGGTGGGAACAGTAGATTTGCTCAAACACTTCTGAGAGGGGATGGGGTGACCACTTCTGAGGACCAAAAATGTTTGCCCAAACTCTACGGCAATCTAATTTTTGTTGAGATACTTCAGTCCAGACTAAAGATGGTGACCAACCTACAGGCTGAGACACTGTGTCAGCAATGGTACAGTCACACTGGAGAAAGCTGTGGGTGGAGGCCGGAGCACAACCAAAATTACAGTGGCCATGTGCAATGAATTGTGATCTTGTTGCTTTTTCAATGGTTGCTGAAATTGAATAGTGTAAATGACCCACGGCAAACCCGATGATATTTACATGCTTTGCAGCATAATCTTTCTTAACACTCACGGTTGCTGTGCACAATCACACAGCTGCAGCTTTTCAGCTCAGCCAAACACTCCAACAACAACCGACAGGACCTAGGGCAGGCTCTTTATGCCGTTGAGGTATGATTGCGGATGCCGCTCAGGTGCGTCTGCCTCCCCTGCAGCAGCACCGCAGACCACGCCCTTCAAGCTGGCAATTAGATGCAATCTGTTTGTGAGAATGTGATGACTGAATGTAGTAACTTGGCACAAATCTCAGATTTGTTGCCTTCTACATTTACAGTGCTCAGCCAAAGCACTCACAGATCTTACACAGAAAATCCCCCCACAAATAGTGACGTAGCTTCAGCACGATGACGATCTAGCTGCAAAATGGCACAGGTGCTCAGCAGCTTTGGTTTTATATAGAAATATTACCAACAAGCTCACAAGTCCAATCATGTTGGACATGAGATTTTATAATCGGAATAACTGCAATCGTAGCACAAGCTAAACAAAATGCCATGACTTCACAGCATAACACAACATTTTGTGACTTCCTGATAATACAGAAACAAATGGCTGTGTAAAGGCGATTGTCATGGTCCGCGGCCCGGCGTCTGAGGTGCTGATGGGATGCCCACTCCCGTGGGCGTGGCCGCTGACTCCACACCTGCATCCCATCCCAGGCGATCACCAGGTGGACCATTTAATCCTGCCCAGCCTGCTGCTCCACGCCAGTCCGTAATCGTCCTTCAGCGATCACTGCTCGGCGTGTTTTGAGTCACCAGCCTGTCCACCTGCCTGTCCAGAATTTGGATCACGATCAACCCCAGCCGCCTCGACCTTTCTGGAGCTTCTCCCCACGGACCCTCACCCCTCCCTCCGGTTCCCTTGGCCCCGCTATCATCCCTCCCACGGTCCCGCTCTCGGCGTTTCCTGCGCGATTCTTCTCCCGGTCCCTCGGTTTCTCTGGTTCCGTGCGTTTTCTCCCTTCTACTCTCCCGGGACACTCTCAGTTATAATAAAGTTTATTTTTTCTCTCGTACCGCTGTGTGTGTGTTCTGCTCCTGGGTCCAGCTTGTGTGTTGAACTTCGGTTCTTGACAGGCGATGTCTATGGCAGCTAGAACAGAATAATAAGTGCACGTCTTAAACTCCCTGTGGTGCGTTTATGTATTCATAGCACACACGGTAGCACAGACATACACACAGTCTACGTCACTCGTTATTCACACTAACACTCCCTTACACAGGGTTGCCGGCTGCTCGGATTTGACAGCAGAGGATCAAAGTGCTGCTCCATCAGCGTCTCTTTGAGGAAGGCACTGCAGGTGCAGAGGATTTACCACAGAGACAAGACCGATAAGTCCTCCCTGATATTCATAGTGCAAAATGAACAAAATGAGTACATGTCCTCCAAAGAAGACTTCCTGCATCCATGTTCACAGCAGCCTGGAAATTAATCATAAAAAATCCTCCCATTTTAGTCCTAAGCTGGCCTGGTGCTCATGTTTATGCACTACAGGTCAGTCCGCTCACCTCACAAACACAAATCTCATTATGCAAAGTACTTTTTTTTTTTCTGAGGATAGCCAAGAACTTGACGAACCAATACGAAAAACAAAAAACCCCAAAACATGCTAAATAATGGTTACAAGCTTAGCATAATGAATTTTAAATGACCTTAAAAAGGAATGCAGTAAAACTGTGCTTGTGGTAAGAAATGTGGTAACTAAAGTGAATATAAAAGCCTTTAGATATTCCTGAAATATAACAGACTATTTTGAAAAATATGTTAAATTCCTATAACTTTCCTTTAAAAAAAAACAAATGTCAAATTTCACTACAGCCAATGTCTATTTGCAGACAAATCAGTGGTTTCCATGCAAACTATGGATGACAACATCCCCCTGCAGGGGACCAAAGAAATCACAAAGAAGTTTTTGATGGGACACCTCTCCGATTTCATCCAGCAGCACCCAGAAACCAGCTGGGGAAGACACATTTTTCCCAGTGACCGGAAGTTCACTGTTCATATACCACACAGGAATATGCTCATCACACATCGCATTGAAGCTGACTGTTAGCAGTCGTTTCAGTAGAGAAAAGTTCCCTTGCTCACTCTGGGAGGGTTAGTGGGAAAGTACGAGCAGTCATCGAGCAAAAACGGGAGCTGGAAGCATGTAAATATAATAATAACCACTGCAGCCAAGAAGAGTGCCTGACGAGCCCAGTTGTAAGTAAGCTATTAAGACTCGACTGTACACTGTGTTCGTGTTTTCCTCCGAAAACATTAAGTTCGGTTGGAGCAGCCTTTTGACGCCTCTCTCTGTCTCTCGCAAGCAAAGTTGACCCGCACAACAAAGTAAAGCTATTTTTCCGACACGGACCCCGCCGTATTAGTCAGAGGTCCCTTTACTACTGTTCGGAGCTGCGGACCTTCAGTAATAGTAATAAATCACACAGCAATAGTACATTCACGTTGTTGTAAAAAGCATGATAATATATTAAGTAATCCAAAGTATTCAGAATACGTTACTGTCATTGAGTAACGTAACGAAATACGTTACAGAATACATTTTGGGGCATGTATTCTGTATTCTGTAATGGAATACATTTTAAAAGTAACCTTCCCAACACTGTTCATCACCAAACCAATTTTCATTTGTGCTAGCATGACAAAACCCTCTAGTGTTTTCCTTACCATCATTTTAAATACTTCAACCTTTGAGAAGTGGAAGGAGATTTTGCAAAAACATCTGTTGTGTCGTCTCAGCATCAAATTAAACTTCTTTTAAAACTCTCTCTTCACAAGAACACAAGTAACCAGCACAGCAAGAATGCTGCAACATAAGTGGATTTCTGTAAGTAACAATGAAGCTGTTACTATCTCACAGCGAGCCCCCAGGCTGAGGGCTGCTACTGGCTCGATGAGTGTCTAAGGCCTAGGACTTCAACATATGAGCCCTGAGTGAGACGAGCTTATGTTAAAGTGGACTTTATTGGATCTAAAAGTATCTTTCTGGTGCTGAAAGTTCTGTTCCTCATTAGGTAAAAAAGTATAATGCATGTATCAGTCCTTCAATCTGTGAATCACTGAAGAGGATCAAATCAGAACCTGGCCCGTGCTGAATTTTTTGGGCCAATACATTTTCTTTCCAGGAATAAAAATACAGATACAGCCAAAATTTGGAGCCAGTGAGATAAAATTTTGCACACATGTTTTAAGAATCTGTCACACAAATGTAAACAACTTTCTGGCATCAGTGAAGGATTACATGTAGAGATATAAAACAATAAAACTGATTTAAACCTCAGAACAACTTTGGGAAGAGCCCCAAGATAATAAAATCATGCCAAAAAAATTGAAATGGCAGAGGGATGCCAGACCAAACACAGACTTGATTTAATGTTGTTCTTTTAACTCGACTTTATATTAAGTTAACGTATAATTAAAAACTACTCAACAAAAGCAGTCTCAGTTTAGGTTTTGTGCCTCAGAGTTTTTCCAGCTACTCTCTGGTTTCAGATTTTTGAGACCCAATCAAACAGCACTGATTTCCACATAAAATCCATTTATTTCACAAAAAACACGAGCGCTTTAGAATAAAAGGCTTCCATCTTTTATGTAAAGGAGAGTTGAAACATTTTGCCATTCATTTTACTAGCATGCTAATTTATTTTAAACAAAACAGTATATAAGTTATAAAATATATGGGAATGGATGGAGATGTTTTGATGTTGCTGGATCTGACCTCTGCTTTTGACACTGTTGATCATCTTATTTTGTTAGATAGATTAAACCACTGGGTGGGTGTATCGGGTACCGCATTGGAATGGTTTAAATCCTATTTGTCAAATCGATCTTTCTCTGTGGCTACCTCTAAGTTTAGATCCTCCGTTAGCTCTCTTGCCTATGGGGTGCCTCAGGGCTCTGTCTTGGGACCATTACTGTTTTTGTTGTATTTACTCCCTCTTCTGCAACTTCTTAGCTCTTACTCTGATATTTCATATCGTTGTTATGCAGATGATATTCAGCTATATATCTCTTTTAGGCCACCTGATGTTTCTAAGCTCCAAATCTTGCAGTCCTGCTTAGATTCCGTTAGAGATTGGCTGGCTGGTAATTACCTTCAACTAAATAAGATAAGAGATAAGAGATAAGATAGAACTTTATTAATCCCTCGGGTGGGTTCCTCTGGGAAATTCGATTTCCAAAAAAGCACAGCACCGACAGAAGTTACAGAGTTACAGAATATTATACACACACACACACACACACACACACACACACACACACACACACACACACACACACACACACACACACACACACACACACACACACACACACACACACACACACACACATAAATACAGAGACAATATAAATAAAATATACGAAGGGGATAAATAGAATAAATAGGAATAAAAAATAAAAATACAAGTGAATTGCACATTTCAAGTATTGAGTCTATTGCACTGTTGACTATTTACAAAAGTATTGCACAAAAGGTATTGCACAGTGAGGTGCAGAGGCACTACAGCTTAGTTGTTCCCCCCTCCTTTGTCCTCCTGTTTCCCCTCCCTCTCCCCTCCAGAGAGGAGTTAAACAGTCTGATGGCGTGTGGGACAAAGGAGTTTTTAAGTCTGTTAGTTCTTGTCTTGGGGAGAAGCAACCTGTCACTGAACAGACTCTTCTGATTGTTTATGGCCGTGTGCAGAGGATGCCTGGCATTGTCCATAATGTCCATCAGTTTCTTTAATGTCCTTTTCTCTGCCACTGTCACCAGAGTGTCCAGCTTCATGCCGACCACAGAGCTAGCCCTCCTGATCAGTTTCTCCAGCCTGCATGAGTCCTTCTTTGCTGTGCTGCTCCCCCAGCACACCACAGCATAGAAAAGTACTCCAGCAACCACCGACTGGTAAAACATCCTCAGGAGCTTCCTGCAGATGTTAAAAGATCTCAGCCTCCTGAGGAAGTACAGTCGGCTTTGGGCTTTTTTATACAGGTGCTCTGTGTTGCATGACCAGTCCAGTTTATTGTCCACCCACAGCCCGAGGTACTTGTACTTGTTGACCACCTCCACCTCCTCCCCCTCTATCTGAACTGGCAGTGGACCTGCTCTAGACCTCCCGAAGTCCACAACCAGTTCCTTAGTCTTTGAGGTGTTGAGTTGCAGGTGGTTTGTGTGACTCCATGCGACAAAGTTCCTCACCAGACTTCTGTACTCCTCTTCCTGATCATCCCAGATACACCCCATGATGGCTGTGTCGTCTGCAAACTTCTGAATGTGGCATAATTCAGAGTTGTAGCCGAAGTCAGAGGTGTACAGGGTGAAGAGAAGAGGGGACAGCACAGTTCCCTGTGGTGCTCCTGTGCTGCTGACCACTGTGTCAGACGTGATGTCCTTCAGCCTGACGTACTGTGGTCTGTCGGTGAGGTAGTCGGAGATCCAAGCCACCAGGCAGGGGTCCACCTCCATCCTGTTCAGTTTTTCCTGAAGCATACAGGGTCGGATGGTATTAAAGGCACTGGAAAAGTCAAGAAACAGGATCCTGACCGTGCCTTTTCCCCCATCCAGGTGTGAGTGGGCTCTGTGTAGGAGGTACAGGATGGCATCCTCCACTCCGACACCCGCCTTGTATGCAAACTGTAGTGGGTCCTGGGCATGTTGTACCTGTGGTCGGAGGAGGTTGAGGAAGAGCCGCTCTAGAGTCTTCATAAGATGTGACGTCAGTGCCACCGGTCGGAAGTCATTCAGCTCATTGGGCCGGTTCTTTTTGGGGACCGGGACGATGCAGGATGTCTTCCATAGGGCGGGCACTCTCCCCAGTCGCAGACTGAGGTTGAAGACTCGTTGTAGCGGCTCCCCAAGTTCAGCAGCACACGCCTTTAGCATCCTAGGACACACCTTGTCTGGGCCTGCTGCCTTTCTGGGGCGAAGCTTCCTCAGTTGTCTCCTGACCTGATCCACTGTGACACTGGGAGATGTTTGGGAGGAGGGGAGGGGGGGAGATGTCTTGCTGCTGAGAGAGGGATTGGAGGAGGGGGGTGTCATGGTGTCAGGAAGGGGGGGAAGCGAGGGAGGTAGGAGAGTGGGGATTGGACTCTGTAGTGAAGGTGAGGGTGAGGGTGGGGGGGTTGTGGGCTGGTCAAACCTGTTGAAGAAGTTGTTGAGTTCGTTTGCCTTCTCCACAGTCCCCCCCACTGTGCTTTTCTTGGTGTTGTGGCCTGTGATGGTTTTCACACCATTCCAGACCTCCCTCATATTGTTCCTCTCCAACTTCTGCTCCACCTTCCTCCTGTAGGTGTCCTTTGCTTCCCTCAGGCAGCGTTTCACCTCCCGCTGTGCTGCTTTCATCTCCTCCTTCACTTTGCTCCTGAAAGCCTTCTTCTTCATGTTGAGGACAGCTTTGACTTCCTGTGTTACCCACGGTTTGTTATTAGGATAACACCGTACCGTCTTAGCAGGGGCGACCGTGTCCACACAAAAGTTGAGGTAGTCTGTAAGACAGTGTGTCGCCCCCTCTATGTCCTCACCATGTGGGCTCAGGAGCACATCCCAGTCTGTGGTGTCATAACAGTCCCTCAGAGCATCCTCCTTTTCTGGGGTCCATCTCCGGATGGAGCGCGTTGTGACCGGCTGCCTTTGGACGAGGGGTGTGTAAATGCTGATAAAACGGAAGTCATTGTCTTTGCTCCTGAGAAATGTGTTCCCCTCGTGGTTAAAAATCTAGGCCCTCTTGCTTCTTATATTAAATCCTCCATTAGGAACCTTGGTGTTACATTTGATCCAGCTCTGACGCTGGACACACACGTTAAATCTTTGGTTCACTCTTGTTTTTACCATTTAAGAAATATTGCTAAGCTGAGTCCCATTGTGTCACGTTCTGAATTGGAAATGATTATTCATGCTTTTGTTTCATCTCACTTAGACTATTGTAATTCCTTGTGGGGCGATCGTGGCTCAAGAGTTGGGAGTTCGCCTTGTAATCGGAAGGTTGCCGGTTTGAGCCCTGGCTGGGACAGTCTCGGTCGTTGTGTCCTTGGGCAAGACACTTCACCCGTTGCCTACTGGTGGTGGTCAGAGGTGACGCCAGTGTCCGGCAGCCTCGCCTCTGTCAGTGCGCCCCAGGGTGGCTGTGGCTACAATGTAGCTGCCATCACCAATGTGTGTGTGAATGGGTGGATGACTGGATATGTAAAGCGCTTTGGGGTCCTTAGGGACTAGTAAAGTGCTATATAAATACAGGCCATTTACCATTTGTTTACTTGCTTAAGTAATCCCTCCCTGGAACAACTGCAGGGCGTTGAGAATGCTGCTGCTAGGCTTCTGACAAAGCATCACAAATACTCTCATGCCACTCCCCTGCTGATTCAGCTGCATGTAGCTCCAACTTACTTAAGTGATCTTCTTCTTTCTCATCACCCCAGCAGGTCCCTGAGGTCTTGTGACCAGGGGTTGCTGGTTGTCCCGCATACAAGGTTAAAAACAAAAGGTGACAGAGCATTTGTATCAGTGGCTCCCAGACTCTGGAACTCGCTCCCTTTGAGTTTGAGATCTGTGGACTCAGTCATGTCTTTTAAAAAGCAGTTAAAAACCTCTGTTTAAACTCACTTTTGGTTGATTTTGTTTTGTTTTAGATTTTAATGTCTGTTTTCTGCCTCTGTAAAGCACTTTGTGATTTTATCTTGAAAGGTGCTATATAAATACAATTTTACTTACTTTACTTACTATTGGGATTTTTACGCATTTTAAGATTATTATTATTATTATTATTATTAAATTATTATGTTATTATAGAAAGACACAAACCATGTACTATGTTACAAATTCAAACTTAAAGCTATTAGATTTCTTGTCATGCTGCGTACTTTGAATCACAGATGCCATGCAGCCCATCTACGACCTGAAGCCAAAACAAACACAGGCTGTTCTGCTCCATCATTAAGTTTACTGTGCACCCATTTCTCTACAGATGCCTCTGATTGCACTCAAGCTTGAGAAAACAAGACTCGAAAAGCAGTGGTGGAAACACTGTAGAGGTAAAATGTGAGCTTTAATTTCTGAGGCGTGTTGCTGCCAAATCAAAATTTCTTTTTTGTTGGGATATGTTCCTTTGTTTAGGTCTCAGTGGTTCCAGCTGAGACCTAATTTATTACCATCAGATACACCATTCACACTTTGGGGTAGGGGGAACATACAGCAGGGCGAATGCCAAATAAAAGAATTCTACAGCACAGTCGGAGGGCGATCAGCTTCTAATCTGATTGTGTCCATATTTTTACACGATTCTCATTTGCATCGGTTATTAACAAACCAGAGTGACTGGACTAATCAAAGTGCTGCACCCATGAAATCCTTGTTTGCTTGCATGCCTGTGCAGGCCGTAATTCACATTCAAAACCACAAGAAAATAAAAGCAGCGTAGAGAAAATACAGGCTTTACTGACATGACAATTTGGCCTCCGCAGACTGCCAGGAAAATAAAAAAGATCAGAGAGTCAAAGCAGACAGGGAGCCCAGAGTGCCAGCAGGTCATGCCTGTGCACAGTATGATGCAGTCAGGCCCGTTGTGCACATCTAATCTTCTTTTGCTCGCTCATGCGTTTGCCTTTTTTTTTCTTTTCTTACTCCATGCCGTCGTCTTTTTCACCTTTTCTTGGACTAAAAAGGTTTTTTTTTCCAAAAAGATAAATTGTGTTCTACTGTAAATCGATATAGAATAAAATACAATATTTCTGATTGAATTATAGTAGAATGACAACAAAAAACTTCAGAAATACTAAAATATGGTTGGGAAAATAGACTGAATTTTAAGAATGCGAACACTAAGGATATAGTGTAATTGAAACTTTAAATGAATAATGAAAAACAAAAGCATTTGTCCATTTTGCCACAAAATCTGGTGGCAGCGGATGAGCTATATAATCTCCCCAGTGAACTGAGATTCTACTCTGCGTTTTCCTCCAACTGGTTGTGCCAGGATGACCTCAATGGAGAAATCCAGGAGGCATCCTAATCCAATGCTCAAACCACACCATGAACCCCCAAAAGGTTGATTCTGTTCATCTGGACGCAGCTTTTTTAGTGGGAGAAACGTTTCGTCACTCATCCAAGGGACTTCTACAGTCTCACCTGACTGCAGGTTTCCCCAGCCTTATAAAATGCTGAAGAAGACCCTTGGATGAGTGACAAAACGTTTCTCCCACTGATAACGCTGCGTCCATATGAACAGAATCAACCTTTTGGGATTTACTTACCTGGATGATTGAGCATGCATCAAGACACATCATGAACCTTTAGCCATGAAGCAGCTACTATACTCAAGCTCCTTCCAAAGTTTGGCCAAGCCACCTTCTGCTAAGTGACGGGCTATCTCTGTGACCTCATTCTTTTGGTCACTGCCCATTTCATGATCATAGGTGAGGGCTGGAATGGAAAATGACAGGTAAGTCAAAGGTTTTGCCTTTCAGTTCAGCTTTCCCTTCAACAGCAAAGTCAGTACAATGCTCTGAGGTCAAATCAATCTCACGATCACTCCCATTCCTTGTGGACAAAGATGGTTACATTTTCCTGTAAACCCAGTGTCAGCAATCCGGTAGAAAACAAAGGCCTCAGACTTTGAGGTGCTGACTCTTTACAGTCTCACACTGTAAACTGCCCCTGTGTGAATTAAAGGTCATGTCATTTAATGAAGCCAACAGAACCACATTATCTGCACAAATTAGACGCAACTCTGAGAGTGCCAAAACCAACACCTTCCTCCCCTGGCTATGCCTTGAGATTTGGGGGGCATAAAACAAGCCACATACTAGAACTCTGCAACACAGAAGCATACTCACTGGGATGATACTCTGTATTATGATGTATGCCAAAATATACATGGCTGGAGGGTAATATAGCAGTGTTCAGTGGTTATTCTTTTAGAAGAACACTTTTGGGGGACGCTATGAGGTTCACCAAAGTAGACACCTTGAGATCCTGTGTAATGTCTATCAAAGACAGGCTGGGCAAACCCTGGGTTTGTCTGTTTTTTGGTAATCCAGTAAGTCTAATGACTGAAAAACATGCACTGATTTAAAATACAATAAAAAGGAAAGTGTAAATAATTTAAGTAGTCCTAAACAAGATTTTCCAACTCTGTGTTTCCATTATAGATAAACCTGCACATACAGTGTGACGTAAACGCTTCTGATATCTCAGACGCCGGCGCCTGGCACAGCTTCTATTCTAAGACGTAACCCTACAGCATCCCACTGCATCTACACCTCCAATGAAAAGTCAGTCAGCCAAAGGCAAAAACAAGCCTTATTCTCCCCTAGCACATACTGTAAATTAACCTCCCTCACATCTTTCCATTCCTCTCTGTCAGCAGCTCTCCCCTGCAATGCAGACAATTTTGAAGGCTAGCACTGATGCACTGGAGCAGGTCCAGTAAGTGATTAGGGGAGTGAGTGAGAGTACTAGGATGGCTAATGTCCAACTGTAAATTATCTTGAAGAGACAGATAGTGAGAGAGAGAAACAAACAAGGAGGAGAGAGGGTCAAACAAAGACAAAAGGATAAAAGCGTGTGGTTATGGTAGAAGCAGTCACAAAGAGTTATCTACTGTAGATTAGTGTGGAAAAAGTATCAAGTATTGAAGTAGGGTTCAGAGACTTGTGGCGCCGCAGTTTTCATTCAGCAAGAACAATGCTACTGATAAATAAAATGCTAAATAGCAAATGATAAGCTTGTAACAATCAAATGGTGATCCATTAGACTTCAAATACGTCTTATCTGTAGGACTAAAGCTTAAAGAATTGCAGATATTGACTAAATGAAATTAATTTATTGCACCAAAACTGGAGGATGGGGTGTTAGTAGAAATGTGAGATAATTCATTTTATTACATCATAGTTAACTGGATATTTTTGTCAGTTTTGGACTGCTAATCAGATAAAACATGTTTTGGTCTACAGGAGATCTATGTTGGCACAGTATTTGTATGTTTTATAGAACAAATGACTAATTAGTTAATGTCAAAAAAGGTAGTTACTGACAGCCCAAAGGATAAAAGCGTTGTGTCTCTGTCACACCAGAGTAAAAAACAAAGGATGGAAACCCCCTTGCAAAAAAAAAAAAAAAAAAAAAAAAAAAAAAAATCAATGGTTGCCTGGTAATTCTATTGAATTAATGGTCGGGCATTGTACAGCTACAAGCATTTCACCCCCATGTCATACTGTGTATGGTTGTGTGTGTGTGACAAATAAAATTTGAATTTGAATTTGAATTTATTGCTGGTCGAAATCAATTGCAAGCAGTAGCAGTAACCAGCTGCTCATCCAGAGGTTGTGAGTGTTGCACCCTCAACCTCTGGGCAGCTGGGTTGCATAGTGGGAAGCAACCAGCTCCCAAACAACTGCAATAGAACTGACTGGGATCACAGTTAATAATTGCAATCTAATTTATGAATGCATAAAGATTGCCAACACTCAGCAGTCAGTCTGCACCAAGAACTGTAAATCATCTCTAATCCACCTCTACTCACCTTTTTTTGCTAAATGTATATTCTGATCTGCTATGTCGTACAGTAACTAACTATGTCACTATTATGAGTATCAATATATCAATGAGGTTCTGCCTGGATTCTGTAAGTGAGTAGTGTTTACTATGAATTTCTGTGTGTAGAAACAGATTAGCAATTTTCACAAAAGTAACAATCACCATATTATCGCAATTAGATTTCATGTAATTGCCAAGTGGACCCCAGTCAATCACAAACCGATAGCAGACTGATTCTTGAAGACTTTGAAGATGGTTGGTCCCTATTTTTAAAGCAGCAATTTCAAAGGCAACAAGACTGCAGGTTCATTGCAAATGGTCACAGTAATTTTTGTTGTGCTGAGGTCTCCAACCACTATTTTCCTAGTGTAAGGATATCATAATAAAATGTTGACGTTATGAGTTTTCTTTCTTTCTTTTTTTTAGTTTTTGTTGTTTATCAAAACTGAGACAGACAAAGCTAATATCAGCTGGTCCAAAATTATATTTCTATGGTGCTGGTGCTCCCCATTAATTAAAAACAGCATCACACTCTTCATCCTTCACCTTCAATAACTGTTGTTTCTTGAACAAAACTCACACTGGTATTTGCAGCTGGCTTATATTAGTTTTCTTGGCACTATGAGGTTTATGGATGATTCTTCAAAGCTTCACTGACCTGCAGTCCCACACAGAAACCTTGTGTTTTTATTGCATATCACAAAGTGAGACGTGTCAGACATCATTGTCTGCTTTTGACTACTAATGTTCCTCCATTGCACACACTTTTATGTGAATAAAAGCAGAGAGGAGGAATCACAGAAAAACTGGAAGACAGTTTAGGAAAAAAGGGGAAAAAAAATGGGCATATTTTACATGGAAACAAAGACGAGATCAGTTGACATCATAACCAAACTTCTCCAGTTGACACCATATATTCAAGGAATTATTTTTTGTTGATGTTTTCTGGACATTTCATGTTTTGTGCAGTATCTATCAAAACCCCATACATTTTTACTAAAAATGAATAGTTCAGGTTATAAATTTAAAGTAAGAGCAGGTAATGTCCCTACACACATCCCTAACATAAAAATGAGGTGATAATGTGCAATAATCCCCCCAGTGTGATAAAAGGGGACAGAGATAGCTCAGTAGGTAGAGTGGTGGCCCCATAATTGGAGGTCAGGTGTTCGAATCCACTGAACAGCCTCTCTGAGCAAGGTACTGTCCCTACACACTGCTCCCCGGGTGCCCAATGGCTGCCCACTGCTTCACTGAGTGAATGGGTTAAATGCAGAGAAGAATTTCCCCACAGGGATCAATAAAGTATACATTATTATTATTAAAATACAATTGTAAATGGGTTTCTTGGACATTTTCATATGACTAATCTGAAAGAAGGCATGCTATGAAAGTATATCCTGATATGAAACTGCTTCTTTGCATGTAAAAAAAAGAAAGAAAGAAAGAAAGAAAGAAAAGCAACCTAACTTTTAATCATATTAGAATAAAATTTGAAGTGAGAAAATATTTTATAAGACCCAAACTCCAGCCAGTTTACTTTGGCTCAAGAGCAGATGCTACATGCAAACGTTGTCAGAGGACAAAGGACAGAAAAGCAGCAACCAGCTGGTCAACCTGTGGACGACTTGTTGGTTTCCTCTACTGCTTGCAATTGATTTCTACCAGCGAAAAAAAATTCAATGCAATTACCAGGCAACCATTGATTTTTTTGGCTTTGTATTCAAAGTCAGATATCATCATGGTCTTTGAATACTTAAAACATATGCAAGCATTCTCTTATAATATAAACCTTTTCCTTTGCTTTTTACATTTGAAGTGAAGCTTTGTAAAATAGCTCTACAGTATATCTCAGAGTGGACCAGTGTATAAAAAATATATGCCTGCAGGCTGGCTTTGTCTGTCAGTCTTTTATGGCAGACAGCTCTACATGCGACCTGTGAACCATGCTGTGGTGAATGAGTACAATCAGAGACCAAAGTACGTTAAAATGGGACACAAAGAAAGCTAATTGATATAAGGCATTATATGGTGCCTGCATTGTATTCTTAAGCTGTCACTCTTCAGCAACAAAATGGACTTTAAAAACTAACATTTTTAAAAATGCAGCACATACCTGCAGAGTCTGATGAATGTGAAATCACCCACAATCATTTTTTTTCCTTTCTAAGCCTGAACACTTGTGGCTCAGTAGCTGTTTAGTGTTTAGTGGTAATTGAGAGGCTAAGTGGCTGAGTACATCCTGCCAAATCAGCAAAAGTACAGGAAGGAGGTCTGGCTCCAGGGGCCAGTGGCTTTAATTCCCCCTTCTACTTATTAAATATTAAACATCCATCTATATTATTGTCAACTGAAGGCAAAAAATGTGGCCAAATTACAGGAACAGACGAAAGCTCAGTTCCAGTTTTACACTGATAGAGTCCATCAATCCACTATGAAAGATCTAAAAGCTCTCCACCCCTGGTATCTAAACCTATTTTTAAAAAAACAAACAAAAAAGGTAAGCTGTAAATTTCTGGGCCAAAAGCCATAACTATTATTAAATTAGCCAGTGCACCGCTCATTGCTATGTTCTTGCACAGCTCTGGAGCACTTTCGGTGCTGCTTCTATTTTTAGCTCATCATGGTCCTCAAATGTGCTCAAAGAGAAATGCCAACAGTCTTAAAGTTACCCAACTTTAGTGTTATCACAGCTGATAAGTCCATATTCTCAGAGTGTGCATATACTGTAAGCTGGATCCTGTATAGTGAAATCTAACAGATGATCTGGGAGAATTTCTGGGAATGTTGGCCCATTTCCAGACAGAGAAGTCTGCTCTAAAGTCCAGCCATGATGTGCTTTACGCACCTTTGACACTTTGCAGTCCACATGAAGTTCTAAGGTCTGTGGTGACTGGCACTAGAGGAAGTTGGACATTATACATAATTTTAATGTGGGCTACTATTTCATGACTGAGTTGCTATCATTCCCAATTACTTCCACTTTGTTATAATACCACTAACTATTGACTGTGGAACAGTTGGTAGTAATTTCACGACTGAACTTGTTGCATAGGTGGCGTCCTATCACAATACCTTGCTGGAGTTCACCGAGCTCCAGAGAGAGACGCATTCATGTCTGTAGAAGCAGTCTCCATGCCCAGTGCTGAGTTTTATACATAACCTGTGATTATGGAAGTGACTGGAACTCTTGAGCTCAATGGTCCGGATGGGTGAATATTGCTGGGAACACACTGTACCTAGGTCTTTCCTAAAAAAGAAATAAAAAAGGGAATAAGTAAAGGAGAAGTAAACCACTGAGACATGGCTTAGTGACTCATTTACATGAATTAACATCTTGTGAAGAAAAAAAAAAAAATAAACATCAAAAAGATTTTATCTATAACAGCTTACTGAGGTAGAAACAAAAGTCGCATCTTCTATGCGATATGGAAGGATTATATCACAGTTATAACATTAACTGCTTATTTTATATTACATGTAAACTGTATCTACTCATGACACCAGGAGCATGTATCCTTTCTGTTCCCTTATAGTTTGTAGACATAGTTTTTTAAATTTAATTTGTTTGTTTCTTATGAATATCACATGAAAATTAATGAAATCCAGTCGCTTAGTGTGCTCATGTGTGCATTGATTAGACTGCTGATCTATACTCATGTAGTGCATCATTTATGTCCACCTACTGACTCTGAAATTCTGCATGTAAAGGTCACTTGGATAATTCCTTAGATTCCTGAAAACAAGAGATTAAATACCAAAAAATATTGATTCTATTGAAAATATTTAACATTAAATATTGTAAAATCATCTTTAAAAGAGCATATCTTCAATTATTTAATTTTATAATCGCCTCTGTCAGTGCACCCCAGGGTGGCTGTGGCTACAATGTAGCTTGCCATCACCAGTGTGTGAATGTGTGTGTGAATGGGTGGATGACTGGATATGTAAAGCGCTTTGGGGTCCTTAGGGACTAGTAAAGCGCTATATAAATACAGGCCATTTACCATTTAATTTAATAATAATAAAAAGAAAAACAGACATATTTGCATGAGGGAAAATGTCAGTAGATCAGAAATGAAATGCCAGGCCATTTTCATTAACTTTTGTCCCCATTTTGCTGCTCAGGTTGACCTTCAGCAGGTCCTCTTGACATGTCTGCACGCCTAAATGCACTGAGTTGCTGGCTGATTAGATATTTGTGTTAATGTGTAGTTGAATCTGATTATAGTGTCCAGCAAATTCAAGTTTTTTTTAGATGATTTCTTATGTCTAACTTATGTAAATGATGCATTAAATGTAAATGAGTTGAAGGTAGAGCCAGAATGATTTATTAACAGACTGATATTATTATATGGGTGATTATTAGCTACATGGAGATGGAGCCATAACTGCATCTATAACAACAAAACAATAAAAAAGAGACAGTAGAAACACCCTTCAACCAGTCGGCATAAATGAGTAAACAAATAACTGAACAAATTTCAGGGAAATCTGTTTAAGTTTCATGTGTCTGAAAGAAAAAAATATCAGCAGATAAAGAAAATGATGGATTTTGAAATGACCAAACATCGCTACGTGTATCAGTCTTAAGCAATCTTAATCAGTTGGGCTTTGCTTAGAGGATAATTGTGGATTACAACGGAGAGCAGTGCATGTTGGCTTACATCTGTTTCCAATAAAGTGCTGCCTTTATTCAGCACCAATGCTGAAATTGGATGGAGAAACAAACAAAGCGCTGTGCTGATTCACTTTTCATTATTCAATCTTATCATTAAGACTTTTGTTTTTTTGGAAGATTTACAAGATTTCTACAACTTTAAGGCTCTAAAAATGTTTTAAAAACTTTATTTTTCATGTTATTATTCAATAGCTATACCCTTTTCCACTATCATGTAATTATTTCCACTTTCTTTCTTGTATTAACTCTTTTTCGACCTTGAGGACTTTTAGGTGGGTCAGTCTGTTCGATTGAACCGCCTGTCTATATAAGTACTTTCTTTTGGATGCTATACTATCTGCTTTCACAGGACAGACTGTCTTTATCTAGGCCCCTTCCAAGGGCCTCAGCTAATCTGAGCATCTTAAAAATCTTATGTGACATCTCCTACACTTTGTCTCCTTGCATGATCACAAAATTAAACAGCTTCACTGCCATTACAGACAATTTTGCTAATGCTCTCCAGATGAGCAGCAAAACATTAGAGAGCGAGAGAGAGAAAGCTACAAGGAAGAAAGCAGCTGTAAAAAGAAAACTGGAGACACAATCTTCCATTTATGTCCAACACTAACATTGTCTAACTGCTCCTCACTATCGTTATTACACGGTACAGTAAAGAGTCTCAGTAAATCTAATGCCAGCTGCATTCTCACAGAGGCAAAGTAACTATCACGAAATAATTGCACCATTTATTTGCCATGTCAACAAACAAAGGGCAACACGTTGCATTGTGGGAACCTGGCAACTGTTCTCTTTGCTCTGGGCTTGTTGTGTGACTGAATAAATATGATAAGAAAAGGTACAAACGAGAAGCGACAAATTTTTTTTTTTTTTTTTTTGTGAGGCAATATTTAAAAGGTTGAACAGATATGATATAAAAATATACAAATTAATACATGCTCTGTATTCATTATCATTATCATGTGGAGAAATGTCCGTACATTTACACAGTAGTGGCTGAATCATTATTTACTGTTCCAAGGCTACAACATGGGAGGTATACAGTTAAGCCTTGTACTGATATTTGGGTTTTTTCAGCTCATTGTTTAGTTTTAAATACTTGTCATCTGTGTTCAGCTCCTCCCCAAATAGGCGTGGCTTCTTCAGGCTCAGGTTAGCACACCTGTGTCTCATTATCATTTATCCTCAGCATTTAACTCCGGCTCACCAGTCTCATTAGAGTTGCTCAGACTGTTTTGTATCTTGTTACCTTTTCTAAAGATATAAACATAGCTAAACCTCCCTTGTTCTGCCTCACCAGCATGTATGTGCCATTTGTTGTTCACCTACTGGATGAAACACAGCTCCAAAAATAAAGAATAACTGGTTAATCTAAGCCTTGAAGCCTCTGGGGACCTTAGTTCATTGTATTCAAGACTGGAAAAAATGAAGATTGCAAACTTTTACGAACCTCTGTAATTATGAGCCACAGCCGGTCTACCTCCTGCAGAGTGCGCGGTAGACTAATTGGGAGGTCCATGGCTCAATCCCTGGCTCCTCCAACTTGCATGTTGAAAGCCAATATACTGAACACTGGGGTGCATCTGTTTGAGTGTGTGAACGTTGGCTTAAAAGTGCTCCGGCATAGAAAAAAGCATGTATGAATTGGTGAACAAGTGTGTGTAGATGAGGCTTGTAGTGAGAAAGCAGTCGGAGTAGAAAAACGCTCTGTAAGTACTAATCCATGCAATACTCACCTTGTGTTTCAATAAACCTGTTGAACCTTTAGCTCAGGGGTCCCCAATCCCAATCCACGAGGGCCGGTGTCCCTGCAGGTTTTAGATGTGTCCTTGATCCATCACAGCTGATTTAAATGGATAAATTACCTTCTCAACATGTCTTGAAGTTCTCCAGAGGCCTGGTAATGAACTAATCATGTGATTCAGGTGTGTTGACCCAGGGTGAGATTTAAAACCTGCAGGACACCGGCCCTCGTGGACTGAGATTGGGTACCCCGCTTTAGCTTAACCTTTTTGCTAACAAAAAATGTTGGACCCACACTGTACCATAAAAGCAGATGGGTCCAAAGTTAATGCCACTTCGACAGCCACGCTGTCAGTGGCTACCGAAGGGATTGCCACAAGAAATGTACCACTGATTAGTAGTCAGTGGATTTACCGCTATTTTCTTCCCACAGAAATTACTTCAACTTCTAATAATCAGTTTTGAAATCTGCTGACGTTTTGCAAAAGCAAATAACTATTCTCTCAATGAGTTGAGTTTATGAGTTGGCAAAATGAGTGCCAAAAGTAAACGATGGTCTGATTATGTCAATATTGTGTTTAGAGCATGCCCCATTGCACCCAAGTTACAAAAAACTCCCCAAGGTTAAGCACATACTGCTGGTTTCACCAGAGGTTTTTATTTGGCTATAAAGTTTTTGGCCTGTAACTTCTTATTATAGCTCAACCTCTGCCTGTCACATATACTGTATGTCTAAGTAACTAAGATGATTAAAAATTAATCATTTCTAGCAGTATGGAGAGGTTAAACCTCAGTATGATCTCAGTAAAAAACTGTTGTAGAACATGCTGGCAAAGAAATGCAGCTTAATCGTAGCCAAATGAAAAATTAACATCTTTATTGAAATGCTGATGAATGTTGGGTCGTCTTATAATAAATGAATTAATATAGTTATTTGCATAATTGCATGTTTTTTTTCTCTACTGCTTCTTCATGCGATAATTATACAACATTTTACAACTTGTCCCCCTTTGACACATACACATGAAACTGTGTATGTGTGAAGCTCCATGCCAGGAGCTGGTGTACCCGGTGATGAATATACTGGATGTTTGCGCTCAAAGACAATTCAAAATGTGGACAAGAGGAGCCATAAAATTAAGTTTAAATCACCCACTCTCATTCTCTTATTCTCATTCTGTCACATTTTAGTTAATGGACTCAGGCGCAGACCGGGAATCCTTACAGAGTTAACAATCAGTTTATTCACACAACGACACCAGGTGATACTATTTACAACGTGCTGGAGGGAGGGGAGGGGTGGTCCGGGGTTTGTGAGGGGAAAGACGGGAATCAGACGCACTCCAAAGGCTCTCTCTTCACTCCCCACAATGGGGACACACAAATCCACTCACTAATGGTTGAGAGACTGACGCTGATAGCTCAACGATCCAGCGACGAGTGACACAGTGCTGCCGTCTTAAATCGGCCTTGCGATCATCCTGATAGGCACCAGGTGTGTGGGCCAGGGGCGGGAGCCCAAAACGAGCACCGCCCCGGCGGGGGGGGGGGGGGGGGGGGGGGGAGAGAGAGAGAGAGAGAGATACAGGATCAGCTAGTGAGGCACAGGGACCATAAATGGCCTGGTAAATGGCCTGTATTTATATAGCGCTTTACTAGTCCCTAAGGACCCCAAAGCGCTTTACATATCCAGTCATCCACCCATTCACACACTGGTGATGGCAAGCTACATTGTAGCCACAGCCACCCTGGGGCGCACTGACCATGCGCAATGACCATGACACATTCCCCACGCTCAGAGTTAACTTTTTTCCTTTTGACATTTACATTTGACACGTCAGTAATAACATTATAAAATAAAACATTTACTTTCCAGAAGTATTCTATAATAATTCAAAGCAGTTTGCACTAATGAAGCTTTTGCATGTCAGTAACGGATCAGAAAACTGTGTGATTGCCTTTGAGGGTCTTTCATTGTAAGGAATTTTGTATATATAGGATGTTATTGTTCATAAATAGTCACACTGAAATGTTCCACACACCCAACTGTGTGGAGCATTGCAGTGTGACTATTTATGAATGCGCAAAAGAAGACACACACAACGCGCTCTGTTTAGACCCAGACCAAACAGTATTGTTTGACTGTTTTGGACTTTATGTTTCCCAATTTTGCTTGAAGTTATAAAGTTATTTTGTTATTTACATATGGCCTAATAATTATCCTTATTGCTGTTTTAGAGAGGAGCGGTGCTTCAAAGGATAGTTGCAGATTTCTGTAGGAATCTGCAGATTATACAGTACAAATAAAATGTTTGCGTTTCTCCAACGTTGTCTTCCCAACAGTTTCACTAACATCTTCACTGGATGGCCAGGAAGATTTCACGATGTCTTCTAGGACGCTTCTCCTGCGCTGATAATTAGCGTCTGTCTTGTGTCAGTGACGTAAAAGACTGATTTAATGTGACGTGACCATTCAAACAGCAGTCGCTTTCTAAAACATCAGATATGTATCGGATTCAGCACCACATTACCTGCAGTGTGAACCATCCAATAGCAATGAAATCCAAACAGGAGCCAAAAACCCCCCAAACAAACACAAAAATACAAGAAGAACTGAATTAAAACAAGAATTCAGATCTCACAAGAATAAACAAGAATGCAGGAATCAAAAGCAATACTGAACCCTGACAATGCCAGCAGTGGTCTTTTCAGCCAGAATGACTGCAAACACCTGAGCAGACATGCACAGCCTGCGATAACAAAATTACTGGCTGCGACCGAGTGGCCTGCGCTGTTTTCAGCATTTGTCTGTACATGTGTTTGTGGATGTGAATGTGTAGAAACAATGCCAGAAGATCATGTCTGCCTAAACATCCGTGGACAGATTTTATCAACTTGATAATGCCACAAACAGACGCAGTAATGACAGGCTGAGTTGGAGCAAGAGCATTATCTGCAGCCATGACTACTGAGGAGCAGTGGCGCTGTCACATCTTCTTTTGCATTTTTAATGCTTTTGTAACCCTCCATGTGATACATCTTTATGTAATATGTACTAGCTTCAATAGCGTGCACAACTCATCGGCTGAGTTGTGGTTTTTCCCAGAAAAAGAACGCCTCTTAAACACCTGCTGTTTCTGATTGCTCTGAAATGTCTCCAGTGTGCAATTTCTTGTGCTAAATGATTATAAAAGTTTAGTATTTTTTGCATTACGACCACTTGTGTTTACAAGAGGTGCTGCTGCTAGTGGGGTCGACTCATTCTAGCTGAATGAATGAGTGGTTAGAGCTCAGTATGTCATGGGTGACTGCACTCTGCACAAGACCTCTCAGTCTCCAGACAGCCACTATTAGTGCACTGCCTAAGCCCTTAAGGGATGTTCCAACCCTCATCAGGCAGTAATGAAAAGGGGTGGAATGGGAGGTATACAGGTCATGTCTTTGCTCCGGGTCTGTTCACTATTAATAAATATAGCCAGAGATCTGCCTCAAATCACAGGTATGCAAAAGCATCTGATTACACAGGCAAGTGATGTGAAAAATATTTGCGCCCTTCCTGATTTCCTAGTGTTTTGCATATTTATCACACCTATATGCTTCAGATCATCAAACACATTTTAATATTAGACGAAGATAACATGAGTAAATACACAATGCAGTTTTTAAATTATGATTTCATTGATTAAGCGAGGGTTTAAGTCATAAATTAACTGAATAGCTGCATTTTTTTTTTGGAAAGCTGAGTTCAGTTTCACTAAATACATTCAGGCCTGATTACTGGCAGACATGTTGAATTAAGAAATCACTTAAATGGAACCTGTCTGACAAAGTAAAGCAGGCTAAAAGATCTCTAAAAGCAGCACATCATGCCACGATCTGAAGAAACACCTGAAAACCAAAGTCACTTAACTCAATCAGCCTGGAAAGGGTTACACAGCCATTTTTAAGGATTTGGGACTCCAGTGAACCACGGTAAGAGCCATTACACACAAACAGAGAAAACCTGGGACATTGGTGAAGCTTCCCATGTCTCAATTAAGGTCAGAGCTCATGATTCAACAATAAGAAAGAAACTTGGCAAAAATGGCATCCATCTTCGTTCCAAGGAGAAAACCACTGATGACCAAAAAGAACGAAGGTTTGTCTCACATTTGCCAAAAAACCCCCATATTGATAACCTCTGTACTGACGAGACAGAAGCTGAACTTGTTGGAAGATTTGAATCCCGTTACATCTGGCATAAAACTAACACATTGATGTAGTAAATGAAACCATGAATTCTGCATTTAACAAAAACAATCATATGACCCCAATGAGCAAGCACTTTAGCGACAGTGGGAAGGAAAAACTCCCTTTTAACAGGAAGAAACCTCCAGCAGAACCAGGCTCAGGGAGGGGCGGGGCCATCTGCTGCGACCGGTTGGGGTGAGAGAAGGAAAACATGAAGAAATGCTGTAGAAGAGAGCCAGAGATTAATAACAAGTATGATTCAATGCAGAGAGGTCTATTAACACATGAGTTAGAAAGGTGACTGAAGAAGAAATACTCAGTGTATCATGGGAATCCCCCAGCAGCCTACACCTATTGCAGCATAACTAAGGGAGGATTCAGAGTCACCCGATCCAGCCCTAACTATATGCTTTAGCAAAAAGAAAAGTTTGAAGCCTAAAAGTAGACATAGTGTCTGTCTCCTGAATCCAAACTGGAAGCTGGTTCAACAGAAGAGGGGCCTGAAAACTGAAGGCAGGCAAGTCAGCCTGCAGTGTGAGAGCGAATTGCTCTAATTTGGTGATATGGTACTATAAGGTCATTAAGATAAGATGGGGCCGGATTATTTAAGACCTCGTATGCAGTGTTGGTCAAGTTACTTGAAAAAAGTAATCAGTAACTAATTACTGATTACTTTCCCCCCAAAAGTAATCCCATTACTTTACTGATTACTTATTTTCAAAAGTAATTAATTACTTAGTTACTTTTTAAAAACACAATTTACAACCTGAATAGGTGATAAAGCGATAGATCTTTCAACCCAGTTCTACTTTTTCTGCACAATCCATCATACAAAATGTAATCAAATGGAAAAGTCTCTTTTTAAAACTTGTTTTATTAGTTTTAATATTTTAACTTTATGCATCAAGTTGAAAATATATGTAGTGTGTATATATTGTTTTTTGTTTTATATGTCTGAAACAAATAAAGATACAATACAATACAATACAATACAATAATTTAATTATATGCAACATTCACTGACTGGAAGAAATTTGTTTAACATTTGAACCTATTTTCTGCACATTCCAGCACATAATTATTTTATTTTTTTTGTGTGTTTACACTCACTCTTTCAAATAGATGCAAGTAAAACACAGCAGAAAATAAATAACATCAAAGACTAGCGGTCCTGTTGCTCTATTTTCACCTGTAAAGCAGGAGTGGGGTAGGCGGAGGTTTACCCTGGTGCAGGTGTGCCGCAGCGGTCAGTGGAAGAATCCGCGAGTTTCTCTGTGAGTTTCCCATTACACCGTAGCGCACTCGGTGCTTGCTTGGAAGTTTAGGGGGTTTTTTTCGCTGTAAAAAGAAGTTTTCTTCCCACGCACAACGGACGCTAATGTTTTTGTCACTTTTTATGGAATCAAACTCAAAGTAAGGTCAGTACTTCCACGCTTTAAACGCTGCACGCTCATACTCTCTCCTGCACTCCATATATTATCCATTGTTGATCTGCACACAGCTGTTGTCACAAACGTCGCACTCGCTTACGTCATTGTCATGAGACATTCTCGCAAAAAAATCACGGTTTTAGTAATGCAGTAACGCAGCGTGCTTACGGGAAAGTAAGAGTAATCTAATTACCTTTTTTGCAATAGTAATCCCTTACTTTACTCGTTACTTGAAAAAACTAATCGGATTACAGTAACACGTCTGCCCATCTCTGATTGCTTGTGAGGAGCAGGATTTTGAATTCAATTCTATATTGGGAAGCCAATATAGTTGATTTTTGGATTCTGCAGCAGGACAATGATCCAAAACACTCCAAACACACCAACTCCACCTCTGCATGGCTTAAGAAAAACAATATGAAGACTTGAGTAGACTAGAGTGGCTTAGTAAGTCCTGAACGGATCTGATTGATTGCTGTGGCATGACCTTAAAAACATGGTTCATGCTTCAATGTGGCAGAATAAAAATAATTCTGCAAAGAAGAGTGGATCAAAATTCCTCCACAATGCTGTAAAAGACTAATTGTCAGTTAACAAAGGCTTGATAGCAACTGTTACTGGTGACCTAACCAGTTATCAGAGTTAGAAAACTGGAAATAAACAAAAATAAGATCCATATATATAACAGATAAGCAGTGTTGGGGAGTAACGGAATACATGTACCGCCGTTACGTATTTAAAATACAAAATATGAGTAACTGTATTCCGTTACAGTTACCGTTTAAAAAGGTGGTATTTAGAATACAGTTACTTTGTTGGAATAAATGGATTACACGGCGGTACTTTCCTGTTTCATATTGTCGCGGGTCAGGACTGTTTGGGTTTTGTTTGACAGCTACGTTCTGTTGTTGCAGGCGGCAGCGTTACGGTTGCCATGGTTACAGGGTAACGCTCTCTCTGCGACTGTGTGTTTCCTGGGTGAGAGAGCGCCTTTTTGTTGTTGTGCTAAGCTAATAGGCAGAATGCTACAGGTATAGCTCTAAAGAATGTAGCATCATGGGCAGTGTAGTCCGTGCTGCAGGGAGAATGGACTGCCATACCCGTTATGTGTCTGTGAGCGAGGGAGGGAGAAAAAGGAAAAGTACGAGTTGTCATCGAGCAGAAACGGGAGCTGGAAGCATGTAAATATAATAATAACCACTGCAGCCAAGAAGAGTGCCTGACGAGCCCAGTTGTAATAAGCTATTAAGACTCGACTGTACACCGTGTTCGTGTTTTCCTCCGAAACAATAAGTTCTGTTGGAGCAGTCTTTCAACGCCTCTCTCTGTCTCTCGCTAGCAAACTTGACCCAGACAACAAAGTAAAGCTATTTTTCGGCTACGAGCCGACAGGGACCCCGCCGTATTAGTCAGAGGTCCCTTTACTACGGTTCAGAGCCGCGGTGAGTAACAGTAATAAATCACAGCAATAGTACATTCACGTAGTTGTAAACAGCATGATAATATATTAAGTAATCCAAAGTATTCAGAATACGTTACTCTCATCGAGTAACGTAACGTAACAGTGAAGGGAATTTTGGTTCCCTATTACCTCAGGTTAATTAATATCATTATAATTTAATAATGTTAAGTGACGCTTATAGCTGAAGCTTTTATTTTGTCATGTGCTGCTTTGTTTTTAAACATACATGAGTCTTAATAAGATAAAAGATGTCATTTTATGCTAAAGCCTTTTTTATTAGATATACAGTCGAGCAAAAAAGAATTTTTCCTTCCTTTATGTAAAACTAAGTGCTCCTCCCATAGGAATTAAATATAATTAAAATATAATAATAAAAAGAAAAGAATTAAGGTGTTGCAAAAGTACAGACAAAGTTTAGACCTCTTGAAATGCTGTGGTAGGACATTACGAGAGCTCTGCAAAACAAAATCCTGCAAACCTCAATAAACTCAAGCAATGTTTTTAAGGAAGAGTTTGCTAAAATTCCTCCTCAGTGATGTGTGAAACTGTTAAAGTCATACAGAAAACCGTTATTTCAAGTTATTGCTGATAAAGGTGGTTTTACAAGCTCCTGAAACATGTGGTATAGTTAGTTTTTTACAGGACTGCAAAGAGTCTGTCATGGTACTGCGTTTGTGACCCAGTATTTGTGTTTCAGACCCTGGAATTATATCTTTTAATTATTGTTGTTCATGGTTTTGTTTTTCTTTAGTTCTCAGTGATCTTCGTTCTCTCTTCGTGTTTATTTCGGCCTGTTTCAATCTCTGTCTCCGTGTGTTCTCTGGGTCATCCTGTGCTCGTCCTTTCTTGTCGAGTCAGCCTTGTCTCTGTGTTCGTTCATCTCCTGTCTCCCCCCAGTCTGTCGTGTCTCCTTGTCAAGTCCACGTCTCCATACCTGTCTCCTGTTTCCCGTTTTATTTTGATAGTTCCTTGTCCTGTGTTCAGTGGATTCAGTTTTGCTTCCTCCCAGTCTTGTTATGTCAGATTATTTCCAGCTGTGTTTCCCATTCCCTCGTTACTCCTTGTGTATTTAAGCCCTGTGTTTTCCTCTGTCAATTGTCTCGTCGTACACCCTCTTTGCTATGTGTTTCTTCCGAACTCTTAGTAGTATCCTAGTCCTCCGTTTCCCAGCTTAGTTCCTTAGTTTCCTAGTTGCTTACTTTTTATTTCTAGTTCTTTGTTTTCTGTATAAATGCAGAATTATGTCCAGTAATAAAGCTTCCGTTTTCAGTTAACTTCCCATGTTTGAGTCCTGCGTTTGTATCCTACAGCCATGACAGTCTGGTAGAAACCCTCTTTCACAGCTGTACTTATATAAACTAGGTTTTAAAATTTACCAGACAATTGTATTATCGTGCCACTGGTATTCTGTCTTCTTTAAAAATTTGCTGTAATTTATACATGTTCTTCATTCTGTGTCCTTCAGTGTAGTGGGAACCTTGGACATGTAGGAGAGCTTGGCGTCACATCACAGTGCAGCATATGGCAGCAGGAAAAGGTCAACTCTGCTTCAGTATCAGGTGCCAGATAATACAGAGCACACGAGGACACATTTCAGGCAGTGTTTGATATGTTTTAATGAGACAGGTGGGTGCATGATCAGGTGTCAGCCAAGAGCTAGAGAGCATCAAAACTAAAAGGTGTAGCTACACCTAATTAACACATGAATAATCGATTACGTCTTTTATCTTAGTAACTGACGAGTTGCTACAGAGGGTTAAGTCCTGAGTAATTGACACTAGCTGCATCTGAATGGTAAATCAGCTAATTATAAGTATTTTGCTGAGATATAGGTGTAAATGAGCTTTTCATTAGATTGCTAGCATAAAAAGCAACATACAGAACTGTAGTGCTGCATCAGACAGTGCAAGAGCAAAAAAAAAATGAGCCACATTTTTTTTTAATTCACATCCCAACATACTGTATACCAAATCCCCATTAAATGGTATCTATCAAGTTTTATTTCTCAGTGTTTATCCAACCAGAATGAAGATGTCTAGAAACAACTTCAGTGCTGCTGTTGATGATGACGACGACACAGGGCTCGCTGAACATTTATGTAAAGCGTTGTGTCAGCAAAAATAGTGCCATACATCCACCTGACTAATACACAATCTCTAGAGGCGTCCAAAGACAGTTGTAGACTCTGGGCCTGAAAGGAGAAGCCAGTATGGTAGTGCCTTAAACCTGGATTGTTTCAAAAACCCAGCAGGGCATCAATCTTTTAGCTGCAAAGGAAATGTTAAAAAACAAACAAACAAACAAAAAACCCACAACAACAACTTTGGGGTCTTTATTTAGGATCTCAGTGAGCAGATTCCTAATTAATTTACTGTGGAAATTAAATGGCAAATGGACTGGTGGATACATAATGCTTTTATACTCTATTTGAGCACTTAAAACACTTTATATTTGCCTTATCTACACCGATTTCTCCCATTTTTTGTAGAGTGCTTTCTTCACACAAATTCATGCTCCAGTGAATGCCTTGCCCATTCTTGCCCAAGGATACTTAGGTATGCAGACTGGAAACTGGAGCAGCCAAATATCAAACCAACAACCTCACCCATCAATTGAAAAGCCAGACGCATCATGTATCAGGTCTGCAACCAAATCTGAGGCTTATTGAAAACGTTCAAAAGGTCTGGAGAAATATCGCTCATTTTCAGACTTTAGCAAAGTACTGTACAGTCTATAAACACAACTGTTTTTATAATTCAGATAAATGAAACATGCTGTGTGAAGGAAAACGTGACAAGTGACACTAATCGTGTCGCACTATTTCACTGATGAGCAAATGGTGGTGGTGAGACAATCACATAAACACAATTCCAAGAGTAAATTATTTACACTTTAAAGCCTTTCATATTCTATTTCACTTATATTATACACACTGTCCATTTGTGGCCATCAGTAAGTCTAAACAGACAGTAACACTACAGTCAAAATGAGCACATAAAAAGTAACATCTGATTTATAACAGTTTATACTACAGTTTGACCTGTTAATACCTCGAGGAATGTCTCGTCCTGCTCTGACCTACCTGTAAACCTCTTTATGTTTACATTGCTTTATACTTTGTTTACTGAATTACTAAATACATGTTAAAAACTGCCCATGTTTCTAACACCTACTTTAGCAGAAAGTAAATCAATCTTAAAAGTTGAGGTGTTTGTTTCCCCGAATCCAAACTGCGAGAGTGGCCTGATGGCTGAAGGCGCTGCCTCTCATTCCACTTTTAAAAACTCCATGAAGCACGAGTACGCCTGAAGTCTGAGAGAAAAGTGATCTTCAGCCATTGATTATAACGGATGTGCTTTATGTCATTTTTACCATTACAAGCTCCTCAAACAAGAGTGCTGTAACTACTGAATGGTTGTATTATATAACTGAATCATTCTAGCATTCATCAGCATCATCTAGTTCCTTTTTCTTATTATATTTATCTTTATAATTACTTCAATAAAACACTGATGTTAAGAATTGGCCTGATAGATCATCTAGCTTTCAAGGTGCTGTACTATCATTTTGCTGGACTTGTTGCAGTACAGCATACAGACTCACTGAGTATATTAGAAGGAAAATAACTCATCTCTCTTGACTGATGAGGTCTTTTCTGGAAGTATTGGCTCTGATCACTGAGCATGCAATTCGTTTTAATGAGAAATCTTTGAATCTTGGGCAACATTTGTATGTACTGTCTGTAAGGTGGGTTCCCAAGCAACAAATGGTCTTTTCAAGCCTTTAACTTAAGTGTGTGTAGAGTCAGAGTCTCAGAGAGCTTTAATTTCAACTAAGTCATTGTCTAAGAAGCAAATAGAAAATCTGGAGATACTCCTCATAAATATAATTAGATTTATAAAATCAATAAAAATATGTGATCTATTGCCTTGTGTTCATGAGGGGCAATCAATTGTATGCATTAAGAAGACCAATCATCCGTAGTCCAAAAAACCTCCTACAGTACATGCTCCATCTGCTCCACTGTATTAAATAAAGCCTGCCTGGGTTTCACTTCATTGTGTCTACTTCAGCAGGGGAAAATAGACTCCAAACCTGGGCTCAATAACCAAATAAGGTCTGAGGCATCCTATTCATTGTCCAATCTAGTGCTCAAAATTGAAAGAAACCAATCAAAGACATCAGTTTTCAATTTTGGCACAGCTGAGAAAAATATTGATCAGGCAGGAGTTTCTTATCTAAACACTGGAAAAAAGGATGCGCTAATACCAGATTTATTATGTTTACTACTAAATCAATACCGTGGCTCCAAACATGATTTGCTTGAATTAAGATTAAAGTAATCAAGACATGTAATATAGTTAAAGACAACATGCTTGACTCAGTCACACAAACCTCCAAAATAAATCTACATTGAATTTTTCTATTTACTGAAATACCAAGAAATTTTTATAGAAAAAAAACTGGACACTTTACTGGCCAACAATTACATTTTCACTCTGTTTTTTTGTTTGTGCATAATTCATCAGTACTTATTGTGTTAGTAATTTTTTCTAATTAAGAAGACTAAAATCCCAGCCACATAAGCCTTCAGACTGGTTGGTGACCACCTGAGAAACATCAGTCTCTAGGGGAAAATATGAGTAGCAATGCACAGGACGCCATTGGGTGCTCAAAGCTGTTGTATAGTTGATAAAGCCCCAGTCAGTGATCCCCTGATAACCAGTGGTCACTAGAGAAAAATGCATATTCTTTGTTTATTGCTATGATCGCTAACAGGTTGCCACAGTTGCTACTACTCACTAAGCAGTACTGCAACTGTGAAGAATGCAATGCAAACCAGGATAACTAACCATTCACCTACTAGGTATGTAGCTACTTTGATAGTGTGTGACTACTGATAGTGCCATCTCAAATCATTTAAATCATTCATGTATTCAAAATGGCGAGTTTAAGTAGTGAAATACATGATTTGACACATCTGCATCAGTTAAAGTGCAAAAATACTATTAATAAATATTTGGGTGATCAATCGGTGTAAAATGTTTAACTGTACCAACATATCAGATAGCAGTACAGAAATATAGGTGTCCTAAGACAATATTACCTTTATTTTTTCTAAAACAAAAGCTTATTTTAAAAATTAACATACAAAATTAAATGCTGGTTGAAGCCAATCAAGAACTTTAAAAGCTTTTCCATGACCGAGTTGTCTAAAAAGAAACGGAAAATCCATTCAGACATTCAATGTTCAAAATATTCACCAATTTCCCCAGCCCATCTAATTATTAATGTCAAAATGAAAAATGTATACAACTATGTAATATACAAGAAAAGGCTGGCATTAAAATTAATAGAAAGAAGAGTATTAACCATTAGAGAACCAGTGTCCTCAGGCTAAGCAGAGTAATTGCTGTAGTTAAAATGACGTTTTTATCATCACTCATTTGTTGCTGCTCAATTTTGCATTTCTTTTCCATGACACACTCATTGTATTGATTCCTTATAATATAATGCCTCATCTGACTGTAACAAAAATGGATGAGTAGAGGACTAATCAATGAACCTCACTCCCAGGACACCTGGAGGAAACCTTAGCAAAGCCGCACAGTCAGGAGTCTGCATACAGTGATGGAAAACACTCGATCCTTTTATCCAACTTGCTTTATGTTATTAAAAAAAAGGGAGAGAAGAAATAAAAGAGCGACAACTGACAGCCCTTGTATTGTGTTGACGGTGGGAGGATTAAAGACTGAGAAAACTCGAGAAGATGAGAAGAGACTGAGCGACCATCTGAATGAGGCAGATTAGCTGCGTTTGTGGTGTTCACACAGATTTCATGAAGCTAATATCAAAGCAGCAGCTGGAGGAAAAGGCCAGGCAGAGACACATGAGGACAGCGACAGAAAAGGGAATGAGAAATGCAATCTCCTTAAAAGAGGAGGAGCCTGCCATCAACTGGTGTGTGTGTATATTTTCATATACTGCTCTGCACTGTCCTGCCCTCTCCCTCTTTAACTTGAGAGGAAATTTTCTTGTGAAACTCAGCTGGCTAACTCTTCTGGGATAATATTTTATACAGCTGCAAACTAAAACCTTGTGATGGGTTCAGAAGCCTTGTGATTGAGAACATCTTTAAAAATGCAAACCCCTTCAAAGAGCTTCACTCTGAATCCATCTGAAGACACAGCTGGCTTTCTCCCAGACTTTTTTTTTTAATTTTCTTGTGGAAAAATTCTTTTCTTATGACCTTGATGTAAGCTCTGGGGTTTGATTATTAGAGGCTCTTCCTATTCGTGCAAAAATTGTTGAAACGCATCGTTCTCTGAGAGGGGATTAGCATGTTTTGGTTTCATGTTCTCATTATGTTTGCTGTTCTAATGTAGTATATTATCTAAGAGTAAATTGTTGGATCATTTTCAGTGATATCTCTGTGCTGCAATTCATCACAGTGGCAGATTTAATTTCCTGTATAGATGATAATCTTCCCCAATCAGATACAAAACTTGTAATAACAAGAATACAAACAGTTCAGGTGTTTTTTTAAAATGTTATCTATTTTGAGGCTGTACCTTAGTGGAACAGAGCTTTAACTCCAAATTATATACAGGAGGTGTGGAAAGTCTTGAGCCACTCCTGATTTCTTTATATTTTGTTTCCAAGGAGCCAGACGTTCTTGCATTTTTTAAGTGGTCTTGAGCAACACTTCTCCAGGTTTTCTGGAGGTCTTTCAGTTTTTTCCTCAGGCATTACGTCTTTTATGGTCCTTGTACCAGATCATTTTCAGAGGAGCGTTTTTGTGTTTGTTCGTTAAGCCACTTAACACTGACTTATGAATCATTCAAACATAAAAGAGACCTAGCTCAAGAGATGAGCCAGTGTTGTGTCTACACATAAAAGACAACTTAGCAACAGACCAGTGTTTCTTTAGGTGCTTTGTTAGTAGCAGCAGATGAATAGCATCTGAAAGTAATGCGTTTAAGAAATAGGAAAACAAATCCAGCAAAGGGCGGCTCAAGACAGCCAAAACCCGACACAGGACCTGAGAGATGCGTCTCACCCTTCAGCTGATCCATCTACTGTTCACTGAAGCCTCATTAGAAATGATCTCAGTGGAAAGGTGGCTGTTAAGAAGCCATTCTCGTGGATGGGAAATGGGGAGAAAAGGCTGAGGTTTGCCAAAGTGTACATGAAATGAACTGAAAATCAGTGGATGACCCAAATGTGAAATGTGTGGCTCAGTGAGTTTCTACAGCAATCGAAAACGCAGTAGAGGCTCTATTATGGTTTAAGGCTGTATTTCAGCCAGCGTTGTTCGAGATCTTGTCAAAATTCCCTTCCCTCTCTTCTTCTTAAGGAAGCTTTGCCCACTATTGGTCCCTGTATCCAACTTTTACTGAATGCATCACAGCATTACTTAGAAGATTATTAAAAACCCTAACTGTTGACTTGGGCCTCCCATATTCTTCTCTTCACCAGCTCGGGTTAGTTCAAAACGCAGCTGTGTGTCTCTTAACTGGTACTAGAAATTATGATCACATCACACCAGTTTTAACCAACCTACATTGGCTCCCTGTCGAATATCGTTATCAATTTCAAAATTCTCTTCCTTACCTTTAAAATTCGAAACAATTTGGCTCCCAGCTATCTATCTGAACTCCTCTATTTGTATAATCCTAATAGAGCACTAAGATCTTCCAATCAGATGCTCCTGATCACGTCTGAAGTCCAGAGGTGATCCGGCTCTTGACCGGCTTTTGAATCAAACTAGTTGATAACTTCGTGGCTAGTTATGCTGTTTACCCATATTGTTCATTGCCCTCCTTTTAACTGTTTTATTCTAACTGTCTTGTGCTATTGCTCTGACCAACTGTGAAGCACGTTGGTCAACTTTGTTGTATTATGTGCTATAGAAATAAATTGTGATTTGAAAATTGATGGAATTATGAACACAGATTTTAATCCACTATGCACCACCTTTTCAAAAAGCACCATTTTTCCAGCAGGACATTGGTTATACACATACACACACACACACACACATATGCTTAAAATGTTTATTAACAACAATGAGGCGTCCTTTAAGCTTTTTTTTTCTGGTTTTTATTGTTTCTACCAATATCCAAAAATGTAAACCTGTTTCTTTAAATTTGAAGATCATTAAGTCACTGAATCATTAGACAAATAAGTTAATGATAAAGGGAAAATTTAGAAAGGTTAAAAACAAAAGGCAGCCAACATCCAAAGAAGAGCTTTGAATGTCCTTCAAGGAGCCTGGAGGACTGTTCCTGAAGACCACTTAAAAATAAATAAATAAATAAATAAATTTACATTAAAGCTTGGAGAAGAAAGTTCAGTATAAAGGACGTCATGCTAAATGCAGATTTTCAAGCTCACTAGAATTATACAAACTATGTTTTTGCTTCCCTGTTTCAATCCAAGAAATGAGTGGTGGCTAAAGTCTTTTGCAATGTACTGTAGTCTAGTAAGGACTGTTATTACCATGTCTGAAAGTAATCTGCGAGCACAAACAGTTCGTCCCATCATAAACGATTTGGAAAACACAGAGAAGTGTGTTCTCTGGAGCTGCTTCAATTAGAACAAATGGAACAGTAACAAAGTGTTTGTGCTGAAATTTGACATTCAAATGAGCTTCATAAATTCTCATTAGGGCAGCAGTTATTTAAATTCTGAATGCATGTGTCAGCTATTATAATTAATTAGTTCGTTAATGTATACAGCAGGGTGACTGCAAGCCATATACCACTCTTAATACATTTCTAACCATATCTGAGCACATTTAACATTGACCACAAGTACTGCAGCCTGGGCATTGTTATTGTTGCGACCAAAAGTAGTTATAAAACTTACATTTTCTGAATCGTTGGCAAACTCTCTAAAGATTATACTTAATGGCGTTTTATCTTTGGACTTATTTCCAGTTGATTATTGTAGTTTCAGTTAATTTTTGTAGTTCATTAGTTCCAGGAGGTCAGAGTACAGACGTGTGATGTCATCAGTAAGCGCAGAAAAAAGAAAAACAGTGTGTGAGACGTGAGAACATTATTTGCTGATGATATGCTGCCTGTAAACTCCGAACCTGAACTGAGGAGAATAAAGTTGCCACAAGGAGAATGGAGTCATGTCTTTCTGAGGGTGCAATATTATTAGAAGTAATAATCCTATTTTCAGTTAAAAGTGACAAACAATTATGTAAATCAACTAAAATGGCATTTATGTAACTTTAATATTTTTTAATTTTATTTTTTGTGTTGCAGCTCTCAGTTCACATGCACTGCTTTGGCTTGTTGTGCCACTCAGTCAACAAACAGATCTGGGATACAGAGTTGATTTTTTTTTCTTACACAATTATTTATAAACTTAAAAAAAACCCCAAAAACCTGAACTATTAAAACATTTATTACAGCCCCATCCCCTTGGCCATCAGGTTACATCTAGCCAGTGTTTTTGACCATAAACCTTGTCTTTCGAATCACTGGTGATGGAGAAGAGAGCTAACAAAAAGGTCCAGACAGCAGGGGACTTGTCCACCCTGGGAGACTTGCAAAGTCGCCATGGAGACAGCCTAGGCCAACAAACTAACATTTCATGGTCACGTATTTCTGAAAGCAGACCAAGTGTTACAGAGTAAAAAAAAAAAAAACTCAGCAATTCCAGGTAAAAATTAACGATCTTTCCACAGGTTCCCTTTCAAGGTTTATTGATTTACACACAACACAAAACTGGAGCCTTATAGTAAAAAAAGTCATTATTATTTATTTATTTATTTTTAATCTTCTTTATTACTGAAAGATAATAGACAAATATATGAAAAGATAATAATTGGATATTTGACAATTACTGGAATGTAGATAAGCTACATAATGTCAGACAGCAAAATGACTCAATAATACAGGAGACAAGTTAAAATTATAAGTGAATTCTAAACTACCAGCTTACATTGATACACATGAACGCAGTCAGCGGGGCAAATAAAACAGGCAGACAAATATCAGACAAGACAAAATCAGTGCAAGGTCCAAAACCAGCACAGCCACTGTCAATTCACTGACAAACATAAACCACAGGAAAAAAGAGGAAAAAAAACAAAAACAAGAAACTCACATGCAAAGGTCTGTGGCTCTCATTCATTGTATTAATTGAACTGACCTCACAGCCCATTGCTCATTCAGTCAGCTGGGTTCAGTTAATGTGCAAATGTATTGTTTATAAGGTTGGGGAAACCTGCAGTCAGCTGAGACTGAAGATGTCACTTGGACAAGTGACAGAACGTTTCTCCCACTGAAAACGTTACGTCCAAGAGGTCCAATCTCACCTCTTTTAAGAGGTCATACATTATAAAAAGCTAAATAAGAAATGGCTGGATAGCTTGACTACAAGGAAAATCAAAAAATATGGCACCTGAGGATTATCTGATCAAGAAGAGGTAGTCCAGAACACAGGCAGGAAAAAACTGGCACAACTAAAACTTGAACCAAAAGATGGACCAGATTCAAGAAATACAACATAAAAGAGAAAATGGTGGACAGCAATCAAAACAAAAAGCCACAAAGTAAATCAGTTTGGGTGACCACTTATACTTTACGCAAATACAGTTTCCTCTTCCAGGAACCAATTAATATTACGTCAAAGAAGAGCACACAGCATCATATTGAATTCACTGTACTTCCAGTATTCGGCCAAACATCTGTAAAAGTCCACTTGGGAAAGAAAGGCTGGATGGCTGCATACAAATTTCAACTTCTAAAAGCCAGAACTGTCTATTTGCACAATTCTGTCAAGGTTTAGGACAACAGTGCCAGGTTTCAAGAGGTTTCTTTGTAAGTACTACTTTTGTAGTTTTATGTTACCTTGGACAAGGTTTTATGTTCCCTTGCAAATTTTATTGCTTATTACACCTTTCAAAGAGCCAAGCTGCAGCAGTATACAGCCACCCAGGGGGTTAAAACAGTGCATCTACATCTGTGGTTGAAGCTATGATACGTTTACAGCAGCTGTGCTTTAAACACTGTAGTCATCAAAGCACTGCCAGCACAATCATGTCAAATCACTGTGCACATACAATGGCTGCAATAGCACCAGATCGATTGAAATGTGTCACAGCCATAATCATCACAACCAAAGCACAGCCAAGGTTACAGCCACAGCAATAATCATAATCAGAGCAGTCTGTTATCGTTTAATAGGACAAGTCCTTGGACGAATAATTGAAAGAAATGAGGTGTTCAAGACTTTTGCACAATTCTACATGGATGCAGCTCTTTGTCAAAGAGGCAAGGTCCAAAAACATCAAAAAAAAAAATCTAAAGCACAGGTAAGAACTGGCCCAATAAAATAAGGAACAGATGAGAGAAAAAAAGCCATGAACAGGTGAAAAGGTCAGACACAATGAAACAGGAAACTGCTGGAGAGGAAACACAAATGGAAAGTATCAAAATGGGGATTTACAAAAGCACCGTTTTGGGGGAGGGAAAAAAAAAAAAAAGTAGCCATGAGTTGTGATGAAACCAAGGTAATGACTGCTTGGCAGGTGGTCTAAAATAACCTTACATCTAACTTCAGTCAGAAATACTCACTGTGAAGCCAGTGCCATTATTATCCAAACTGTTACAGTTAAATTTAGTGGCACAGGTGCCACTAAATCTATGGTGCTGTGAGCTGCATGTGAAGTAGAGTGAAAATTCAGCAGGGAGCAGAACAAAGCAGGCAGTTAAAATATACTGAATTAGAGAGAAATCACCACAGGTACTGTAGACTAGGCAGAAAGGAGGATGCTGGCGAAGGGAGAAACACTTAGCTAATGTTTACGGCAATGTTGCAGGCTGCAAATACAGCTTAAAGACATCTTTAGTTTGAACCTTCCCAGTCTTAAAATACCCATTAAAATAACATTATGACATCCCAGCACAAACAGAGATAATTTCCCTATATTTCATAACTCACCACGTAGGATTTGGCAAAGCTTACAACAGGGGTATGACTGGTTTAATTCACAGGTGTGCTGACACAAAGCTTTACTAGGTAGCGGTCATTTCTGCTTATTTGGATCACTAAGCTTCTTTAATGTGTCTGTAGTTCTGGATGGCTTTGTCTCAAAAATATTATGGCCTGCTGTTGGTACAGCCAACATCCAACATCCATATTACTCTGCTTCCAATGAAAAGACATCTGTCTGTGTGCATTACACCCATATGGTTTGTGGATGCATCTTGCTAACCGGGTTTGCTGGTTAAACATAAGGTCTCAGTCATGTAGGTCTACAGGCCTGTCAGCAACAATCTGGCCACCACCAGTCACCAGGGAAAACCGTATGCCCAGACTGGTTGGCAAGTGCACCTTAGAGGTTGCTGGCCATTGCCAGGTGATATCAGTGTATCACAAAATGGTGATACACTGAAAAACCTACTTGTCATTGCTTTGGTTGCTAGCAGATTACCAGGGCCGCTCGAAGTTTGCATGGGCTCATTCAAAAAAAAAAAAAAAAAAAATTTGAAAAAGAAAACCCCCAGCCTGAAAAGTATTTGATATATAAAGCTACAATTTGACAGTAATAAATAATAATAATCAAATTTTCCACCATATTTTTATGCTCTGAGATGATCCAGCAGAAGGCTTGGCTGATTTGACCCTCTAATATGCTAACTTGATTGTTAACACCTCTGAATTATAGTGAATCCTGAAAAAATGTGATGCTAATCAGGAAATTTGCCTTCAAAATAAAAGGTTGCCACTGCAGCCAACATGTTTCAAAACATGCAACTTTTGCAAAGGTAAAATGTTTTTTGATTTGTGTTTGCACTTTTTACAGTTTCACACCAGATCTGAGATTTTAAAACGCAAAGCTGCTGCGGGGCGGATTTTTGGTGTAGCACTATGCTTGTGACTCCCAGCAGCCTCAAGCAACCATTTACAACCAGTTGGGGAATACTCTTTTCTCCCTTTTGATTGCAGATGGCTTTCCAGGCCATATGACTGAAGCCCAACTAAGCAGTCTCTTCTAATGGAAATGTCACTTCTGGCTCAAATAAACCCAACATGCTGGCAATCTAAGCACAAAGATTAAGCTAAAAAAAAAAGTGAAGGATGATGCCCATGGGTGGCGCAGTTACAACTCCACACCTATAAACATTTCAGATGTATTGGTGCATGCTGAAGGCTATGCTCACGGACACGTTTTAAAGAACAATGTCATGCTTTTGAACACGAGCATGACTTATGTGGTTTGATGTTTTCTGTGTACACAGGTTATGTCATAGTGTAGGTTTTCCAATGTAGCACACATTTACCCCATCCAGACACGCTGCCTGCCTGACATAAAAGCACACCCATGCAGACTTTCAGATATTTGTACAAAAGCATAGTTTCCTTAACACATGGTCAACCATTTGGAACACACACGCGCAGCTTAAGGCGTGTCAGCTTGGCTCCACTAAGCTGCCAGAGTCTATATCTGTTAGTCTGGGTGCTTTAGGTTAAAAGCTTTTAATATGAACAATGAAAAATACAGTGGCACATAAAAAAAAAAAATAACAGCACAGGAGTAAAATAGCAGGATGACAGAAAAAGAACTGTATGGAGAACGACCGAAATAGATAAAAGGTGCTGCACAGAGCACAAGGGGAATGGGACGTAAAGAGAAAATTGCAACTAATGATTAGTTTCATTAACATTTAATATCCTGGTGATTACCATTTGATTTAAAGGATATTCCAGCAATTAAGTCCTGCACTTCCATTATGTTTTGGGACTATCACAAGACAAATGAAAAAAGGGGCAAAAGCTCACATTTCCTGACTTTAGTGTCTTGCAAGTTTTGCGCAGAACTTCCCATAAAGCCTGTAATGCTAATTACACCCATTGTTTCAGGTTGTCACAGCTTCTTCAAAGCAGCACAGGGTATTCACAAAATTGTCTCTGTGTCTTTTAGAATCCTCTATGAAAAGTAAACTATTGCATGTGGAGCTGTCAATTAAATAACTGACTACAGTACACTTAATGCATGTCGTTTGGGTTATATGACTGAATTCTGCCAACAGACATCTCGGTACCATTAAGCTGCAGGATGTATTTGCCGTACAACCACAGTCACCGTCACCTCAGTCAGATTACATTGCTCAACATGTTGTATATGTTCCTCGGGGAAACTGCACATTAAGCAATGTGTACAGAACATACTGAAGGCAAAGGTCCAGAGGAAGTGGAGCATTAAAAAGAGCACACGACTGAACATTACACACTCCGTGGCAGCCTTACTGGCAGCTAAACTACAATTTCTGGACATTTATAGTTAGGTGAAAATGTTGCATTTTCTTTGGGTCACATTTTCAAATTGCTGGTTTGGTTTGAGCAGCTGTTTCAAATAGAAGAAAAAAGCTACACAGTAGAAGCAGCAAATCGTTACTATTTTACCTCGATAAAGGACTCCAAAGAATTGACAAATCACTTCAGGGTTACAATAATCTTGCCAGCCATTTCAAAAAGAGACAAGAGGGTCACCAGTGTTTGGACCCGTTGCTGACACTGTCACACATCATGTACCACTGCTGACTTTGTCTGCAACTCACATACGTGACACGCAATCAGTATTTCTTTTCCCTCTTTCTCCCTCACTCATGCACACTTCTTAGTCTTTTATGAACTAATGTTGGAAATGTGGTTTTTCTTGAAAAAAATCAGCCAAATATTGCATCAGATTGAATAGAATCAGCTATCATTTATGATTTTTAATGGAACATCTCCACGGGTCATCTATTATTTATTCTTTTGCTCAACTTAATATTTTCCTTCTTATTTGCCAGTCTCTTAAAGACCTTTTCTTTGAAACTCTGCCTCGCAGGCTTGCATTCAAGAGTTGCTCTGCTGATGCCGAGACTGATCTTCTGCAGTTATCTGTTAATTAAGCTGGCTGATGTGCTCCCTTCTTGCCTAATCACACACCAGAGTTTTCCGTTTTGGGCAAAGCCAGGTTGTACTTCTCTGTAGGGTAGTAGAGAAGACCATTATATTTAGTCTTCAGTGTTTTGGCAGTGTTGTTGCTTACAACTGTATTAAAAGTTTCAGAAGTACAATCATTTTTTTCAGACTATTATCAAACCCAGCAAGGCTGGTGCAACTGATTTTCAAAGAAGCTAAATATATTGTGTCTTTAACCAACCACCAACTGGCCAAGGAATACACATTTTCCCCAGGAAACCAAAGGAACCAGGGTTTAGTTTTTAATTTCACTTGCTAAAACTATTTGTGAAGCTAGCTTAAGATTCTAGTTTCTTAGCTTTAAACTATTACTGTAATAAACCTGACATTCAGATTTCTCTGAGAGCCCTTTCATAACCAATTACAACTTTTCAAAGCTTCTAGCATAGCTGTAGACATTCTCACTGTGTCTCAGTTTGAATTGGTTAAAGTATGCAGTGCTGCTCTGAAAACCTTGCAATTGCACTGGCCATTAATAAATCGCTGTGGTCACCTGTAGTGTGTAAAAAAGACACTGATTTTTGTGCAAACACTTACCAACTACTCCCTAAGTCAGGGGCGTCCAAATCTAGGCCTCAAGGGCCCAGCATCCTGCAGGTTCTAGATGCGTCCTTCTTGTTCTTCTTTGTGTTTAACGGCGGTTGGCAACCAACGTAAAGGAGCATTACCGCCTCCTACTGTTCCGGAGTATGGGTCAGACAGTGAGCTTACAGTCTGTATCCAAAAAACAATACAAAACCGAAAAAAAAGACCCTACACTCTTTCATAAACACCTATATCCTTCAGAAACCCCACCAGTTCCCTCACCTGTACCGTACTACCCTCCAACACACTCTTCAGATTAAATTCCCCAATTCTCTGCTCCTTCAATCTATTCTGCAGAACTGACCTCTCCACATCATAACCCTTGCACCGCAGTATTACATGCTCTACTGTCTCCACCTCCTCCTGGCACACTCCACAAAGCCCTGTCTCATGTTCTCCTATCATCTATAGTATTTTATTTAATGCACAATGTCCCAGTCTAAGCCTGGTAATGACCACCTCTTCTCTCCTATTACCCCTATACAACCAGTGCGCCCCAGGGCGGCTGTGGCTACAATGTAGCTGCCATCACCAGTGTGTGAATGGGTGGATGATTGTGTATAGTGTAAAGCGCTTTGGGGTCCTTAGGACCAAGTAAAGCGCTATACAAATATAGACCATTTAACATTTTACCATTTTTTTATTGTTGCAGACAAGTCGACGTCTTACCTGAATAAAAAGGTCTTAAAAAAGCAGCAGGGTTGATCCTCCCTTAGCTCCGCCTAGCAACTGGAGATTACGAAGGAATCAGTCTGTAGACATGTGTGCCTGAGGTCTTAATCAGCAGATAAAATTTTTGTCCCTCTTTTGGCCTTATTTCTTTTACCTGCTGCCTTTTGGTGTTAAAACTGATTTCATCTGGCTGGAACTTTATAGTGTGTATGATGTAAGCTTTATGGCCCTTATGGTGCATTACACTAAAATGAATCACAGAAAGCAATTCGAGTAATTACTCTGCTAATCAGCATGAGTGCATTATGTGTATGTATCAGCCTCAGCTAGAAAACATAACACTATATTTCTAAGCTTTCATTCCTTCCTAGAAATACTATGTTCCCACCAACACTATATGGCCAATAAAACATTTAATACTGTGGTAAAGATAATAACACTTGGCAAAGCAGAAATGTTTTGGCCGCCTATACTGTAATACATCAACCGATTCTATTCTTGTCACTCGATTTCTCCTCGGATGCCAATAAATGACAATAAAAATGGTTCTGAATTCAACTAAAAGAGTGTTTAAGTTGAAGTATAGACTTTTACAGCACACTGCAGGTAGACAGCTTTCTATTTACATTTTAATATTCATGTCACTTCTGGACAATGTGAGCTACAACAGCCTTTGCTGTATTCATGTAGGAAAACATGACTCTTATGTCATGTGACTTATGTCTGCATTATGCCAGTAGGGATCCCAGTGTCATTAGGCTGCAGGACACATTCACTGTCAAGCCACAGTCACCTCAGTCACATTGGATAGCTCGGCACGTTGTACATGTTCCTCTGGGAAAACTCACATTAAGCAAAGTCTACAGAAGTGACTGAAGGCAAAGATCAGCAGGAACCGAAGCACTGAAATGAGGTCATGTGTTGAGATGTTCCACCCCGATGCCGATGACTGAAGACTACAAATTTCAGTGATATAGATGGAAGGCACTGACTCATGTCTTGGGGATGGGCTTGTCAGCGAGTGCGTGGTGACTGTTCCTTTACCTGCCGGACTGAGGCAGCTCAGAGGAAAGGAGCCAAATGGATCCATCCTCTTTGGGATCCCACCACCTGCAGAAGGTGCTCTAGGGGTCCACTTTGTTATAGATGCCTGGGTGCCAACTGGCTTCAGGGAAAAAGCCCTGCCTGGGGAGAGGGAAGTCTTGGCAGCTCTGGTTAGACTGCTGCCCCTGAATCTGGATAAGCAAGTGAAAAGGGATATGAATCAGACAGAGGGATGGATGAATTAAAGCACAGGAGAGCTAAAGACTAGTCAGAATGAAGTTAGCCATTCTTCATTCCTTTGGTGTTATTTGGTTTGCAAAGATAGCCTTTCAATTTTCTATGACTTTGCAAACTCTCCTTTAAAAATTAGCTTTTTTAAAACAAATGGCTAAATCACAAAGGAAGTGTGTAAATGTCACAAAGTACAATTGAGCGGACTGTGATTATGGTGCAGTGTGTGACCGTTCATGTGGAATTTTAATAGGCAGCCCAAAAACTCTCTGCGCTCTGCCTGCAATGAATTCACTTTCCCACATCAGCCAGAGGGAAAAAATGTTATCTCCTGCAAACCAAAACCAATTTGGTAGAGAATAAACGATGCACCTGCCCAATTGCCAGACACTAAAACCTCTGATCCCTTGTTATCTGCTTCATTTCTTTCATTTTGACACGGCAGTAACTGATTGTAGAGCAGGAATACTCCATCACTCTCAGAGATCATCATTTCCATGCAAATAAGAAAAGTGGACGAGCAGACAGCACACTTAAGAAGCACTGAGGTATAATATCCCACGGCGGATCAATAAACAACATATGGAAGTAACTCATCACCAGCGCATTCACCCGCCTCATCCTTCTGGCAAAGTGCTGAGGCAAGGCTCTCCCCACGTCTGCTCCAGATCCGATAAGGAGAGATGTTCCCACTCAGACACAAGGGGCCTGCTGGCAACAAGTCCATCTCGTTTTATTGATCTGCTCCACCAGGATCTAAGAAATATGACTGAGAGCTGATTCCCTAATGGGAGTGCAAATAGGAGCAGCTTGACCATGGCCTGTCTGCATGATACATGCCAGGTGGATGGACAGGCCACTCATCTTCTCATTGTCAGCTAATCGGCTGCCTGCCATGCCTTGTTTCTAAGTCAGGGCTAATAGTCGGCAGACGGTGTCTTCTGCTCTCCTAACCATCACCCATCACTCTTAGACATATACACATATAATTCCTCCTCACCCCTCTCTACTCTGTCCCCCTCAATCTAAACTCCCACAGGGGAAGAGGCGAGAGCTGTGGTTAGGGTTAAGTGTTGCAGTTATGGTGATGCACGTACATTTTTAATCACACTTATGTCCCTCTTGTAAGGCAGCAGGCTTTTTGGTCTCAGGCTCCACCATTTATATTCAAGCCCACTTCCTACAACTATAGATCATCTGCATGTGGGCAGGCTTTTGAAATTTACTGACTTTAATAGTCAAAGCAATATTCGACTCTGTTAAAGTAAAACATGAAAAGTAATCACAGAGAAAAGTTCCAGTCCATCAGTCTAATGATGATATCTTTTAGCAATATTGAAAAGGTAAGTGATAGGATCAGCCCAATCAATCATTTTGGCAGGTAATATTTTTTTACAGTATACAAATGCAATATTGGTTCATCTAGGGAGCAAATCAGGGAAACTATATTAATGTCTTAAACTTTATTAAATCAAATGAATGTAATAAAATGGGATTTAACTAACTGAAAAAAAATTACCATTAAGCAGCTCAAATTTATTTCCCTTGTAGATCACAATTTACAGTCAGTTTTTCAGTGCAGCATCAAAAGGGATTTGAGATTAAGCAATAAAAAACACTGATGGAAGTGAAGACTTTCCACTATAATTCAAAGGGTTTAACAAAAATATTACATCAACCATTTAGCAAGAACCCCCATTTTCACGAAAGTACTGTAAATTGATTATTACAGTTACAACAGGGATTATTTTTAATACTTGGATGCAAACCCGTTTCAGTCAGTGATTATCTGAGGCCTGAAACCAGAGGAGTCATTTACTGTGAAGCACCAACCCTTTAATTTTTATGCTGTGCCCCCCTTTTATTGCTGGATCCCTTTCATTGTTTTAAATCATCTGCATCCTCCTGTGTTACACCAACCGTCTGTATATCCGCCTTCATTTCACCCATCCTTCTCTGTCACCTTCATCTTTTACTCCTGTCTAGAAGCTCTATCTTTAATAATCTTTGTCCAATATATCCACTGTCCCTCCTCTGTCCCTCTCCACCAGTGTGTGAATGTGAGAGTGAATGAATAGTGGTATTGTAAAGCGCTTTGGGTGCCTTGAAAAGCGCTATATAAATCCAATCCATTATTATTATTATCATTACTGTCCCTCCTCTGGACATGTCCAAACCATTTCAGCCTTGCCTCTCTAACTTTGTCTCTGTGTCTCTGGTATATTTTTTTCCACTCCTGTCCATCCCGGTCACTTCCAATTTAAATCGTAGCATCTTCAACCCTGCCACCTCCAGCTCCACCTCCTGTCTCCAACCTGGATGTACCAGCACACTTTAATTTACGGCTCAGCTGATACTTTTCCAAGATTCCATGTGGAAATTCTCATATACTCTGTACACAGTTTTTAAATTACTTCACCTTGCCTACATGTGCTACTGCAAGCTGCTTTGCAACCCACTTCCCCATTTTTGAACATAAATAATTGTACAAAGAAAAAGAAAGTTCTTTGATTATAGTGGTCCTGAACTTTAGTTTTGTGGTTTATTGTTAACTTTAATGATTATTCCAGTAATTGTTTGGACTTTTCTTTCATTAAAAATTCTGAGCACCTCTCCAGCCTGCAAATATCTTCTCAAACATTGTATTAAAATTTTAGGAGTCTATACTGGAATGTGGTAATGTTAGGAGTTAGGGTTAGAATTTTAAAAAGATTTAATTATATTTTAAAGAAAATTAAAACACATTTTGTTTTGCTTTGACATTGCTTTATCTAATTATCCCATAATATTTTCACAGAGGAGTGAGGACTAAAGTTACTAACTAGTAGAGGCTTCGAAGTCTGATTCATGTGTAACACTTTTGCTTTCTCCAGGCAAAGCAGCAGGATATTTCTATTCACTGATGTATATGGGAGTTACAGCAGCAGCAGCTTGGCTGACCTTGGTGCTCCTCATGTATCAGCCAAGAACCCAATGTAAGCCCAGGCAGAGGGAAATAATCACTGTGAATAATTTCGTAATGCTTTCACAGAGGAAACTGGTCAGGCAGACAAAAAAAAAGCTTGACGATGTGAAGCATAGAAAAAACATAGAAGGTTTACTGGATGGCAGCGAGACAAAGAGAGGGGATAATCAAAGAGTAATGTAATAATACATAAAACTGTAGTAAAAAGGAGGGATGAATGAAAGAAGGGCCATGCATGATAAAGGGGTGGGGTGATATGGAGGCAGTGCTGTGTCCAGAGTCCTGGGATCCTGCTGCAGTCTGCATTATTCATGGGAAAGGTAGATTCATCCAGGGTGACTTACATAGCTCATCATTTACATGCTATCACTACTGAATTATTTAAATAATGAGTTGTGAGTTTGATGATCCATAAAGCATGGGGTGGGCTCCCTAAGGGGAAACAATGACTAAGAGGTTGGTCACAAGCAGCTATGGCTAAACTAGATTCAGAATAACAGCAATTTACAGTGTAAAGACAAGAGCAGAGAGACGTCTTGAGTAATGCACTGACATTAATAAAGTTGATGTTACACTAGTGACCAGCTGGAGACCATGGCAGGACCAAAATGTATGCGACCGTGTGCAATGAACTTTGAAGTGGATGCTTGGCAGTGAGTTGCTGGCTTCAAAATGACAATAAAATGGCAAGATGAAGTCAGTCTGCTATCACCCTGCGATTAAACAGGCTCAAGTTGTCAAATACATGTGTTTGTGATCAGGGGCGGAGCGTGGGGGTGGCTTACGGGGCTTAAGCCCGGGTTGTTTTGTCAGAAGCCCGGGGTATTTTGGAGTGTAATTTTTTCATAGTTAGATGCCTGGCTGACAACTGTATAAAACAAAAAGTACACACAATATTCGAAGCACATAGTGCACACTGTGGGAATTTACGACTGTGCGTGAATCCCCCCCTGATATTGGTATGATCCAAGCTCAGGCACTAAGCGACTGAGCGAGGGGGCGGGGCAGCTGCTGCCCGTGAGTACGCTGTTGGAGAGACGGAGCCAGCCATACTAAGGAGAGCTTAAGTTTGACCAGGTACCAAAGCAAATCATTCGTACCGTACAAATAATGTAAATATGACGGTGCATCACGAAAGATTGATATGAAACTGATCACTTGACCAATATTACGTTACTTGCTCTTCAAGTGAATCAACAAATGGCAAAATGAAAAGCCGAACAAATGCTATTTTTTTTTAGAGTCTTAGCTTACGTGTGTTTATTTCATATTTTCAGTTCTTACCCTCCCGACTAAATCGGTTTCAGTTATGTACTGAAATATAAGAATGGACATTCAAGGCTTCTTTCAAAGAAAAAACTCAGGTAAATGTTATTTTATATATTATGCTTTGTATGTTGTTCAGTATATTTCTATGCAAAACAAGAGGGATTTCAGTACACAGCAGGATATTCACATTTGTAACCAGATATTTACATACACTTTAGGGAGAAAACATAAAACATTTTTACTGTACAACATCAATTTAGAGTAAATTTTTGTTTTAGATAAATATTGAAATATATTTTGAATTAGTTAAATGTCAGAATAAAGAGAGACAGAGCTATTTTTATCACTTTCATCAAATTTAGGAGTACATGTACACTAAATTTATTGTTAATTAATAAGAAAACTCCAGATGATTCCATTCTGAGCTGAAGAAGCTTCTGATAGGTTAGTAGAGTCCATGTGAGTAAATTGGTGGCACAGCTGTGGATGCATATAAGGCAAAACACAGAGCCTGTTTCTGTGACATGGGAAAATCAAGAGATATCAACCAAAACACCAGGAAAAGAATCGTGGAGCTCCATAAGTGTGGCTCAAGTTTGAATACAATTTGGTGCCATTTGCAATTAAGAAACACAGACAGTTTCTCTCTTTACTCTTAAAGTTAACAAATATGTTTTTATATTTATCTAAAAAAATAAACATTTAGTCTGATTTGATGTTACAATTAAAAAAGTGTTTTTATCTGAAGAGTAAATATCTGGTTTCAACTGTATATTTAATGATTGTCAGCACAAAGAGGGAGAGAGAGGAGCAGAGATTGAGATGGAGAACGAGGACAGAACAGATGAACAAGAGCAGGTGAGACACACATGTTAGTCAAATGGTTGTTTACCAAAAGTATCACCGTATCACAGGTCCTCATGTATCTCGTACCTAGTGTTTCTTTTTAGGTTTGTTATTTTTCAAATTCTGTATTTATTAAGTTCTGCAGGCTTGTTTGCACAACAAGGCTAAATAATTATATAAACTTTTCTCAATCTAAATAGTGGACTTTGGTAGAATTAAAAAATAAGTGTAGTGCAGGTCTATGATGATTTTTAGTGCTATCATCTAGTTCTGATTCTGGTTCTGTCTTGGTTAAGTCCTCAGTAGTCCTGATTTTGAACTGTTGTAGTCCTGTTTTAATTCTGGATCAGTTCTGGGTCTGGTTGAATTGGGGTTTAGTCCTCGTGTCTTGATGCAGCCCTGACCTTGTTCTGCCTTGCTGCTTAATTAAAAAACTAGTTTAAGGTGTCCTGCACATGTGATATATATTTTTCCCTATATGAAGTCATTCTTTTTTGAACAGAGCCTATTAATCTTTCAGTCATTTCTACACCCCCCCCCCCCAAAAAAAAAAAAAAAAAAATCCCACATGCATACTACTCTTTGGGCTAAGCCCCGGGTGTTTCAAATGTCTGGCTCCGCCTCTGTTTGTGATAATGACTGTGACAAATCAGAGAAAACTGCAAATCTGTGGCCAGATGAACTTAAATTACTTACATTCAGTTTAACCAGAAATTCATATAACTGCAAAGGAAATTCCCCTAAAGTGACATAGTTGCTGCAAGATGGCAATTTAACTGCACAATGACATTGTCAGAATATGACCAGAATACAACGAGCTGGCATCCAGTTGAGTCAAGTCCCTTATTGCAAAGTGACACATTGCAGATGAGTTAGTTTCACTGACTCACTCAGATTGATTGTGACAATCTGTGTTTATAAATTAGACGGAAGTTACTGGCAAACTTTTCCCAATCTGTCTGAGAGCAATTGCAGTCTCCCGCCAGGCGACTTATGCAATTGCCTTCCAACAAAAAATGCCCAACCTTGCTTAATGGTTGAGTCTGCAAAACTGTCATCCTTCAAGAACTTGCAATCAGCCACCCAGTGTGGAAAAATTCAGTGCAATCACCGCTTAACAACCTTCCTAGTCGCAAGGAAGTTTCAATCCCATATTTACTCTAGTGTGACTGAGCCACTACACATCAGACATGAAAGGTAGCTGAACCAAAATCATGTGTCAATCAAGTGTCACACTGAAAATGGCTCAAACATGGTCCAGTATTCATGCCATACAGAGCTCTGCAGAGGCACGTCTACACGCTGTAGCTGTCTGCTGCAGCTGAGCTGTAGCTGTTCTCTTTTCTGCTCAAACAAGCTTTACAGCAAAACAGCATTAAATCTCTGCATAGCATATCATGCACAAGCAACACACTTGTTATAGACTGAAGCCCATCTGCAAAAACTATGTGCTGATTGAATTCCCAAAGTCCTTCTCACACTGGAGTGCTATATATCCAGCATAAGGAAGAGAACTTAAAACACCTAAAGTGCTAAATGTATCTAATCTGGAAGCAACTTTTGGCTTCTCTGGTGCTGAATATCTGCAGCAATCATCTTGTTGGTTTAGGTTGAACAATGAAGATTAACCCATGCTATACCATCTGTGGTATAGCAGATGAAATGTCTGTATCTTGCACTGCATACCTGGATCTTTTCATAATGGAAAATATTCACTCATATTCCAAATCTCGTCATTCCAAATAAAAACAAATAAACAGTCACAGCGTCACATAAAACTCACGTTGTTTCTACAAATCTGCCACAGAAAATACATTAATTTAAAGAACCCACATAAGCAACAGACTGAATCTGTGAACCACATTACTAAACCACAGCAGTTCATCATTCATGTGACATATAATCATAACATCTACCTAAACCTAGGGGGGCATCCAGAAATGGTAACAGTTTCATACCCCACATATATGTGATGAAAGAATCTTTTATACTGGAGTTTTTGGGCTGTACACACACTTGTGGTCCCTGAGGCATTTTAGAGCTTCAAGCGTTGGCAGTAATAGCTTATAGACTGTACACTTTAATGTATGATTATACTGTAGCTCCTTATTGTAAATTATATCCAGGTGTAAAACATAAAAGTGTGTTTTAAAGCATGATGGTTTGGCAGAGTAAAGGGAGTAATTCTAAGCTCATTTTATTCATTTTAATATTATGGTCACAGATCTAATGCGTTCTCTGCATCTTCCAGTTTCCCTCTTGACACAAGTCTTCTTACTGTGGCTGCTCTATAAATAAAAATGCACACATGTAAAGTGAAAGTTTATTCTTTTCAGAAGACCCCATCTTTCAGTAACTACACCTGCGCTCAACATGATTTATCCCTCATGTTGTTGAAGCTAAAGAGAGTAGAGAGCCAGGGAGCAGCAGCGGGAATCCATGCTGAGAAAGAGTACTACGGATGTGATGTTTGCTTTGAGAGTTTGATGGAGAAGCTTGGAGAAGGCCAGAAGGAGTTGCTCTGTGTCTTTGTTGATCAAGAAAAGCATATGATGGGGAGAGAGAGGAACTGCAGAACTTCATGAGAAAGTCAGGAGTGGCAGAGAAGTATGGGAGGTCGGTGCATGAAGACAGTGAGACAGTGGTGAGCTGTGTGGTAGGGGTGACACTGGATTCAAGGTGGGGGTTTGATTACCTCAGGCACAGGCTCTGGGCACTTTCTTGCTTGTGATGGGGATGGACAGGCTGACACATGAGTCTCTATGATGTTTGCAGATGATACTGTCATCTATAGTGAGAGCAGGATGCAGGTGGAAGAGAGTCTGGACAGGCACAGGTATGTGCTGGAAAGAAGAGGAATGAAAGTCAGTATAACGAAAAGAATACGTATGGAAATGAGAAGGAGACAAGAGAAAAGGTGAACATACAAAGACTGGAAGTGAAGGTATATGAGTTTAAATACCTGAGGTCAACCTCGTAAAGCAGCAGACAATCAACAAGAGAGGTGGAGGAGAGAGTACAGGCAGAGTGGAGCTGGTGCAGACGAGTGTCCTGAGTGATTTACAACAGGATAGCAGTAAAAGTCAAAGGAAAGGTTTGCAAGACGATTGTGAGACCTGCTATGATGTATGGTTTGGAAATTGTGGCCCTGACAAAAAGACAGGAGGTGGCGTAGCTAAAGATGCTAAGATTTGGGTTGGGAGTCATCAGGATGGACTAGATTAGAAGTATATCAGAGGAACAGCACAGGCTGAGTGCTTTAGAGATGATTTGTACATGTGCAGAGGAGGAATAGTAGATATACTGGACAAAGGATGTTGTAGATGAAGCTGCCACACTCAAAAGAGAAAAAAATGAAGGCAGGAGGAAAAAAGAAAGACCTTAGAAGAGGTTCATGCAGTGAAGGATGACACTTCAAAATAGATTGCATTGAATTATAATGTATTCTGGACCTTTGATGGAGGAAATGTTCTATAACTGGATGTCCTTAAATTTTAATTGAATATCCCTGATATAGCAAAACATATTTTACAAAATAATATGCATTTCAAATTTCGGTAACATTTTAAAATGTGTATTTTTAGGAAAGCCAACTATCCAAAGTTCATACAGAACCATCCCATCTAATGCCCTCTGGCAGCAGCTAACAATGGGACTTGATAATGATGCACAAAACGTACTCTATAGATAAAGCTGCTGATTTGTCCGGATCCATTTATTCGAGGAATGGACAGAAAGCTCGTGTGGCTCAGCACAGATTAAATTATTAATATTCAGCATAACCCTTAAATGAAGAGAATAGAATAGAATAGAATAGAATTCAACTTTATTGTCATTGCACATGCACAGGTACAGGGCAACGAAATGCAGTTTGCATCCATCCAGAAGTGCTTTAGTGATATAGATATATTACAATATATATTAGCAATAATATAGATATGTGAGTATATTACAGAAATGGGTCTATTATGGTATGTTATAATGTACATGGTATGAAGTATGTTGTGAATATTCTATAACTATAAGTATGTACAGGCTGTAGTGAGTACAAGCTATGTACAGGATATGAACAGGATATAAATATGAAAAACTATACAGAATATGAAATAAATAACTTTACAGAATCTGGGATATACAGCTATACAGAAATGGGAACTATGCAAGTTGTAAACAGTTGTAGGATTAAAGATTATCGAATGTACAGAATGATTATTTACACAGAGCTATACAGTAGTGCAGTTAAGATAAGTGAGGGTGTAGATCGTTTCTACAGAGGCTATATAAAGTGCTGGTGGTTGTGAGTGGTGGTTCAGTCCATGTTATTATTGTGTTTGAGGGTACAGTTGTCCATTGTGGGTGTGTGTATGTTCAGTCCATGAGTTTAACGTGGGTCAGATGTCAGGAGGCAGAGTTCAGGAGTCTGACAGCTGTGGGGAAGAAGCTGTTCCGGTACCTGGTGGTCTTAGTCCGGAGGCTCCTGTGGCGCCTCCCAGAGGGCAGGAGGGTGAAGAGTCCATGTGATGGGTGACTGGGGTCTTTGATGATTTTCCCAGCCCTTTTCAGACACCGCTTCCTGTAGATGTCTTTTATGGCAGGAAGTGGTGCTCCGGCGATGCGCTGGGCAGTTTTCACGACCCTCTGCAACGCCTTCCGGTCCGAGGCAGAGCAGTTCCCGTACCAAACTGTTATACAGTTGGTCAGGATGCTCTCGATGGTGCAGCGATAGAAGTTCACCAGGATGTCTGAGGACAGGTGGTTCTTCCTCAGAGTCCTCAAGAAGAAGAGGCGCTGGTGAGCCTTCTTGACCAGCTTGGAGCAGTTGGTCGTCCAGGTGAGATCCTCGGAGATGTGGACTCCCAGGAACTTGAAGCTGCTCACACGCTCCACAGCCGTCCCCTTAATGTGGATGGGTGGATGTGGGTCAGCATTCCTCCTGTAGTCCACGATGAGCTCCTTGGTCTTCTCGGTGTTAAGCAGCAGGTTGTTTCTGTCGCACCACTCAGCCAGACGATCCACCTCCTCCCTGTAGGCGGCCTCATCGTTGTCACTGATGAGGCCAATCACCGTGGTGTCATCTGCAAACTTAATGATGGTGTTGGAACCATCAGCAGGTCTGCAGTCGTGGGTGAAGAGGGAGTAGAGGAAAGGGCTCATCACACAGCCTTGTGGTACACCGGTGTTCATTGTGATGGTAGATGAGCAGCGGTTATCCAGCCGGACATGTTGGGGGCGGTTGGTCAGGAAGTCCAGTAACCATTTGCAGATGAGGGAACTGATGCCCAGGTCTGTCAGTTTCCTGATGAGTTGTGAGGGGTGGATTGTATTGAACGCTGAACTGAAGTCTATAAACAGCATTCTGGCGTAGGTGTTGTTGTTGTCCAGGTGTGAGAGGACAGAGTGCATTGCGATGGAGACTGCATCCTCTGTGCTCCTGTTCCGGCGGTATGCGAATTGGTGGGGGTCCAGGGTGGGGGGGAGACAGGATTTGAAGTGTGCTAGGACCAGTCGCTCTAAGCACTTAGTGATGATGGGGGTGAGTGCTACTGGGCGGTAATCATTGAGGCAAGATGGGTTGGAGTTTTTGGGTATCGGGACGATGGAGGTGGATTTGAAGCAGGCCGGTACCACAGCGTGGGCCAAGGACAGATTGAATATGTCTGTGAGCACTCCTGCAAGCTCCCCAGAACACGCTCTGAGAACACGCCCGGGGATGCCATCAGGGCCTGCAGCCTTGTGGACATTGATCCTGCTCAGCACCGCTCCTACATCGGTGGGGGAGAGAGTCATAGGTTGGTGGTCTGGCGTCATGTCTGCTTTGGTTGTGGTTGTGGGGTTCCCTCGCTCAAAACGAGCATAAAAGTTGTTGAGCTCGTTGAGGAAGGAGACATCAGAGGATGCGGGGGAGGGTTTGGTGGTCCTGTAGTCTGTGATGGTCTGGAGTCCTTGCCACATGCGTCGGGGGTTGGAGTTGGAGAAGTGTTCTTCTACCTTCTGGGTGAAGCTTTAAACTTTTGTCATCACTAAAAGCAAAAGAGAGATGATGCTTCCACACCAAATGACTGCTCGGATTAATAGCAAATTATCAACAACGATTTAAGTTAAGTGACTTACAGTCATGTCTTGTCTAGTCTTCAAAAACATTAATTCCACCCATCTGATTATGCACTGAAATTCAGTGCAGGGATAAGATATGATAAAGCTGTGAGGGGATAGCTGCAGTAAAAACCTTTCAAGTATAAATCATCCAGTGCAGAGTGGTGATCAAAGGCAGGCAACACGATTCTATATAATAAAAATGCTAGTCGTTCATTAATGCTAACCGTCAAAGTGGGCCGAGTTCAAGATGCTGCTTTTATCTTTGCATTCCCCTTTGAACTACACATACATTCATATTTAGGCAGGTGCATGTTGACATGGCTGAATGCCATTAGCTGGGGAACAGCTTTGTGATCTGATCTGAAAATACAGCAACAACCTGACGATAAATAAGACTACAGTTCTATAATAATATGTGTACATGCAGAGGGGCAGCGGAGTAATCCGAAAGCTGCACAACAAGTTTTCTCTTTCTCTTGTTCTGATCCTACAGGGACACAACCTGGACCACTTAGGAAGATTAAAAAGAATCTATAGACAAGTGGAAACAGGTCCCTGAAAGAGACAGTACGTTCGAACTAAGTGTAATTTGTCTTACTAATACATTCGAAATGCTTTCAGCCTGAACATAGGCCTTCAGAGGCAGCTTTCAGCTTTTTGCATGCTCAGTAATGCAATTGTGGTATAGCAGATGAAATTATCCTTCAGAAGGTACTCGTGATGAGAGCGCAGGGTGTGGGCTCAAGTGCTTTTATGACACACGTTCCAGTTTGTAGTCCTTGAGTCAGAAATGAAATGAAATGAAATTCTAGGGGGAGAATTTCTATAGTCCTGCTGCTACTTTAATCTAAATTTGTCTGAAAAGATGTTTGAAGATATTTAGTTGGAGATGCAATAATCAGGCTTGGATATGGTTAGATTTACAAGTATTTGGACAATAGCACTGTGGTAGTCTTCAAAGAGAGCACTTCTGTATAAAACATGTACATTTGAATAGTGTATTTTTAGATTTGGTTGTATTGTTTGCTATTTCTTTGCTTTTTATTGTTATTTATTCTACATGCTGCTAACAGGAATCTGTAGTTTATTTTACTACAGGCAGAGTAAGGTTTGGTGCCTCCTAAAAACACCATACAGTGCAAGTGTAAGGACATTTTTTCTATTAAACAATACCGCAAATGCATCTAGTTTTCTCATTATGTTAACACGGTAGCTGGTAATCTGCCGGTGCAGACATCAACCTTATTGTAGCTTTCACAGCTTGGTTGTATTAACTTAAATTGCTCAACCGGGCTTGTGTGTTTGTGTAGCAGTTATCCACAATAACACAGCTGAGGAGGGATTCCTGCAATCTGTATTTTTATTTTATAGAGTTATGTTCTTTATGTCCACTATTAAAAAAGACTGTTTTGTTGCTTTTTCTATTTTTGTTGGTCTTAATGAATTCTGCTCAGACCTGAAAATGCCTTCAGTCACGTGGTTTTGAGTGACCCACAAACACAGTTCCCCTCCTGTCTCCTCCTCTGTTAGCTCACCCTTCCATGTTTTCTCTTTACTCCACAAAATGTGAGAATAACAACACGACAGAAGCGAACACAGCTGCAGACAAAGACTGAGGGAGAACAATACAGCTGACCGTCCTTGAAAAGGCAAAATAAAACGAAACAAAACAAAAATACAAAGCAAGCACAAGATGCTCAGTAAGCCCTAGGTAATTAATTAGGGGTGTTCAGATTTAGTCATGGCTTAACACCCAGCAGTGCAGTGCTAAATTGCAGTGAAGTTAAATCTAATTAGAGCAGTCTCTTAAGCCGTGATGTGTTTTATTTATTGCAGCATTTCTGGAGCATTTTCTTAATTTATGTGGCATTACCATGGTGACCAGCAAATTTTCCACTGCTGGTTTTAAACTCTGAGTGTCACAAAGCCATCATAAATCTTATTATTGGGTGGAATGAGTATGTTAATAATGTAAAACAAGAACAGTTTATGAATATTCATAGTACATGTGATAGATCTGGGTAAGGCTTTATGAGTTGCCACATAAGCCAGACAGCTCATGCTCAAAAACTATTCGTCATCTGAAGGCGTCACTGCGGACGTCCTCGTCTATAAAGGCACAAAAGTGGGTTTCAGACTTTAGTTAAACACTTTTGTTTCGAGGTTCTTTATTACAAGTTTATTCATTTTCATTTTTTTGTTATGAGCGGGAAGACAGACAAGAGGAATTTATAACCAGCCAAGAGTCAGATTTAGATCAGTGAGTGTGTTAACGTGGATAGAAATATCCTGTTTATGGGGCTCATCCAGGCTCATCTGATTAAGCATATCCCCCAGTGTTCCTGCACCTAATTACATTTAAGACTTTTTAAGGGCTTTTTGTTAAAATATGCAATAGTTGTTGTTGTTTTTTAAATTATTGTACTTTAAAAATGATGATCTAGTTACATAAAAATTAAATAGTTGGACATCTTAGTTGTTTATTGACATTTATATCATAGTTATACACAGATTTGTGCTTTTCCAGCATATTCTTTTTGGGGGGCTTCACATAATGCTGTGTTTTCAGATGCATCTCACTATTATGGACATTGCATCATTGCCTTCACGCACAAGAAATAATTATCAGCCAGGGGACAATAGCACTCAGTTTCACTTTTTTCCCAGTGATTTTTTGGGGGGTTTTGCTTTTAATTGTTGGATACATTTAGTTACCCAAAGGTGATTGGTCATCTTAAAGATCGATGACTTGGGAGTGAAAGCAGAAGGACGTCTTGACATACCAGCAGCTTTAACAATATGGGATTATAGGAGTAAGAACCACCTGGTTATTCAATCAGAAAAGTAATAATTGACAAATTAATACATCATTCATTGACTTTTTATTTAACTTTCATGTACTCGTATCCAAATAAGTGTCGAGCAGCTTTAATGCTACAGAGGCTTCCAGTAACAACTCGCTTCAAAACTGGATGGTGCTGAAACTCGAACAACAAAGCTTCCTGCAGCAAAATCAAATGTCACAACAATCCCACTTTTAGTGTAGAGATGTAGAATGTCTCCTGACAGCCCACAGCCACATCATGACTAGACTCTGACTCATGCTGGAATGCCTCCACCGCTGAAGTTGCAGTTTTTTATCCTCTTGCGTGAAAGAATGAGATACAGGTGGTGAAACTGAGCTTCCACTGAAGGGTGGCGGGCCTCTCCCATAGCAATAGGTTGAGAATTTTTTTTCTGTTGGTAAACTGGAAAGACTGGATTGTGAACACCTTCAGATCCCCCCCTGAAGAGCTGGGAAAATGACCTGAAAGAGTCTGGGTCACTACTTAAACTGCTGTACCCACAATCTGAACCTAGATAAGCACCAGAAGATGGATGCATGCATAGATATTTTAAGAAGGATGGGGTCTCTCTAAATGTTGTTAACAACTTTGGAAAGCAGAATGTGTTAATTATATCATCCATCCATTTTTGCTCAAGTGTCTATCATACTAGGTTCCCATGGAGCTTATTCCAGCTGACACAGGCAGAGTGGTGTGGTACACCATGGACTGCCAGTCCATCCTAGTACTAACATAGGTTAACACAGGTTATAATTAACCTACCATGCATTTCTTTGGACTGAGTGAACAAGCTGGAGTACCTGCAGAAAACCCACAGAGGTGCAGGAAGAACGTCCAAACTCCTGTTTTTGTCATATGATACAATGGCGACTAACCCCACCAGCTCATTTCTGGACTTCATATTCAAATCGCTTTTTTCAGGTATGAGAAAATAAACATAAATAGTTTTTGTTCACTATGAATGTGACGTTTTATAGAGTTTGACAGAGCAGTCAGAGAGACTGTAGAGAGAGCTTAAGAAAGTCTAGGGGCAAACTCTTTAAACCCCACGGTGCATTTCAATGGCAGGAGGGCAGTGTTTACAGGGACGTCATCTCCTGTTGTCCGTCCCGTCCTTGGCTTTCTCAAAGACCCTGCGGGGAATCCAGAGCTCATAATTAATTGATCCAGTTCTTGTTTGATTCTATTTATAGTTAACCACTTCCACACATCAAGACATCCTTCTTCCCTATGACATGAAACTCTCAACACCCTTGATCAACGCATTATTATCTGGTGGAAGCTTGTCAAGGTCACAGCAGGGCAGCTGAGAAATGAATCTCGAGTGCATTGTGTTTTATGAGACCCAGCACTGTCACATCCACAGGAAAACCAAGCGTATGCAGTGGGAGCCTCACAACATGGAGCATGCATATTTCAAAATGTTCAATTTGAGGAGACACGTGCCCCCTCGGTTGCAGAGGGCTTGATGGGCGCACTGCATTTCTGGTCGGGAGGTCATCCATACTTAATGAGGTTGTTGGTTGTTTGGCAGTCATGTGACTTTGTTTTCCTCCAAAGAAAAAGGCAGACATGCTGCCTCTTTGGGATGAGCAAAAACTTATTTTTGAAGTTGTGAGTTAACATAAAATACGGGAAATTAAACATGCATACAAGATCAGAGGGTCATTGGGTTTCATAGATGTTTCAGACATATTCATTTACATTTCTGCAGCAGTGCGAGAAAACAGGCATGAGACACATAAGTAATCACAAGGTAATCACTGCCCACCACCTGACATCCACAGATCACATTTTCTCGGTTAAATCTGGTCAGCCAATCACGATTTTTAAAAATATGTCTCCTTCAACCTGCTTGAAAAGTGAATGTTTAATTTTCTGATGATAGCAGGTTTAAAAGATCTCTAAATAGTAAATACTGTCAAATCTAAAATCAGGTTACAGTAAATTTCAAAAGGAAAACTTTATCATACGTCTAGATCAGACCTAGCTACTGTTTAAAAATTAAACAAACATATTTAAGTTTAGTTTTGATACAAAATTGATACGAATTGTTTTGAGGTTGTGAAAATGTTAAATAGACACATAATGTTCCCACCAGGTAACACAAATATTAGCTCGTGTCTTATGCAACGAGACATAAAAACTGTTTTGTGTGTGTTTCATTCTGTGTATAAAAGGCTGTAAAAACACAAAATATTTCAGAATATATTACAGAAAATTTCAAATCTGTTGGTTCTAGGAGTCAGAGGTGCTAAGGAGGATGAGTGCACTTTCATAAGAGATGTGTTTTTCTACACATTTTTCACAACTGAAAATACTTTTTTTTACTTTACATCAAATCTTAACATTATATCTTTGAGTCTTGCATCCTCTAAATATATTCAGTTATTAAAAATCTTAATTCACGTTAATTAGCGGTACTTCTAAAATAATAAAAACAAATAAAATGTTCAAAATAACAATAAAATATGTTAAAAGTAAGATTTCTCATTCTGCAGAAATGTGGTTTCTGTCATCAAAAAAAAACATACATTAAAGGTAACAACATTCATTAACTAAATAAGCTTCAAATGAGTGTTATTCTAAATTGTTACATTTACATGTGAGCAGCACTTTTCTGTTGTAGTTGGTTGAGGCGGAAGTAGTTTTAATTTACTGCCCTCGGTAAATCTCAGTGGCCAGTTTTGAGATGGTAGGGGAAGAAATGGAATTTATGTAAATAAATATTACAAATAAAAATATTGCAAAGTTAAATGATTGTTTTTAATTCAATTAAACAATCTTAAAAGGGTTAGAGTGGTTAAATAACTATAACAAACTAACTTGGACAAGTAACTAATATCAATATAGTAATTTTATGACTTGGTTGAACAATAAAGGTTCAAACTGTAAGAATATATCTTTATCAGATTTAATCAGTGATTCAGTATGATAACTTTCACCCTGTGAGACATGACTCCTCTGACTTTATGAGCATATACAGTGCAGTACAGTGTAGTAAATCCCAAAATAAGACAAACCCTGATATTCATTGACTGGAACTACAAGGTATTGAATTCCCAACATGAAACAAAAGGATCAAATAAATGTTGACACTATAAATAAACAGCTCCGATATTTTTACTTCACACTGCGTATGTTTAACATGGCAGATATCTACATCCTTTACTTCCTCTGCTAACAAATATTTTTTATAATTTGCGTTCACGCGTCCATACAAAGTGACAAATGTTAGCTTGGATTAAGTGTTAACTGTCAGACAAATTTAACACCTTTTCAAGGAGAGCGATGAGAAGAAAGAAGTTGCTACATTTCTATGACACTGTAAATCAGCGTAAATAAGGGAATGAACAGAGAAGAGAAAACCTCTTGACAAAAAGAGAGAAAGACCAATAATCTCCGCCTTGAGGTTTTTCTATTTATAGAGGCAGAACGTCTCTTCATATTAAGGTCAATGGCAGCTATTTGCTGCCCTCTACTGTAGAAATACAGACTGGCTTTTTTCAGGTGTACTTACTGTAGCATATTTGTTTTTGCTTTGTGTTTTTTAACTGCAGAATTCTTTATACGTATTTTGTTATTTGGTACACTGTGCACATAATATATGGCCCAGATTTTAACTGCATAGCCCAGAACATAATAACATTTTTTTTTTGCATAAACTCTGGGTCACACATTCACATTTGCCCTATGCACTGGTCTCTTTGGCCTCAAATGGAGTGTAAAAAGAATATGAAAATAGCAAGATGAGCCAAAGCATCCTGAGACAAACATTTTAGAATAGATTCATTATTATCATCAAGCCCTTAAAAGTAAAGCAATACTTGAGAGCCACAGCTTTCAGACTGGGAAGCATGGTGGTGTGCTGTCCCATTCCCTATGACAGCTGGGACAGGCTCCCTGCAATACAGAACTGGATAAGTGGAAAGTTTTTCAGACTTCAAGAAAAGTTATTATAGTTAACTAAAACTAAAACTAAACACTAAAAATAGGTCAAAAAAGATTTTAGTTAACTAAAAGAAAAACTAGACCTAGAAACTAGAAAACTAACTGCAATAAAAAATGTAGAGGAATTACCCTCACTGTAGTTTTAGGCTTATAAAAATACTTTTTAAAAAAGAAAGCACTGTTTTTATTGTAACACTTGCACTGATTTTCCTAAACCTCTGCCTGTTGCCTGACATTTGTCCTCCTTACAATAATTAAAAAGCCATTTACTGCGTCTGTCATCTTAAACGAGTTAGTCCCGATACGGCTTTGTTTTTGCTTTAAGGTAACTGACCTTTTAAAATAATGCTAATTTTCATATAGTTTTGTTCATCTTAAGTTCCTCTTATTTTTTGTAGCATAACAACACAGAAGGCCTTTATGCAAATTTATGCTAAAACACATACAGGTAATTGTGATAAATGTCACGACTGGGGGGGGCACGTCTGCATGAACATCGGGTAGTAGTCATCATTAAAAAGAAGCACGTGATCAACATACTGGATTTTACTGATGTAGTACTAGGATATGAGCAACAAAGAACAAGTCGTTCAACTATTTCTATCAAAAAAATACAATGTTTGGACGAAACATTTACCTCCCAGGTATAACTTTAATCATGATTTCAACTCATGTTTAAAGAAGACTTTAAATCTATTCAACATAAATGGGTGGGATGCCATTGCATATCTGCTTAACACCAAATAAAAAGCTTATTTTGCCCCTAAAATGAGGATTTATATTGTTATGACTTAAATCATTTGATTGCTTTCATATAATGTGTGACACCCTGCTAATTTACTGCCTCGTAATACCTCACTGTTACTTTCTTTTTTTTTTTTTTTTTTTTTTTTTCTTTTGGCCTGTCCCGTTTGGCTCTTTTGCATCAGAATTGTTGTCTAAAGGCAAAGAAAGATGCCCAACGGATTTACTTTACCAAACTGACCATCCCAGCCTTGCCGTAATGGTCCATTTGATTCACCTTTTATTGTTTATTTTATTTTCACTTAATGAATACGGGACAGACTTGACTGGGGGAAAGAAGGGGAGAAAGAAAGAGGGAAAGAGAAACAGCTGAGAAGAGGGACGGGGGAGAAGGGCAAAAGACAAAAACCAACAGAACGGGCAGAGAAAAAAAATGCATATATCAATCACCTGGATCACCTGCTGAGAAAGAAAAAAGAAAGCAAGCAGAAGAGAACAAGAGTAATAGAATAAACAACATCACAATGATATATGGGAATATGACAGTAAATACTAAATGTTAAACATTATTGTGCAGCACATAAGATCAACAGAACACAGTGTGCTTTGAGGTAGGAGCCAAAAAGGGTGTAGTTTGTGGGTGTGATCACCCGTGTGTACACCTGTGAGCATGGACGCGCTTGTTTTTTGTTTTTTAAAAGGTTCCTTCATGTAATAATCTGCTAGAGGGTGTGGGGGGGCCACAGCCCCGTCCTCCAGGGCGTGAAGCAGGTGTGGAGGAGATCAAAACTCCAGACATCCAGAGGCCCCCAGAACACAAGAGACCAAGGAAGACCAACAGAGGGGCAGCCGCGCCACTGTCCCGGAAAGAGCTGAGGAGAGTCCCAGATGAGGGCTCACTCAGCAGCCGCGGAGCAGAAGCCAGGGGGAGTTGCAGTGACGCGCCCGTGAGCTCCGCCGGCAGCCAGCTGCGCCTGAGTGACCCCACCTCCGAAGTGGCCCGAGCGAGCCCCAGGCTCCAGGCCCCGATAAGCGGCCGCCAAGGAGTGAGCCGGTGTGTACCTGGACGCCCATCCCCGGACACAAAGAACCACCAACGCACCGATGTCTGAGGGGGTCCGCCACTGGCAGGGGAAGTGGTGGTAGGGGGAGATAGGCCTCCAAACCTTGGAGGGCCTGAGATGTCCCCAGAGAGGTGGCGCCTGACACCCAACCTGACATATAGACACAGACATACAGGCACACACAGATACAAACATCCATTCCCACCCTCATGCTCTCATATGCACTTACTCCACACTCAACCAACGTGGAGACAGACATAAAGAGACGTTGTACACACGATCACACTCCCCAAGCGTACTCTACAAACCGGGTCTAGGTGCCCCCGCCCCTGGAGGGGGGAACTGCACCCAGACCCAGGGTGCAGTAACCTCACTGTTACTTTCGCTTACTGAATGTTTAAACAGCCCCCGGTGTTGTTTAACAGGGTGAGCACTGTACAGCGTCAGTATCAGCTTGCAATGGGGGAAATGAAGACCATAGATTTAATTTTTGATTTGATGCATAGGTTTACTATCAGGTAGAGTTGACAGAAAGTACAAAGAAGTACTGTTTCAAGCTGCAGAGTTTAGGACAATCATTCAGATTGAATAACCTGATGCACTGCACAGCTTTCAGGAGGTGCATTGCAAGAGTTACTACTCTCAGGCATTTTCTACAAACCCTTGTACCTGCAAAGACAAAGTACAGAATATAGCACAAAATATCACATCTATGCACAATTCTGAAAGTGTTTCCTGCTTTTATTAAGTACAATTTTCAAAAAAAAAAAAAAAAAAAAAAAAGTACAATTTTCATTTTTCCTTTTGTGCAAACTCTATTGTACTGTAAGGACTAACTAGTCATGATGTTAAGCAACCTAAAAGTCTGAACTAAACTCCTGCAAACACGTCATGGAGGAGGCATGTCAGTACATTGTAGTCACTGAAAAAGGTGTCCTAAATACAGCCTTTCTCTTTTTGATGAGCAGTAATCCATCTGATGCTTACATCTGTGTTTAGAGTCAACACTCAACCTTCTTGAGAGCCCTGGATGTGCAAACAAAAGTTAAGCACAGCCACAACAAGACAGGAGAGGCTGTCTCACACCATGTTGTGCCTGTTGTACATACTGAAAAGCACACAAAAAATGATGAGCACAATGCTTCGTCTTACCAATTCCTTTACAGATCCAACACATTTTCTGCATTTTAATTAAACGCCAGAAAACGAGGACACGGCGGCACAAATACGCAGTACAACAATGAAGGATTTTGAGATGATGCTTGAAAAACATTGTATTTAGAGTCAAGCGCTCTTACAGAAAATGGCTTTGCAATGTCCTTCAAAAACAAAGCAAGTACACTTTTTTAAAAAAGAAAATCAAACCAGGAGCTACAAGCGCAACTTTTCACATTTAATCAACATTCAGTTTATCCGATGTTCTCAAACAGTCTGATAAAAAAAAAGTAAATGCATTGTCATCTTGTGCTGTAGCAAGTCTTACAATGAAGCAATGAAGCCCTTTAGAGTAAGAATACATCTGAAAACATGATGAAGGCTGGGGCAGATCAACTATTATGTACACATACGTGAACTCTTTGGTTCTATGATCCATGTTTGATTCATTTATTACTTTTTTCCAATTTAACACACTTAATAAAATGAATGTTTTCATGTTTTGCAGTGACAGCGTGAACCACAAATCTAAGGAAAATATGATTCTGCTACATTTACTACCGCTGCCACTCTAAGTCATTTTAAATATTAGATCTATACTTGCTCTTGCTTCTACTACTGCTAAAGGGCACAATAGTGGTTTAACTATTAATCTATACATTTTTATTTTTTCAATTCATAACAGATTTGAATGGATCCTCGTATCCCAGCACAGAATAGACGTTCCCCTCTGATTGAACATCTGGTATCGTAAAATTGAGTTCAAAAGAAGAAATGTAAAACATAATTTTACCTCGAATGAGAATTAAGATGAACTATTATACAGTTTAGTCACCTTTAAACGAAATCCATGTTTGAGCTCATGTTTCATTCCCTCTCTGCCTGTCCCCAACTAATCAGTACCATTTATCAATTTCAGAGGTCAAATATGAAATGATGCTTCTTCAAACCATAGTCTGTATTCATTTTCCAGCTCTGGCCATCTGCGGTTTTTGCTCCAGGAAAAATTAAACCTGGCAATAATTTTGACAAACATATATGAATTGTGTCTTCTTAAAGACAAATCAGGTCAAGACAACTGTTTGTGTAACTGAATCAAAGCACTGTTGTGCACGTGATACACAGCCCACAGTAACTCAAAGACCCTGAATGCTTACGATGAGGCCTGCTTTGGCCTTTCACTGACAAACGCAATGAAAACGAAGAAACATGGCGGATTTGAAAAGATGCACTTTCACTGTATTTCTCCGAAAATTGCAACCAGTGTTTTTACTGTAATGCAATGACCTCTTTTAGCACATAGGACTAGTAGAAGTGGAGATTTCAATCAGATGACGAGGAAGTGCTTGATATTCTTAAAAGATCTGGATCGTACCTACTTTAAAAATCTTATGCAGCTATTTTCTTTAGTGTCTCCTTTTTCTATCCTTTTTCTTTCAGTCCACAAACTGTTCTCATTAGCCTCGTTTCCAGCACCAGCTAATTTCAGAAAACAATCAAACGGGAGACGGAGTAAGCTAAAAACATGATAAAAAAGTGTAATCTAAAGCAGTTCATGAGACAGGTAGTTACAGAAGAGCAACACAAAGAAAAATCAAGAGTGAAAACTAGACTTCAAGTAGCCAGAAGCATCCTCCATTAAAAACTACCTAAGGTGATATTGAATGTAAGCCCTAGGCCACTGTTTGACTACTGCTTGGCTATTTTTTCCCCGAATTCAGGATCAAAACTAGGCTTAACGTAAACGAATACCAGCTCTCTGAGGAGAATTTTGAAATACATTCCAGAGGGTGATTTGGACATTTCTATCCCATATTAACAAGTTTACTTCTACCTAATCAAAATCTTACACTGGAGAATAAAGCACAGCCATAAAAAAGTCAGTAAAATTTATGTTATGGAACCTGCTAACAATCCTCACCTGCAACTCCACCCAATGTAATGCAAGAGAAATGAAGCACACCACATCCTAAATTCATTTTTCAAACCTTTGAAAAGTCCTTTTTGTACCAAATATCTGGCCTAGATCCAGATCAGGATGCTTTATGAAGAAAGCATTAAAGAAAAATGGCAGCTACAGCTGGCAGACAAAGTGATTAATCCCGCTTTGCAAGGGTTTATTTTTCTATCTTTGTCCTGAGTGCTTTATTGTTGCATTGTTTTCATCATTCTGGAGGATTTTTAATTCTTAGGTAAATGAAAGCATCCGTGCTACAGTGCATCAGACTGCACAAAGCGTACCTAATAAACATAGAACTCAGTATGCAATCTGCTGACTGGTCTGAGCTGCAGACACAGCTGACTCATGCTCAACATACCAGATCCTGAGTACTTTTACAGAGCAGGAACAAACATGTGTGAACATATTTTGCCCATCTCCAGAGCCAGACTGCAGGACCTTTGGATAAGTCAGATCAGTCGAGTGCTTTTGCACACAGACTGGAGGTTTGCAGCGCACAAACCAGGACAAGAGGTGTCCAAATAAGGAAATGGTCAGATAAAAATAAAGGCTGCTTAACTTTCCAATCTTGGCCCTGAGCAGAACAGCGAGGGCTAAATATAAAATCTCGTGGTTTCTTGTGTCCCGCTTCCGCTGCACTTCACAGGTCCCCTACCATTTCATTAAACTATTGTTGCTCTCCTCTAAGCTCAGAAACCTCAAGGAAGACGAAGCTACACGCGAGAGTGAAGCTGAATAAATACAGCAGCGTATCATTACATACAAAATAACTTTGATTACTGCCTCAGTGTGCCAGTAGTGTAAAATGGCACACCACATTTGTACAACTACATTGTCCTGTTCCCCCGGCACTTGTCACATTTGAGAACGTCTACAGAAATGTACACAATACTTTGAGAAATCCTTTTAAAATGTCTCTGGAAAAATCACGAGGCTCAAAGAAGATTTTCCACAAATAATCACAACTGAACACTTTCCCTTTGTGCTCTCTAGTGTTTTGTGTCTCCGTCCTGGGGTTTGGTACCATGGCAGTATGCTCAATAGGCTTTATTTAGAGTGCTGCTCTGCAGAGTGAGGCGCCAAACGACCACAGATCCCAATGGTTCTGCAGCCAAATCAGAAGCTTGATACTCTGTGTGCTCTCAGCAGTCCACAGGGACACAGGAAGGAGGTGTCCTCTTCTGCTGTGTCAGTACTTATTAATCCCAAAGATCCTCACACCGTGCAGCTGGGGCAGCTTGGGAATGAGTACCGTGAGCAAGGAGACAGTGTTGACAACAAAATGGGCCCGATCGTATTTGGTGTAGAAGCTGGTTAATATATACCTGAATCAAGAATAGGCACAAAAAAGGAGAAGATTACAATGAGCAAAGGACATAAAGCTTATGTCTAGATTTCTCTCTGCTGGTGTGAAAGCAAGGCAGTCTGTTAAAAGCCTGAAGAAAACCACAATGTCTTTATAAAATGTCACTCTATGTATAAAAAAACCTTTCACTTAGTTTTATTCTGCCAATCACACCCAGATGTTTCCTAACTCCCAAAAGCTGTGCCAGCAGTTGTCCTGTGAGACCATTTTAATGTGCCAAACAACAGAATTACAACACTGGTAATGAGCAAATGAGTTGATATGAGAATCTGTAAGCCTAAATCTACATTAGGCTTCCAAGCACCAACAAGCTAAAAAGTCCATCTAATTTAATCCCAGCATGCATGTTAGGCTAACTGATGATTCCAATTTTGACGAGGATGAGAAGCAGATAAAACACTTAAAGTGGTTTATGAATATGAGATGATTTATCTGAAGTTCGCGAGCAGGACCACATAAACATTCCCTTTTGAGGCTTATCTACAGATGCCCACTTGTCCCACACAGCAGTTGTTCTCCTTGCTCTCCCTCCCCTCTTCCTCTGTCTGTCATCCTCTCTCAGAGGTTTCAGGGGACTTAACTGGCTCAGGAGCCACTGCCCATCCTCAAGAGGCCTCAAGAGGCCTTCCACACACTGCAGTCTCTGGTCAAGCTCTGTCTCGTTATCAATAAACGGTTTTTTCATTTGCATTTGGGGTGGTTAGAATTGTCTAAAGATCTAAGGCTAGATTTCATGTATAACACAATATATTTGTTCATAAATAGTAAATATTCTATTACCTATTCAATATTTCTACATTCAGTGATGACACCTAATCAACATATCTATAAAGCTTCCGTTTATCACAGAAATTTTTCAACTTACAACAATCTGAAAAATTATTTGTAGAATTGAACCTTCGGCCACAATTCAACCCGGCCTGCGACATCATAAAAAGTAAAAGTAGTGGGGCATATGAGGAAGATGTAAGCTAGTTTTTTATTGTAACCTCAGAGGAAACCAAAGTAAAATATGAGAAGTAAAAACAAACGGCGGCTTATAGAGTTTACCAGAATTCAGCAATGTGTGCATCTGATTTCACAGTTCTTCATCATGTGGTCCTACACTTGTTTTATTGATTATTTATCATTTTTATTATGGCCCCCTGAAAAAAACAAAAGAACCACATACATACCACATCCATGTATATAAACTCGGCTTGTGTGCTGGCTGTATGTTTGCAGAGTTGTGTTAATCCTGGTGAGATGGTGGAATAAATAAAACTATGCTGATTTAATATGAGTCGCACTTTTAGGTGTGGCAGTAAGGGATTTTTGTTAAGTGAGAATGATGAATTGCATTTCCTGCTCTCAGCGGAACAGGTAAGGACATGTACAAAAACACTCCCAGAAGATTTCAGCAGATGTGTAGCCATTACATCTGGAGTCTAAAGACTGACCGCTCACTTCTTCCTGCTGGCAGTGGTTGCAAAACAAAATGACAAAGAGCCCCTTTAAATAAGTGCAAAAACAAAGTCCACACCTGCAAAAGCGCTATCGCTACAATGTTCGTGCTGAGCTGGCAAATAAACCCTGGGGAAGCAGAGTGCTTCCTGTAAACTGAACTGTGGTGGTTAATAAGGACAGAAAAAGGCCAAGAAAGCAGCAAGCGGCACTTCTGCAACCACTGTGCCCCTTCTCAATTTGCAGGCTTGGCTAATAAGGGAGCAGCGTGTATGCTAATCAATCCACACTCACACCAAAGGAAAATAAGCGCTGAATTTTATAATGCAGCATATATTTTTCCACTGAGGTATAAGTGTGTGCAAGTTCACTCTGAATAAAAGGTACTGGCATTATGATTAAGCCACAAACACACAGGTTCATTCAAAGAGAGCTGCTTTTGCTTTAGGCCTGTCACACACAAAAGTGCTGATGGATGACACGGTAGTGAGACGTGTCCTTGTCAGAGAACTGATGACCTACTCTGGTTGTCATTTCCTGTCTACACTCTCCTTAGACCTAACATACTTGCTTAAGGTATTGTCCCATTATATTGTCCTCTATGGTTTTCTGCGGTCCTCAAAAAGCCGCATTAAACAGAAAAGCAGAGGAATGCAACTTACAGGACAATAGGTGTGATGGTGAGGAACTTCCGTGAAGCCGTAAACTGCACACCGTAGTCCATCTGCTCCCAGTGTGTAAGGAGGCGAGCTTTGCCTTGATCAGGGGTCTCGAAAGGTGTCCCTTTGACTGTATGAAGAAGCAGGTACATGCACTACAGAGAAGGGGAAAAACAGAACACTGTTGCCACACTAGTGGATTATTGATATGTGAATACAAGAATAAACTTCGTTAAGTACAAAATCTTCCAGGAAGTTAACTTACTAAGGTCTTCCTCTTCTTCTTCTTTTAAAATAAATCTAAATCTACTGTAAAGCTCATAAGTAAAAGTCAGATGTGTTCTCAATAGTAGGAACACTTTTAAGCTGCATGATGAAACAGCCCATGCCTCAACTAGCAAATTCACTTGTGTAACAGGATCACGGTGTGGTTGCGCTCTTCTCAAGAAATGTGGGCCTGTCCAAGTTGGAAAGAAAAAAAAAAGGAACTATGAAAAAACAACAACAAAAAACAAGAAGCTTGTTAAAGAATCACCTCATTAACCAAAGGCATGTCTAAGAGCAGTGAAGCAGCAAGCAGTTGTGTCTCTGACTCAGCTCTCAACTTACTCCCATTCACCACATCCTAAACCTCTTTACTGTGCTGCACGTGCCCTCGACTTGATTTGACCTAGTCAATAAAGGTTAAGGCAAACTGTGGCAGTGCTGGTCCTTTGAGGGACACCACTACACCACTAACCAGATTATGGATGAGGTTGGTGAGGGTCCAGACCACGGGCACACTGGCAAAGGGGATGCTCAGCAGGATGATATGAAGGAGGCCGATGCCCAGGATGTAAGACAGCCACATACCCCGGCTGTTCATCACTCGGGTGTTGGGGTTAACCTCACTGTGTGCTGTTCCCACGTTCATGATGGCGGCGGTAAGACTGTGTAACTGTCTCCTGAAACAAAAACCAAAGATGTTACCTTCTGACCATCTACAACCTCTAATGGTAAGCAGTCATATTTAAAGGGTTATACAGACACCTGTAGTGAACTCAACTAAAAGAAAATGAATCATGTAGCTTGGTTGCCCTTAAATGAAACTGCATAAAGGAAAAGAATTACTTCTATGTATTACTATGTATTGCAATAAAGCAACAGTAGGTTATATGATGGCTTTAACCTGACATCTGCAAGCCAATCAGATGCCTTTGCCGTGGTATAAATAAAGAAAACATTAAAATATGATCAAATGAGATTTACACATTTTAAGAAGTAGCCTTGTGCGTGAATAAAGCTGGTGTCTACTGGTTCAGTAGCAACTGATTGACTAGAGTAAACAATGTCGCAAGCGCTGATCATTCCAGCATGCTCTTTTGCAAGTTGTCTGGAAACATCACTGGAGACAATTGATCCTTAAAAAGATCTTGAAGTGAAGCATGGAAGCAAAAACAGCAAAAAACAAGAAAAGTTCAAATGCGTTGGGTTAATTAATGAAATCATTGTGCTTACTGCAGAGAAAAATGGCTTCAACTCCGACCTTTACGGGCACTACTCCGTTATCACAGTTTTTCCGTTATCGATGGCTTCAGTTATGTAACTAATACTATCCCTGCGCGGCTGATGAGTCTGCGGGGCTTCCATTAGTCGCCCGGTTCCCCTCCTTCAGTTCCGAACGTGTCTCTAAGCCCTACGGTCCACTCGTGAACACGCAATCCATCGAGACGCGTCCACTTTTCTTTCGTCTTCTTTTAGCCAACAGCTGGTGACAACACAGCACGGTCCACGGTGTTACGTCATCGTCGCTCTCTCTCGGCACACGTTTCGGCGGAGTTTTTTTGCTCCTCGCAATTTTCTGTGATAAGTCATGTTCGAGTCACGTGAGCTGATCTGGCCAATCACAGCGGAGTGCGCTGAAAACACGTAGCTACGTCTCCCTGACGTCAGGGCAGAGGAGGAGCTCAGGGAAAAGTGATTGACACTTATAAGCTACGTTTAATAACAGGAATCCTGATTTTTAAAACGAGGAGATATGGTTTATGCAATTAAATTGCTTATATTTTTATTTTTAAACAAACAAAAATAACTATCTAAATAAATAAATAAATAAAAACGTTGTGGTTCCGATCACAAAAAACTAAAAAATATATGTAAAATAATTTTATTATTGTATTATTAATAAAATAATTGCCTTACAGTTAAGTATATGATACTAAATCCATTTATAGCAGCACCTTTACGTTCGTGCTGAATTGACCTGGAATTTAGCACATTAGGGACAAATAATATGGCATTTTAGTCAAATGCTATTTTCCCAGTTCCCTGAGTAAATTTAGGCAAATTCAATAAACATAAAATATTTGTTTCATCATCTTCTAACACACCTTCTATCAATAAATGTAAAAAGTTAAGTTAATGTTCTGTCTGGTAATAATCATTGGCTTTCAGTTGCAACACAACCTTAGATTGGCCATTGGCTCCATAATTTAGTTGTTTCCACATTCCCCTAACAAGGTAGTATGCCTAGTTTGAGCCAGTGACAAGATAAAAATCCCCTAGGGGTTGAGGCGGGAAGGTCATCTGAAGTAAAAATCTGTCAATCTGGCACCATATTTGATGTGTCGTGCAGTGGCATCCCCTTGTGAATAAGCTAAAAGGAGCCAGCTAGCTTTGAGATTTGCATTTCACTTCTTGTTTTTAGCCCCAGGAGCTTTGTGAGACTGACATGCACTGTTTCGCTTCATGTCGCTATTCACCACCATGTGAAATATCAAAATTACAATAACAAAGGCAAAAAATTCCACCAGTGTCATCCTGTTATAAGTAGCTTCATAGTCTTTATTGTTGCTGCATTTGCTTGTCTTTAAGGTATTTTCCATCATATTCCACTGAAATCTGCAACGCTTTAGACTTGGTGACTTCCCCTGTTTGTTTTCCCCTGTTTGGCATACTGTAGCCAAGGCAGCAAGAGAGTGTGACGATAACATGCACATGATTCATGATGATGGTCTTTGTTCATAACCACTGGATAGCAGTGCCTTTGAAAACTAGACTAAATCAAAATGTTACACACTGTCACAGTTACAGGATGTCGTGACAAAGGACAAAAAATATTGCAGGGACCTGGTCACCATACTTTCCCCCTCGGGATTAATAAAGTATTCTGATTCTGATTCTGATGTCAGCAGGCTCTAGCCGCCCACAGCCCTAAGTTGGAGAAGCTGCTGAAGGGCTGTTTTTATAGTGCGCATGCGCCAACCAGCGTGCAGCCTGTTACAGTCGCTCCTGCTTTTTCTCTTAGTTTAGCTCTTTTTTCTTACGTATTCTTTTTTTTCTGACTTGTATTTTCACTATTCTTAGTTAGCGTATTGTCTGTCTTGTTAATGTTAGTTTATGGTGGTTTATAATGGAGCACTGTAACAAAAAAATAATTTCCCCCAGGGATCAATAAAGTATTCTGATTCTGATTTTTTTTTTGGTTTTTTTTTAGAAAAACAAACATTTTATAAATATATGATGGAACAGAGAGATTAAAACACAAAATTATCTAGAGATCATCCTGCAATGGACTCCAGCTGCTACAGAAATTGGTCTTTAGACAATTCTTGAAATATATTTGTACATCACAAGTTACCAATGAATCCATACATTCATCCTCTGCTGCTTATTAGTTACATTTCATCTCTGGCTCTCTTCCACAGCGTTTCTTTGTCCTGTCTTCCTCCCCTCACTCCCAGCTGGTCACAACAGATGGCTGCTCCTCCCTAAGCCTGGTTCTGCTGGAGTTTTCTTCCTGTTAAAAGGGAGTTTTTCCTTTCCCCTGTCGCCAAAGCATTTCCCCAAAGCAGGTCATCTTAATATTGGGGTTTTCGCTGATTTTTCTGTATTATTGTAGGGTCTTTACCTTACAATATAAAGAATCTCGAGGTAAATGTTGGTATGATTTGGTGCTAGATAAATAAAACTGAATTAAAGTGAATATTCTGATAAAATCCCAATGACAGTGAGTCTCCACAGACACTACATTAGGTTTCAACAGGCTAGCATTTTGCCACAGTAACACACAAAGAGTCAAAAACAGTCTCAGCCACGCTCTCACAGCTGGTATAAATTCCAAAATTGTGGGCATCAAAATCTTTATACACACACATAAAAGAAAGCTCTCGATTCTTCATGTAGCCAAGATGAGAGGAGACCTTGCTAGAGGCAACAGTAAATGTCTAACGTGGATCATACTGTGGTTTCAAAATCAAAAGATCAACAGTGTCATATTCTAGATCCCAAGATAAACCCATATACTAACTTTGGCCCACAGTAGCCTGAAGCAAAGGGGGTCATCAGTCCTCTGCTTGTATGAAATGTTATGTGACACCTACTGTATCTAAGGGTACCCCTGTGATGAGTGGCATCAAACGGGTTTAGCCATCTGACAGTGGACTGTCTCGTGTGCTCATAGCCTTGGGAGTTATAGTTGTGTCAGATATGTAAACCTAGAGCTCTGCTCAAATGAGAACTATGGATGTCAGTGCTGTGAGATCATCTCTGGCAATGGAACAATGACCAAGTACATGACACTGATAAAATACATATAAGGAGGAGGGAGATAATGAAAGTACTCATGTGGGCACGTATGACACCAAGAGATGAGTATTTCAGTGATTTCACCACGAGTGTGCAAATGATGGCGTGGGTAAACCTTAATAACAAAATGTAATTAAGAAAAATGGGTTTTGTTATGTGTTAAAATGCCATTTTAAATCATTAGCTTTTGGTTTAGTCCAGAGCACCATTTAATAGTTGTCTTACAACTTTGGTTACCACTGATGATGATAGATCAAAGCTTCGGTGTCGTGCGGTTGCATTCATTTCTCCACAGCTATAAATCTAACAGATGTTTAGACACATTCCTCTGTAAACTCCACTTCTCTACTCTTAGGGTTTTGCCTACGGCTCATTTAGCTAAGTCTTTCAGATGTAATGCGATTCCATTAATAGGATGCATGCCAGTAACAAGAGCTTTTAATGATGAGATGCATTTCATATTTCCATGTCTCCCTTAAGATGCGGGTCAAGTGTAAATTCTTTGCATGGTTTTAGCCAGGAATATTTTTTTCGAGGCATAAATCTGTATCCAATTATCATCCATAGGTTTACAGACTTACTGTAGCTCCATGCGTGTATTCTGGGAACATTTTAACAAAAAATGGGACAGGGAAAAAAAATCTGTACCCAGGAACTTCACCATATAAATTTGTTGCTGTTACAAAAAATGTAAATCATGTGTTATAGCGCTGTTTAAACAATTAGTTGAATGCTTCTTTGTTTTTCCTACATTGTTTCAAGTCCAAATATTGCTGTGTAATTTGAAAAAAATCAAAGCCTTTTCAAAATTAAACTAGTGTAGCTTCCATTAGTCATAAAATCAGGAATGAAATTTGTAAGCAGTTATATATTCTGTGATGTGGCAAAAAAAAATCTAACTCAAAGCATTCTTTAGTATATTGCACCAGATAATGTTATAATATCACAGTTTTAGCTAAATGAGTCAAAGAATACACAGTCAGTTTGGTCCGTTTAAAAAAAGACTCCCAAGTTTAACTTTCACAGTTTGAATTCTGCTTCTACAAGGTTTGAAAAAGTCAGTTTTTTGTACATCTCTTGCTACTGATACCATAAATATTAGCGAGTATTTTGCACCTGTATATTTCACTCATCAGACTGCAATATGCAGATAAACAGCAGCGTCTGATTGTAGAAGACCAGCAGATGTCACCATCAACACACTTTGAACTGGTTGCTGCCATCCTGGAGTCTGGACTGTGAGTGCTTCTACTCTTAAAGACACAACTGTGGAGGCACAGTGATATAATATGAGGTATAATTATTAATTATCATAATTAAGTCCCGCTTTTTTCTGTCATTCTAAGCAGCAAAGAAACTTAGGAGGTAATGAGCCTCTTCTTAGGTGTTTAAAATGAAGTTGTTATATATAATGAACTCAGTGCCTGTCTAAATGCACTCATGTCATAGGACCAAGTTTCCACTTTAGTAAATTAAGTTAACAAGACTATAAGGCTAGGCAATGCAAGTATGAGCTTTACACAACATATAAAGTATAATCTGTACTCATCACTTCTTCGAGAAAATTTGTGGGTTTACATTTTAGTTCATCCAGTATCTTGTATTTCCAGCACTTTCTAGACATCTACTAACTCATGAGTTCAGAATCTCAATGAATTGCAGCCACAAGGAAATTGTTCAAATTTTAAAAAGCTGATAGAGACTGTGAAAAGAGAAAAATAAAATAAAAGAATTATAAAAATCTGGAAGTGCTGCAGAGAAAGGATTTGGGCAAATCAGTGTCGCACCTTTAATTAACGCATCGGAGCAATGCTTTAGAGACGTTACCTGAAAATACAGAAATATCTACCCACAAACACGGATATGTTCTTAAGGTCAGTGGCGTTGGGGGTTTATGGCCTGCGGATGGGCTGCTTGTGACAGGAATGACACTGCCGGGGTAATTTTCTCCAGTAGGAGGGGTGGACTTGTGACCCAGGCAGGCTTGGATGATAGCCTCGCTGGAAAAGGCTGACGCAGGGAGTCCATTATTGCCCCTGGAGGAAGCGGAGGATTAGAACACCAAAGAATTTCAATAAAAGAAGTGTCTGTTTGGGGGTCGGGGAGAGGCAGAAGGATGGTGAAGGTGGTAGGGTGCTGGGGGGGGAGTTCCCCTCATTGTCCCAGCAGTGATTGAGAGCAAGAGGAGGGGAGTGGGACAGCATTGTGTTTGCAGCTTCTCTGAAGAAGGTGGTTATTAGGGGGGATGGCTAAAGAGGGGTGAGGGATGGGGAGGCTGTTGACTCTTCATCTTGTGTGAACAAAGTCTCTGGCACATAGCCCTCTTCTGTCCCTCTGTCCTGGACACCCTTGTCTACGAGTGCCATGAATTCTGTCCCTCTCGCCGGGGACCCCCACCAACTCTAACCTGCACCGCCACACATTGTGGGGCTTAAGTGCCCTTTAATTAGGCCGCCTCAGTGTCCGGCTGAAGACCGCTGAGGGTTTAGGCTCTTCCCTGTGGGACCTTGCTGAGCAGCTCAAACACACCAATAGTGCCCTTCACACAGCCAAGGGATAAGTGTTTGCTGCTCTAATGAAAAAGATTTATTTAAGAGTATGGTTCTCATTGCCCCCGACTTAAAAAGTCCTCACAATGGCCCTGATATTATCTTTAACACTGTTCCATTTCCAGGAAGCATTAGCAAGGTCTGTTAGACGAGGCAATCGCTCCACCACCGAGTGGCACAAAGCTGCCAAAAGACAGACACATCAAGACAGTACACACAGTTTACTTCCTGTACAGACAGAACATACTGCACATTGAGCTCTTATTGAGGTTATCATCATGAGGTATTAATTAATCGGGCCCTTACTTCACAGATGGAGGCCAACGAGAATCTGTTTCCTGGACACTAAATTAAAGTGGAAGGTTTCAATCTCGCACGCATTATAGGTCAGTGTGAACCCACGCGAAATTATGCAAAGGAGCGCTAATTCACATAAATTCTCTCTTCCACGTACACAGCCAAACACATGTGCAGCTTTGTCATTGTGATGGAGCTTATTTCATTATCATAACAGCATAAAGCACGGGATCCAGAGTGCAAAGAGGGAGGTGGGCAAGAGGCATTGGGAATTTGCTGAACTACTCCAACAAAATGAGTAATTTCTGGACACCCCATTGTGTGAAGAGCTTACAGGGTGAGGGCTCTGAAAGGAAGGATACAAACATGGCAGCAAGTAAAATAAAGTGAAAGATGGAAGCAATGAGATGCAGAGAAGAAAAGAAATTTGTGAAGGGAGCAGGGCGGGATTGGGCGTGTTCAGAAACTTTTTCGCTACAGCCCAGTGTGTGTAGTTACCCTCCTAATCCTAGTTTTATTGGCTGCCTGTGTCCAGCCATGCCGGTCGGATTGAGTAGGGAGGCCAAAGAAGTGGGGGTGGAGGGGCTGAACACATGTCCTTCTTTGTGGTAATACGCTGATTAGGCCTGAGAAAGAGCCGGACCTGGTTACGGCCTTTCTCAGGTCACCGTAGAAACCAGCCCGGTAGGGGACCTCTGTGTGTCTCCCCCCTCCTGATGTGGACAGGCACACCGAGGTCTTCCTCTGCAGAAATTTTTCCACAACACCACCACTCAAAATGCCCCGCAATTGTTGTTGAGTCTCCAATGTTTTTGCCTGTAATCGCGTTGCCTTTCTGGGCAGTTTGCGCTGCACTTGTGGCCTCAACCTGGGAAACGTGGTTTCAATGTTGTTCAGATGCAAACCGCAGACTGATTCCTTTGCCTGCACTCATAAATTAGACCGCTGTCACATTCCCATAATCCATCCCTGGCCCTGCACACCGTCTATTGCTCCGGCACAGCAACTGTCATCCAAATCCCAGCGCTGAGCTCGGCACATTTCTGACGATGCCGTAACACATGACATTGTTCATAATCGAAAACAGACCTGCCTCAATGTCAGCACCGCTATGACATACCGCATCTTGACTTGAGGCATTGAAAAGTCATCTTTATTGGTATAGCATAGAAGACTCCCCACCACAACCAACTGGAGAGCAGGCCTCATACAACTTTCACCAGGCAATCTATCAGTTATTGTCATATTTACCCCCCACAGAACCCCGACGCCCCTCTCAAACAGGGCGGTAGGTTGAGTGCTGCTCAGTCACTGTTGTTTCCCCATCTTCATTGTTAAGGAAGACTAAAACACAGAAGGGGCGGGTGAAGGGGGCACTCCACCGCTGACCTCCAGACTTTGGTCACCGGGCTCTCTCTTCATGCGGCGGGCACTGAGCCTTCTCGATGCAGAGTGCACGCTCCCAGCCCCTGCTGAGCAACCTCACCACCCCACTCATGCCCTAGAGGTCTCCAGGAAAGGCACCATCACCCCCAAGCCACAGCCATCCGAGACATATAGAAGTGCGGTGCAAATACTGCTACATATACACATTGCATTTATTTAAATGTAATAGTATTTATGCTGATAGGTACATCATGAGCACTGTGTAACAGCTAGTATGAACTACAAGTCTACTGTACATGATTATGGTATAATTAGAAGCATTAACGCAGTGCATAGTTGTGTAATTAATATCAGGAATTCTCAAAATTCTCAATAAAACAGGTCATTCTGAAAGTTGATGAGCTTTCTGACTTGAAAACAGGATTTCCAGGAAATGCTGGCTTCCATATGGCGCCGCATTCTCAATCTGTTGTGAAATCCATCAGGTTATCTATCCAGGCTTGTATATTAATTTTTAATAAGTGTTCACTCACATTCCTATTGTGTTGATTCAAGAATTCCTCGGGTCTGAAATTGTCTGTTTGAATATTCACATGGCAAGAATGTAAAAAAAATGTTTCCTGCACTTTAGTTAGAAGTAAAATAATCCTGATTTCAAAGAAAAAGGGATTCTTTAAAAAAAAAGATGTTAAGTAAGATATTTACAGGGATAAGTCGCTTCTGAAGTGCTCGCATCTTTGATGGTAATTCCTCCCGTGATAGCCACCTGACAATGCCTTCAGACGAAACTTTTAACTAGATTATCATCACTACAACTGGGTTTGTTTGATCTCTGCTGGGTTATCTTGTTTGCATTGGTGCTGATCAGTTTCCTTGTATGTGAATCAAATGCGTGGTTACTTCAGGCTAAGTCCATCACAAGCATCCCACCCTCCTCCTTCACTCCCTATCTCCCTCTCTCCACTCCCTCCTCCTCCTCCCCGTCCCACGGCTGCTTGCCCCACAGCCCATCAGAATGACAATGGTATTGATGTAAAATGTGTCGCCTTTGGGCCGCTGAAGCATATAACCCCTGCATGCCTGGCCCAGCTACCGCCACAGTTTATGGCTTTATTGTGTTCCCTTTTATGTCCTCCCATGTTGGGGAGGGCGGGCAACAATTTAGAAAATTCACTGTATATGTGCCCGTGCGTGTGTTGACATGTGTGTGTGCGCACTGTACGCACATGTATCCGGATCAATTAGTCAGAGCGCAACCCCCCCGAAAAAATCAACGTGTCAACATGTATGTCAGCGTGTGTGAGGCTCCTCCTGGGCAGGAGCCGGGCTACATCGCCTACCTCCAAAACCACTTTGGGGGATCATTTTTTTCCCGATGATCCCGGGATTAAGCAAGTTGAGCAACAACTCAACTCTACCTTTTTCATCTGTCCCTCCCTATCCCTCCTTCTCTCATTTCCCTCCCTCCCTCTCTCTTTTCACTCTTTCCTTTCTTTTTCACATTACCAGGGGGTGGCGTGTGATTGACAGATGGGAACGAATAATAATTTTTTTTTTCGTAACCTAAGGCCATCTTCTGTGATTGGCTTGCCAGCTGACATCTCCAAACCTCATTCTCCCCCTGCTGCCCCCACCACCCCCCCTCTTAATATTGGGCCTGTGGATGAGGCATCCTGAGGGAGAAAAAAGTAGAGAGAGAGAGAGAGAAAAATATATCTACCTTAGGGAAGAACCTCAGAGAGAGGGAGGGAAGGAGAGGACGGGTAGGAGCGTGTGTGCATGTGTGTAAGAGACACTTATTCTCTTAACTACTAGGAGACAGACACACTTTCCTGGCCCGACTCAAAGAAGGGGGGAAAAGAGGAGGAAGATTTTTTTTTTTTTTGCTTCAATATCATTTTAATTTTCCCCTCATTCAACAATCAAGCTGCCCTAAAGCTTCTCTTCCTGGAAACTCTTCTTCATTGCCTACTGGAAGTTCTATGTATTGATCTACTTACCCTCTCACACACTACAAGGCTTACCTCATGGATTTGTATCTGATTGGATATTTGATGTGTGTGTGGTTGTCCAGCTCACGGGTGCTTGGAGGCTATCCCATCTGGTGGTGAGTACGAATCCACAGTTTCAGCATCAGACCCTATAGCTGCATAAAGAGAGAGAGACTTTTTTTGGTCAAATGATCATTTCTGAGAGGGCAGAATGTGCACTTTCAGTAGACTGCGTGGAAAAATGTTCTCCAGCTCAGTCCAAAGAATCTTAACCTCAAATACTAGTGTAACGGAAAAGGCTTGCCGTTCTTTTCCCCTGCATATTCAGGTCTATTTATCACGTTGGAGTATGTTATGATGCAAAAAAGGGTGAATTTTTAGTTTAAATCATTCAAACGTGGGTGTCTTCTTTTAATTTAAGGGGGATAAAATACTTCAGCGAGTGGTCACCATGCTGATGTCAACAGCAAAAGATGGACTTCGGAGTATTTGCACATAACAGTTAAAGTCATTCATAAATACATAAATTGCGTCTTTCACTCAGGGACAATGACAGGACTGATGCTGCGCATGAAAACTCAACAAAGCCTCAAAAAACAGCCCCCCCTATTTATAAACCATAATTAATTTCTTTTCTGAAATACAACCATGTAATTTTAGGAGTGCCTTAGGAAGTACAACAATAATGGCTTATAAGATCATCATCATTTTGGTTTTGTTTGTTATTGTGCGTCACTGTTCTACATTCAGGCCGTCGGCCCCCCCCAAAAAAACCTGCCGTGAAGTGGATCTAAAAGATTTTTGGGACTGACAAAGTCCCGTACAATTAAAAAAGAAAATATTACAAATTTGCGGTTTACCACGGGGCACAGGCTGCGCTTAAATCGGTACATTTTGGACATTTTACTTCAATTGCAATACAATTCACCCCCACCACTACGGATTTGTGAGGAGACAATATGTTTAGGTGCCGCAGGGTTTTACTCTTTGTTAAATTATCCCAGATCGCTTTTGGCACCAGCAACTGAAATTTAGAGGTTTATCTCATTACAGATTCAGCGACATGCAGCTGACCTCATAGCTCCTGGTCTTCTTTTGTAACATAAAGCTTCTATTTTGGAGATATTTGTGTAGGCGTATGACAAAGCTCTTTTGGCACCCGACACAATACTTGTCAGAGCTACTGCACTTTAGTAGCCCAACTAGCATGTGGTCCCACCGTGGTGCTGTCCAAACCGCGAGCATCTTCTGGTTTCATTTACAGAGCAGGCAGCTGCCAAGCACACAGGCCACAGGGCTGAAGTGTTAATGGCAAAGAGGACTTTACACCCACTCCTGGATTCAGCAAGAACCCTAAGACAACAGTGACAAAGAGCTCGGGATTCTCTCTGTGTGAATTACCTGCAGCTGTTCTGTTCAAGGAGCTTACATGACACTGGTGTAATGTTTGAACCTTAACAGTGCGCGCTACCTTTGATTTGGGTAACAAATTCTGAAGTGTAGGCTAGGGTAGATGTTACTGGAGGCGAAGTTGAGATGAAACAGGTAGCTTCAGGTGACCGGGCAGGTGCTGAGGAACGGGACCCGTCAGTGGCACCATCCCCACGGTATAGAGTATGTCCAAAGGGTGACAAAATGAGCTGGTGCATCAAAAACAAGAGGGTGCCGAGTTTCAGCAAGGGCCCAGGCAGCCTCTTCCTCGCTTCTGTCTCAGGGGCGATGACTTGGCCATAAATTCTCCAGCCAAGGTGGGACGGGTTTGAGTGGAAGAGGAGTTTTTGACTGCTTTATGCCTGGCAGCCGTGCTTTTTTACAAGATGGGGTGTTGAAAACAAAACAGAGCATAAATAACTCGAGTGATATGCAGATATGCGTGGACGAGGATGAGGTGTGGTGGAGAGAAAAGCCATAGCAAACTAATGAGGAGGGTTTGGAGAGACAGAGCAGTAAACTGCCTTCTTGAAATGCAAGAATGTTGGAAAAACAGCGAGTTTGTACATCAGGTTTTGAGAGAAGTCATAAAAGCTCGAAGCTTAGATGTGACCTCACATAATCCACAGGTTCCACAGTGTTTCTATCCAGTTATCTGACAACACCATGCTCTCTGTGTGGTGAAGGAAAAATGAAATAAAGATCTTATTATTAGACTTACTGCCGCGGTTTGTTTTCACCTTTTAACCCAAGAACGATGACATAATATGTTTCTCTTATTAAACGCCAGCTTTGTTAATACTCCTAATCGTAAGTTAGTGTGGCGTAGGATCTCATCTATTTTCAGAACAGCAGCCAGCAGTGTGTTTGTTTTCCTTGCATAAACAGTGATAGCTGTAAGTGAATGATGACAGCCACTCTCAGCGATGAATTACCTCAGCTGAACTGACTCCAGCCATCGAGCACCGGCAGTGATTATCGGTTTTAACTCGGCCACAAGATGTTTAAATCCAATAACTGCTGTTTTCCTGATCCTCTGTTATCATCACCGCTGCTAAATCCACATGAGAAAGCAGAGAAGTTGTACACCTCTTGTCAGTTTTGTCCGTGCTCTTTGTCATTAAAAGATTACTTTAAATTTACATAGCTGCTGTTGTGAGAGGTGAAATCAAATAGAGAACAATGGCAAAGAGAAAGAAAGAGGGGAATGACAGAGAAAGAGATGAAGGAATGACGCAAGAGTCTGTTAAATGTTTTTGAAAATCGTCTTTAATGAGCAGTAAGTGCAACTGCGGGTGACCATTATTAGTTTAACTTCCATTTAGGTGAAGAATTATTGACACAATAAAGCAGAAAAAATTAATCTGCAACATTGACACAAAAAACTAGCAAATTCCATTTCCTACAAGTGCCAGATAATACATTTAATGCCCTTTAATTAACATTTGGAGCTCGCTATGGATACATACAACTTCCTGGTTCAATCTGCATTACTTGTGGAAGTTTCGAAAACCACTGGGGCCTCAATAATATCTGTGGCATACCTCTCAAGATCTCCTTCCCGGTTCAACCTGAGCAGCTTAAATGGGGCTCTAGAGTCCATCTCCTGGTCTCAGGAATGTCATTATCTGGCTGTGACACCCCCCCGCAACTCCAAAACCCCTACCGCTGGCAAAGGGGGCCACTTAAATGATCCTTACTACGAGAAAATCCTCCCGTCTGCAAGTCTTGTTTGAAAAGATCAAGGATGTTTAGGTATTATTCTGCAGTTGAAGGTGAAGAAAAGAGCAGGAAAATCCATAAGAATGTAATTCATAAGAAACTTTCGGGTTCCATTATGAACGGCTGAAGGCTGCCATAGGGCCAGGGTCAAAGGCAATTTAGGGCTAAAGCTTAAGAGAAATGTCTCAGCAGAAATTGACGTCCACAGGGATACTGGGTACAAAACAATAATACATTTCTAAAAAAAAAAAAAAAAAAGTATGATTATGTAACAAATGTTAAGATTCCCTTTATCCTAAAACATCTGTAATATGACTAAATATGCATTGAAGGGACCCATTATGCTCACTTCCAGCTACGCAGAGTTATTCTTGGACGTACGCTGGGCCTCAGTGGAGCCTCATGGTTCACACACTGTCTTTTAAAAACAAGCCATTTAAGCCTATTTCCTTCTGATTGGCCGTCCCTCATAAGCAGAAGGTGTCACATGAGCATTAACGTTTCTGTTTTTTCTTGCAGCCAGCAATTTTTTTTTCTTCTAGCAGATGAAAAAAATTGTATGTTTGCAACCGTGTTTCAAAGATGAGGTTTTGAAACTGACTGAAAAATTTGACTTGATGAAACTTGATTCAGTCACTCACTAAAAGATTTGCTGCCCTTATTTTCTGATCCATTACTTTACTTCACCCAGCGCAACAAGACTGTGGGATGACACTATCAAGGCAAAACCGAGCAAGGTAAGAGGTTCAAAGGAGTGTGGAGTTTCAAAGCAGCGACGGCGAGTCCTAATCTTCTCCCACCACCAAAGGACATGGGATGTGCTCTTGTAGGAAATGACAAAGTCCCCCTGGTGCATGGCTATCAGCTGCTTTAAACCACAGGGCAGCACAGTTACTCAAAGGGAAAACAGCCACGGCCAGGGGCGAAGAGATCATTAGAGGACACGTGTGGAGGCGCACATGCACACATTATTTAAAGTCTTCATTACCTGGCTGATCTCACCTCTGTGGCTTGTTACAGAGGTCAATTATTAGTGGCAAGCAATTTCTTTGACAGACAGGGTCAGTGACAAAGATGTGCCGATCACACCTGTGCAGCCTGTGTTCAGTTAAAGCCCTCAGGTCACTGACCAGGTCAGCCGAACGCCTGGCAGATGCAGCGAGAAAAGGAGGAGGCTATCATTCAAAAATAGAAGGGGTCTCATTTCAAATAGAAGATCTTTTTACTTTGCAACCACAAAATTTAAAAATTTCTCCAAACAACAACAACAAAAGATCGAGTAAATCACGCAGGAATGTTTCATTGAAAGATTTTCAGAACCAAAAGCTTTCTGTTTTCCTTTTGTTGCCAGAATTTTACTAATCAGTCACATTTGAACATTCTCTGGTTGCATGCAGATACACAGCAAAAAAACCATCTGATATTTTCTGACAATAATTCAGTTTATTATTAGTATTTTTTATTATATTTTTTTTATTTGCTATTAAGATTTTCTGACCACAACAACAGCCCTGAAAAATTAAACACTGCCAGAGAGGTTAAGCCACCAGACCAGCCAATGAGTTGCCAGACTGACACACGTGTAGAGGAGAGAAAAGTTGCATAAAGATTGCATGGTCTTGCAACAGCAGGTCCAAAGAAATGGGCAGTGTCTCAGACTGCAGCAGCAGCTCTGAGTGAAGTGTGTGTGAACCGGCGGGCTTTCTTAACCGTGTTTTATTTAATTAAAGCCATTAATTTTTTAAAATTACTTTTAAAGACAATTTGTGGTGTCTGAAATGACCACAATGAAATTCCTGAAATACAGTAAGAGATTTGCAACAGTTCAGTGTGAGTTATGATTTGCATGAGATGCATTGCCGCTGACAATTCGAGCAGGAGTGCCAACAAGCTGCCTTTCATGAAGAGAAGCTGGGGACAATGCGCTGTTTGAGTTGCGGTTCATTCAAACACTCCCTCAGGACTCAAATAAGCTCTGTCCTCTCAAGACAACAGCTCAGACTCTGTTGTGTCCACCTACCAGCAGAGAAAGATGCCAAGTTCCCGCTCTGACATTCATTTATCAGTGCCTTATACTCCCCAGAGCACTTCAGTGCAGAGCTATTGCTGCTCTCATTCTCTTCCTGACAGGGAGGTTCACAAGTTTACACCATGTTCAGTTTCCCTCTGCACGTCTCCATACTTGTGACTGCAGGGGCTCCTTGTCCTAACTCCGCATGCTCCGCAGCAGTCTGCAGAGAGAACTTGGAGAGGAGGGGAGGCAGAAGGAGGTAGAAAGACAGAACAGGTTTGAACATTTTTCAGGGGTCCTGTCATTTTTTATCTGATCAGCCAGGAGCTGTTGGACTACAAATCAAAAGTGTGCCGAAGAAAAAGAGAAGACAACAAAACACAGATAGCAGCTTTGCATTCCAGCCTCCACCAGGAAAAGTCCCATCCTCGGGCAAAGCCGGCAACTTTCCTTGGCCCACTTACTCTCTTTCGAGTGTCTTTATCTCTCTGTGGATTCTGTCGGGGGGATTCATAGATGAGATACCGACGGCAGTGTTTTTGGCACACGGTGCCGCCTGCTTTTGCTACGGCCTCGTTTAGCAATGTGACATCCTCCAGGCAAATCTCCCAAGCTGAGCCGCAGCATCAACATATAGCGGTATATCGGAGGCAGATTAGAGTTTAATGCAAACAACAGTCTTGCAGTTTGTTACTGCAGAGGAGCGTCGCTCTCACAGAAGAGGTGACACAACACACATGGGACTCAATGCTTCAGGCACAGACCCAGCATACGCTAACAAAACAACTATAATATCTATAAAGTTCCTCTATGCGAAATAAGTTAACTTATTCAGACACGGCTAAGAACAACTGGAACACATCAGGGCTGGTTTTAGAGTGAAATATTAGGGTGCACTGATAACAATAACAGGTGGATGTAGATGTAGCCCAAAAGCTGAGAAAGAGGACCAGAAAGCCATATGTTGCAACTCAAAGCCAGTGTTATGAACTCAGATGTTAAAGAAACATTTGATGGAGAAAAGCCACTGCAGCCCTGAACTGTACTAGCATGTCAGCGAGGTGCATATGAGAACAAATGTCTAACTTTCCAGCTCCCTAATATGAAGTCCATGTGAAATCAGCTTGCATCGACGTGCAAAAAGCATAGCTAATAATGTGGGACATCCACTGGTAGAGAGTGGGTGTCTTCTGCTACATACTGCACCCTTTTTTCTGGCCTAATCCTCAACCGTAACTCATACCCACCATAAAAGCAACGTGGTTAGGGAAATGTTATCTCGAGCTGAGCGTTTTTGCCCTCAACATGTTGGTGTTTTGAGACCAAATGTGAAAAGCAGGGGTGGATCTGAGCGTGAAATAGAAGCATCACACGCTCACTGGCTAATGACGAGTAATTTACAATATGTTACCCAGTGAGCATGATCGTTCCTTTCTGTCTCCAACAATGACAATGATTTGCAAAATAAACTTCATGTTGTCTTTGATATACCCTCAAGTTAGCGATGGAGCCCATAAAGTGAAGAGGAAAATCTTTACTGAGGTCACGGAGAAAGGGCACTGAGGGCAGCTTTCCCATAGACTTATGTAGTCTTTGACAACCAAAGGAGTCGCCTCCTGCTGGCCATTAAAAGGAATGCAATTGACTCACAGTAGCAACATCCATCTTTTATGCTATCTAGGCATAAGCCAAACAGAACTTTACTGGAACCGTGAACACAAAAGAAGCAAATTATATAAAAGATATACCAGCAATAGTCTCCTAATATTGTCTTAAGATTAAGGGTTCGAGTGTTAAATTCGGATCTGCCTACTATAGAGATCTCATGAAGACAGGAGGAATGTTCCCACACCACTCCACTATCCAATGATTGTGTGTAGTTTTGTTAGACATGCTAACTTTACATATGGATTTTAAACTGGACCTTTATTTTTGGTTATTTTCTAACTGATGGCTTAGGATGTTTGTTCTATTTGGACGTTACCATTTAACCTCACTACACCTAACACATTGTATTGGTTTGACGTCTGGTAATTGGGGGTTAGTAAACAGCCTCTAGGTGCATTCAGATCACCTTCAGGTGTTAATTGTGCCTTACATATTAATGGACACCGATAAAGCAAGAGGAAAAGATATATTTTAAGACAACAAATAGTCCCATAAACCAGTGGTTATTACTGGCCTGGGTACCTATAATTCTCACTAAGAGCACAAATATTGGATTTCTATAGATTCTAATAAAGTTTGAAGAAAGCATCAGATCTGTTTGTAAATGACAAATCTTTCATCTGTAGCATCTTTAGTATACCACTGTTGTAGGTATACTAAAGATTTGCATATTGCACTTTCCTAGTTTACTGCCCAAGAGGAGAACAATTTGATTAGTTGGAATAATTTACAGAGTCAAACATAAAAACTCAAACATACTTGCAGGCCTCTATAATTAAAGAAGACAAATGCACCATTAGTTCTACCTGCTCTCTGACATCTTACACGACATTTACAAATATGTTTAATGCAAATTTAGCATTTCATCTGTTGCCATGTACTGTAAATAAAGATTGTGTTGGAATTAGAAACCAATAAAATCATTACCAGCATATATACAAGCACAGCCACGGTTAGCATACTAACTAACTAGACTTACAAACTATAGCTGCAATTGTTACTTTCCACATTTTACAAGCAAAACATATAATAAACATAAAATACACTAGCCTGTAATCATCAATCAGCTTTAAACATTGATCAACAATGTAAAATTACAACATGCTTGGGTCATTGTACTTCTAGTACTAATCAGTTAAAGTTTTAGTTTTTCAGCTTTAGCAAAACAGCAAAATGTGACTGAGCGTGTAGTTAACTAGCACACCAACAATAGGCCAACACATGGTAGAGATCGCTAAGAAAACCCAACTTGTTGTTAAAATAACGCTTCACTGTGGCTATAAGCCAAAAGCAGAACAATTAAAGGTGTAGTATACGATACTGTAATGCTTTTACTTTAAAAGTAGGATGACTATACACAGAGCTATCTGTTAGCTTAAAGCTAAAAACATACAAGCTAGATGAAACAGCTTGGTTATTTTCCTCTGTTCAGGTTGTGTCAAATAGTTATAATTAATAAATATAAGTACAAAAAAGAGTTTTTTCTTCAGTATGCTTCTAGTCAAGACAAAGCACATCTTTTTACACCATATGTAAATAAATAAATAATAAAAATAAATAAACAATTTTGCTTAATTACTGAGAAACACAAAATCTGGGATTAGCTCTTCCTGACAAATTTACAGAAAATATTTAAAACACAATAAACAAACATACAGATTAATATGAGTGACACTATTATTGCTGAGTGATAACATTAGTAGCCCTGATGTTAACATAATGAACACAAAGAATAATATTTTGATGATTACACAAAGTGACAGTGTAGCAATCTGTGCCAAATTTGACAGATAAACTTCAATAGTTATGAAATTTGAATTTCAGCTCTTCTGTATGACCTCTGTTGGTGCATGCTCTTGTAAAGTCATGCTGTCTTTTACTGTCTAGAATTATCACACCAATGTAACAAGTCTTCAAACAGCGTAAGGTGCCCGCGGCAGATTTGTCCACACTAATCTGTAAATTTGTGTATTTCAACACTGGTAAAGTCTGACAAGCCATTTTGAAGTCACATTTGATTACACCTTCATATCCCTGTGGGCACTCACCTATAATGACCCTCTATTTGCTTAACGAGGCAAACAGGCTGGAGAGCAACACTCCCGAGCTGCTTAGATTTGTGCTTATCGGCCCTGGTCATGAACTTCTGTGGACACATCGTGCTAACGGCAATGAGGTCAAATGTCATGTTGTTTTCAACAAGTTCAGAAGGTCACCTGGTACGTTTCGTGTCCCTGGATATAGGCAGCTGTCACACACTGAACCCTGTAACGCAGACCTCCCACGACACAGCACATGAGTCGACTCTTCTATTCAGGTTGAGCTTGCTCAGAAACAAAACAAGAACTAAAATGTGCAATAAAGACATGCCTTGCACCTAAATTTCCTCCCCAAGCAGCAGAGACTGCAGTAGTGACTTTATTGCACTGGGAGTGGCTGAGCCAAAAGTTTTTGTTGACAGTGTTATAGTCTTGATTGCGTGAATTCCCATTTCTCAGCAAGGTGTGTGGTGGAATCCCTTTGTTTCCTTTGCTTCATTTCTGTGGTTTCCAGTGGCCCATCATACTTTCACATCAGTCCGGTTTAGATACTGAGAAAACCCCCCAACCAAGCTGTAAACCCCCAGGCCAGAAGAGGCCCCACACGGATGTGCCCGGGCATGCACCTGCCAAGCCCTGCCGTTTGCTGCTGCTCTTCTGCTCGTCTCATCCCCTGCAGCAGATTCCCCCGGCATTCTGCCTCTCTGGAGGTCTCTGCGTCTGCTGCTCCCTCACTCGGTTGAGACACGTTGCGCGTAGCTTCCGAGAAGTGAGGCAAAGCAGGCAGGATCAGCAGTGCACACATGCGGTCTCTGTGCATGCATCTTCGTGTGTGTCTGTTTGCACAATGAGTCTTGTAACTCTCATTAACACCTAGCCAATAACGTATCCCTTTCATCTTATCTATCCATAAGGATCAAGCGAGGCACATGCTTTGCAAACAAAGACAAATAGCCTGGCAGATCCACAGCCTGTTGTTTAAACACGCTATGTCCACCACAAAGTCCCATGTGGTTAGCTAATTGATTCCATCAGAAATCCTGCCCACCACAGCAAACAGATTCATCCTTTTGAATGGCACAGTGGTCTGATTCATAAATATCTGACTTGAGCAAGAGAGATTTGTCTTTGAGGTAGCTCATTGATGTTGTTGGGGAGCATGTGACACCAGCATTCATCTAGTGGCTCATCATCCTCTCTGGTCTATCCCATGACTGAGAGATTAATGGGCAGCAACCCATCTAGCAGACAGTGTAATTAAGGTCCTTAGTCACTCAGTCACCAGACGGAGTGAAGTCAGCAACACTTGAACTCTGATGTTGGTGGGATTGGGACTGGCAGATGAGATAATGTGGCTACATTTGCTTGGGTAAACTCAAGACAAGAACATGAATGGAGATTGATGAGCACTATCAAATTACTAGCTCCGCATGGGAACATGAAATCGGAGAAAATGGCATGTTAACTTTGAGTTATTAATAGACAGCAAGCGTATTTTTCCTTGTGCGTAGCAGCATTCGATAATTTTTGAGTATCAGATCAAGTTTTGTTATGAGCTTCCACGTGAAACATAAGAATTGTTTATTGTGTATCTGTGTCAGTCACAAACCTCACAGCAGCAACACAATTGGCTCAGCTGATTATGGGATGATCAAATTACATTAGGTCGTCTGTAAAAGCAAAACAGTTTCATGTGCCAGAATGCTACCTCCGCTAGTAACTCTTAATACCTGGCAAAATATTAATCTAAGGCTACCAATGCTTAGATGAAAAACAGTATAAAGAAGGAAGATGTGGGTGCAGGGGGTTTGGTGGGAGCTTCATGTAGAAGTGCACATGAGTATCTAAGAGCCGATTTTTTTTTCTTCCCAACTTCAATGGCTTCACTTGTGTGTTCGGGTGGGGCACTGCACTGCACTCATCTGTCAGAGTCAGTGCCTGCTATGATTGGGTTGCGCCCTGCGGGTGTCCTGAGGTCATCCCGAGTGGCGCTCTGATCTGATCGGCATCAATTGTTCCCGCGTGATCCTCTAAGGGCCTCCAGCGCCACGTTGTCCAGTCAGACTCGCTAAGTGCTGCAGAGTCTGCAGACTCCTGTGAACTGCCAGCACATCTTTACACCTCTTACCCTGTACACACTCAAATCACATGCATACATTGCAAAACAATTAGCAGCTGGGCAAGCTTGTATTCAAACACATATTTTTCATGGGGTGATAAAGGCTATGCATAGAAATAAATAAACAAGAAATATAAATCTGGCATCTAAGAGAGCTTCTGGAAGAAAATTTTGTTTGAGCTTGTCAACATGAAAAGCGTGTTAAAACATGGGCATGACACACACGTCTTCTCTCTGTCTTTTATTTCAAGAGAAATAGAAAGCAATTAAAATTAATTACCTGAGTGAAACTATAATGGTTTCTGGCAACACATGCTGAGCTCGACTGTTTGGCAGTGATTAATCCCTGCTTAGACACATCTGCACGAGTCCTCTGGTGAGGCGCATCGCCTCAGACGTGCCATCTTCGTGCATCACCATCAGTGTTCTTAACACATCACCTCCAGAGGACAACCGCAAATTAATGACGGTACTGCAAGGGCAGGTGTTTTCATATATTCAAAATCACACGAGGGGGCTTTTCCCCAAACTAAACAGACAGGTTCTTGTGTGTGTTATCAGTTAGATCAGCAGATCTGTGCAAGCTAACAAGTGGAAACACTTTGAGAAGTCAGTACTAATAGCTTGTATCCCTGCCCTGAAGTGGGCTTATTAGCCTCCTCTCTCTGGTGAGAAAAAAGGAAGCAAAATAAAGAGGAGCTCTTAGTATAAACAATATAAATCAATAAAACACTCAGGTATGAATCATTGTACTCTCTCAGGGCTACATTTATAGTGTAATGGGAGATTAATGAATACAGAAGCAGTCTCCACTCACAGAGCAGGTTGCCTTTCAGTGAGGCCTCCCTGGCAGGTTACCACTCTTGCTATTGTGGAACTGAGTTCACAGAGGGCACAGAAGATGTGAGGGAAGCACAGGGAAGGGCTTTTGAAAGAATACCAAACTAATGTGAGAAATGTACAGGTTAGTTTTATTTATTTTTTGCTTATAAAACCTACAATAAAAATGTCAAAGTTCCTAAAAGTCAGATAGCAGTACCAAATTTATTCAATGGGTACAATTATTTAGGCACTTTTGCTGAATATGTCTTGAGGTTTGATGCAAATCCTCAGGAAAAAATAATAAATAAGTGTTTTTTGCACTTGTGTGTTTAACACAGAGGTGCTGATCTCACTTAACGATGCTTTCCCTCTCTCTGTGACACAGGTCCCTGGCACTGGGGCAGCAGTACTCATCTTTGGGCTCCCAACCAATCCTGTGTGGCTCTATCCCCGGCCTCGTACCGAAACAGCTGCGTTTCTGTCGCAACTACATTGAGATTATGCCCAGTGTCGCTGAAGGAGTCAAGCTGGGGATCCAAGAGTGCCAGCACCAGTTTAGGGGTCGCCGATGGAACTGCACCACCATCAAGGACAACCTGGCCATTTTCGGCCCTGTTCTAGATAAAGGTAGGACTTTTTTTTAGGTTGCTATATCTTTCATGCTGATTTTTGTACTGACATACAGGCTTACTGAGTAAAAAAAATGATCTAGAGGGATCTAAATAATCTCTTCCAAACAACACCCAACTTTAAAATGCAGTCTTTGAAGGTAAGGCTACTGCAAGCTGTTACAAAACTGGTGTTTAACACTTTCCACCCTAAGGCTCAGCACTGCCTGAGCTGCCTGGGCTTTTGCTGACAAACGACTAACTAGGGCAATTACAATAATATCCACCTTTCCTGGCTGCACTGAGAAATGAGTGCAGGTACAAGCACTGACACATTAGTCATCTTTATCTTCTATATTGCATTTATCTTCAAACTCATGGGCTTTTTTTTTTGGTTTTTCCCAACCTTGTTTACACACTCGTACATGAAAGAAGGTCAGTGCGGTAAATCTCTCAACAAAACCTGACAGCTGATGTACTGGAGGCATCCATCAGGTGCTGTACACGCAGAATGCTAAGTGTAAACTATCCCTACACTTATCTGCGTCAATTAGGCAGTCCCACCAGACCTGACAGTGGGAAACAAGGCACACAGGTGTCCTGCTTAAGGCCTTCCAGTCCCTAATTATAAAGGCAGACGTTTGTGTGTTGCGTGTGAGGTTGCTGATTGGAAATGAATTAGCCTGTGTGTCAGAGGCGAAGGAATCTGGGCAGAAATGGGCAGTGTGAGCAGTCCAAGCTCCTCAGTCAAATAAAAGGGAGAGGGGAGGCCAAATGAGATTACAGGCAATAGAAAAGGGCCGGGGGGCTCCGCTCAACCCCTACTGTGCATGAAGGCCAGTGCGCGCCTCACACAGTCCAGCTCCCACGGACACCCCATTCACACGCCCTTTTGACTCTGTCATGAAAACAGGCTGAAAGGGGATCTCTCCCAACCTAGCCCGAGTGTGCACAGTGGGATAGGGAAGGATAGGATGGAGGGAAGGAGGTAAGGATGTAAGGATGAAGAGTGTGCCACTTTGGGAGTGATTAATGGAGAAGCTCATGCTAGGGAAGCAAGAGCTACCAACCAGTACCCTGGCCACCTTAAGCTGTGGGTTGGCTGCCGTGGTGCTGTTGGTGGATGCCTGGAGGAAGTGGGGGGTTGAGGTGCTGCAGTGGGTGGTGGTGTATGGGATTTCGGATCAGGGTGTTGGCGGAGGGGTGGCTGGTGGGAGAGGAGGGGGACTTGGGGAGTTTAGGGAATGCCAGCTCCGGGCAGAGCTGGGCTGTGGGGGCGTGAGTCGCTGGACCCTTTGTGTGGATAATACGGTGTGACACAAGGGAAACAAAGGCGGATTGATGGGCCCAGCAGGTAGCAGGAGCAGCGCCAGCCTTGGCTAACAGCCAGAGCTCCAGGGGCCCGGGGCTCACAGGCCCCTGTTTTGGAGGGCCCACTTAGGCTTGCCAGGGCAAGTAGGGATGCCCAACATGAGGACAGTATGTCATCCAGTGTCGTTCATTGGACATTTAGATGAAAACCTCTTTTCATTAGGGATAAACAATAAACATGAAATGTGTAGACAAACAGTTTCTTATTGTTTCAGTTTTACAAAAGATATCAAAAATAATTAACAAACATAGTTTTGATTAACGTTATTTCACTGTCTGTATTTCTCAAGATTTTCTCAAAAGCAGCCAACATAAAAAAAGGGTTTTGGTTTTGGGACACTGACTGCAGTCAAATTGTGGGTGGGGAAAATATGGCTAGCTTCCAGACAAACATTTGTAAACTTTGTCTGTGGCTTGTTAAGTGGTCTCATTGAGCTTTTGGCAGTGGATCCATCAAAGAATTTCTAGCTCTAGTTGCCAGTGTGGTCAGCAAAATAGGAGCTTAATTCTCCAGTCGTGTTCATACAAATTTCAAAACTCAAGTCGTGCAATTCCGTAGATCAGATATTCCAGCTGTTGAAAGCCTGAAGGTCTGTTCTGTATAACTATCATAGAGGGGGAAAAGCTGGGATGCTAGGTAAAATGTAAATAAAAATGTTGCACAATGATTTCTAATTCTATTGATTAATGGTGTTAAAGCAATATGGTTCAGATTTTTTAAGAGAGAAATCTCTTTATTTTGGATCCAAAACTAGAAACATGCTTAAAAAAAAGGTGGGACAAGGACTATAAAATACTATAACGATTCTAATAACCCAGAGGCAACATTGGAAATGTTCCTGATGTTGCCAACTTGTTTGTGCCTGAGTTCATTTAAGATTTATGCAAACTGGAAAACTGTCCCCGTGTTCGGGCCATCAGAAATGTTTTATTCCTTTTGAAAATTATGGGAAAATCATGGCCTACAGGGTAAAGTGAAGAACATCCAACATTATTAGTACACAGTTCAAAGGTTAGCATCCATAATGATGCAGTGAGGCGTCGGTGCACATAGAATAGGTAGCTTGGAGATCTGTAAGGGCACCATTAATGCTGAATACAGGTGCTTCTGTTCAGCCAACACTTGGGGAACACCCTTTTTAGCACTTTCTGGGGATATTGCAGCATCATAGCTCCACAGTAAGAGAGTCTTGGTGCAGGGAGAAATCATTTGGTGTCATATGAAATGGCAACTGAGCAGAACTGTCTTACCGCATCTTATATCAGTTGCACAGAAGTAGCTGTAAGTAATCTGGGCGCTACCTATAAACAATATATACGCGGCGTTTTTTCCTGAATAGTTTCGCCAGGATTACTGTCTAAGGACAGCGCTAGCAAGAAGAAAAAACAGCCCGTTCGTGTTGGTGGAAAAATGTACCATGTTGACCAATAAAAAAAATGATATGACAACATGACATTTGGTTGTTTAGGAAGAGGGGGAAGTTTTAGGAGTGAGCGAGTTTTGAGATGTGAGAGATTTGTGACGTTTAGCATGTTTGGAGTGTGTAGTTAATGTGTTGTCTTGTGTAGTTAGCATGTAGTGTTGTGGATAGTTTTGTGTTGTGTGTCAGAACAATGAGGCGACTGCTGTCTCCAGGTAGAAACAGGAGTGATACACCTGCTGCTGTCAGACCTGCAGGTATCAGGCTGTGATGTTCTCCTTTATAGTGGACAGAAATAATTTTTTTGGTGGCACAAATAATTTTTGTGGCATGTTATTGAGCAGAACAGCTGATTGTTCTGTAAATAGTTTGAAATGGTTATTTAAAAAAGGGGTAAGAGGTAAATAGCTGCAAATAACTTTGTTGTTTGCAAAACTTGTGAATATTTTAAAATTGACAATTTATATTTGCATTTAAAGTTATGAAATATGATTCATTAAATATGTTTGTGGTTGTTACAGTAAAAAATGTAACTTTTTCTACTCAGGTTTTATGTTTTTTGTCTGATTTTAGATCAATTGTGTTAATACAGTATGCCAAAATGAAAACATAACTGTAAATTCATACACGTGAGGTTGTGCTGAAAACAATGATACCAAACAAGGCAAAGGAAATCGTTTTTAAAGGTGAAATGTAGAGTTCAAATCAAATAATTAATTACTTTTAGAATCTTGTAACTCAGTTACCTTTTTGAAGCAGTAACTAGTAACTACAATTAATTACTTTTTCAAAGTAACTTGCCCAACACTGCTGGTATCAAACTTTAAAAAATGTCTTTTTATTTAAATGTAGGTTAAGCGCTCTGAAATCATTGGATCTGTTTGTGTTTTCATTTAACAAAGCCCCTCACCTTTTTTTGGAATCGAAGTCACAGGACACCAATAGTGTGTGTTTTTCTATATCTGGTGGAGTGTAATGGGTGAGCCACAGTAAGTGTGCTGTGATTGTGAAACAATGGTGTCTGGTTACATAATAAGCTGTTGTCTTCAAAGACAGCGTAACTCCATCCGTCAGAGTGAAGAAGAAACAGCCTGACACACTGCTAGGTTTCACCAGAAGGCCTTAGGCTGTAAACAGGAATGGGTGGGGGGTAACAACATTCCTGAAACACTATCCAGATGCAAAGCAGCACACCTCAGGGATGACAGGGGGTCACTTAGATCCCACTGAGCGTTAGACTACAATAGGCTGATGTCACTGCAGGGACTCTGCTGTTAGGTTCCTTGGTGGTTCTTCCACGTCACTGATGATGATCAGAACTGTGTAAACATAGTTAAACATTGTTTATATTATATTGTATATAGGAGATGTTAAGGAGTTCTTCTATAGGCTTCTTGCTTTATTACAGTGGCAAATACCTGTCCATTAATGTGCCTTCTCAAAGATGAAATGTTGTGTTAAAAGGTTAGCGCCTGAAGGTATCCCTTTCAATACATCTGTCTGGATGTTGGCAGTAGTAAAGATCACCTTGTCTACGTTTACCATAAGATTGACACACTTCCTTTCCTTCTCCTTTTCTCTGTCTTTCTGTCTGTCTTCGTCCGTCTCTTTCAGCAACCAGAGAGTCAGCATTCGTCCATGCTATAGCTTCAGCGGGCGTTGCATTTGCAGTGACACGCTCATGTGCCGAGGGCACGTCGACCATGTGTGGGTGCGACTCCCACCACAAGGGCCCTCCAGGGGAGGGCTGGAAGTGGGGTGGCTGCAGCGAGGATGCAGAGTTTGGGGTGCTGGTGTCCAGGGAGTTTGCGGACGCCAGAGAAAACCGTCCAGACGCTCGCTCAGCAATGAATCGGCACAACAACGAGGCGGGACGCACGGTAAACACATTTACTATTAGGAACCTGCAGAGCTGCACTGTTATTTTTCTACTTTTCACATGGAAAATAACATTAACCAGCCAAAAATATGTGGGTACTACAATATAATATCCATATGAAAACCTTTAAAACCACAGATATTAACCTGCTACTGTAAGAGCTCCCACTCATCTCAGAAGAGTTTGCCCCAGTTTTTAGAACCTGGCTTTCACCCAGTCACAACAACAAAGTAAGGTTCAACACTGACACTGCGGGAAAAGTTCAAAGTCGTTGCACAACTTAAACCCAAAGATCACTTGGAAATAAGAGTTAGAGAGCATAAAAAACAAAGATAGAACAGGTAATCAAAGTCAATGTTTCTTTTTTAAACTTTCAGTTCAATTAAGTTTATTTGTATCGTATAAAATCACAACAATATTTGCCTCAAGGTGCTTTAGATTGTAAGGTAAAGACCCTATGATAACATCGAGAAAAACCAAATATTCAGACGGCACCTCTATGAGCAAACACTTGGTAACAGTGGGAAGGAAAAACTCCCTTTATACAGGAAGAAACCTCAGACTCAAGAAAAAAATGACAAAATATCTCAAAAATAATGATTATTTATTATCTGAATATTTAGCTCAGTTTTAGTATTAGCTTACATGTTTTATGTGTTTTCAGACTAAATGTACTTGTCAGATGAAGCACTCTGATAAGCCATGTTAGTTAGTTACAATTATTGGTCAACGTTTAACCACGGTGATGTAAAAACAATGGACAAAAAGCTGAGTGAAACTATTACTATTTTGGATTACTGATTGCTCATGTGACAGGCATGATATAGGTACTTGACTTGTCCTCACAATCCCAAGTTTCCATCTGAAAACGAGCACTTGACTTTGAATGACTGGTTAATTACTGATCTAAGCAACATTCATCTACCCGCCATGCCCCCACACCTTGCCTTTCATGCCTTGCATCCCAATGAGAAATTCCCCGACAGTCAAATAACCCAAGTGAGCTGAGGGGGAAAAAAAAGAAGCAAATCAGCTCAGTCTTAAAACATCACTGGCTGCTGTCACTGCTGGGAGAAAACAGGCTGCTCGCTGAGAGGCAAAACAGGGGGACCACACGGCAACAAGACAGCCCTTTGATGCGCACAGCAGCAGTCAGAGCGACCACAGGAGCTCACTGAACAGAGGTAATGTCAGAGGAGTCACCCGTCCTCTCCACCTGGCCCTCTCACGCTTCGTTATTTAGCCCCGAGGGCCTTGGATTTGATGTTGGCATGACAAGCTCACGGTGTGATGTCACTGGTCCACTTTTCTCCCCTCTACTCACCCAGAGGTGCCACAGCCACCTGCCTTCCACCCCAGCTGGGGGATTTCTGCAGCTAAATATAGCTGTTGAGCTAAAGCACAACACAATGAAAAACCGAAAACATAAAAACACGTCCCACGGGAGCATACTCACAACGTGAGCCAATAACTTCAGAGAGAATTAGCAGCGGCGCAGAGCCTCCATACTCCACAGCTGCATGACACTTCAATAAAGTGCAGCCACTGGCATATTGTTTTTCTTGGCCTGCTTTGCAAGGCTTTAGTGGTTTTGTTAGTCTGCATTACCGAATTCACTCTAAATCTCTGAGCATAAAGCTTTACCAGATCTTGTTCCGTTGTGGCAGCTTCCAAAACAGTTATCAAACTAAGACCAGCACATTTTACACTTCAGAGCAATGCGTTGCACAAAGAGAAAAAAAAATCATAACTTGTTTCTACCCAGAGGACAACAGCTGTAGTTAAAATCTCACCAACCTCACAGCTCCAACGTTCTGTCAAAAGAAGCGTACTTAAAGATTTATTGGCTAGGTGAGAATTTATTTTAATTTTTTGGAGCATACCGAACATATACAGACAAAAAGTGATCTGTGTGTTTAAGAAGCGCACTATCCTTTCATGCAGTGACTCAGGATTGTCAGTGAAATCTGTTCTGAATCCAGCTGGATGAGGCAGATTTTCTTTTCTGGGCAAGAGTCATGACGCTCAAGAGATGATGCTTTAGTGAGGAAAAGTGTTATTAGAAAAGCTTAAAAATCTTGGATGCATGCTGAGATGCCAAATATGTGGTTTTCACTTTATTTCAGTCACTAAAGTCAAAAGAAGGTTGTCATTTCCATCTGCAGCAATTCATATTTGGACTTATGGTTCATTTCTGGGACTCCCAGCGCCTCCATGTGCAGCCAAGACAAAGAAAGTAGTGAGAAGACCTATTAAAAGGACAGAAGAGACACTGACAGCAGATATTACACAGATTATCAGAGAAACGGTATGAAAAGGAAGCACTGAGGTAGAGGAGGGTTACAAAGTGGCTTGCAGATGCACAATAGGTGGGCAAGTGTGAGTACAGCCTCGTGTTGCAATTAGGTGGCCTACCTAAACTAATATTAACCCTTTCAAGCCTGGGAAATAATCGCCAGGACATTTAAATGTGTTTCTTGAACTGTCGGACACATTTTTATATAACGAATTAAATATAAATTTAAATATATGCGTTTTAATTTGTATAATATTTGCCACATCTAGCATTTTTTGCAAAATTTGAAAAAGGGAGAAAACATTTTCCCACGCACAGACTTTTATTCTGGGGTTTTTTCTCGTTCTCAGACTATCCTGGATCACATGCACCTGCGCTGCAAATGTCACGGCCTTTCTGGAAGCTGCGAGGTGAAGACGTGCTGGTGGGCGCAGCCGGACTTCCGCATGCTGGGCGACTACCTGAAGGACAAGTACGACAGCGCCTCAGAGATGGTGGTGGAGAAGCACCGCGAGTCTCGTGGCTGGGTGGAGACCCTGCGAGTCAAGTACGCCTTCTTCAAGCACCCCACTGAGCGCGACCTGGTGTACTACGAGGGCTCGCCCAATTTCTGCGAGCCCAACCCAGAGACGGGCTCCTTTGGGACGCGCGATCGTGTCTGCAACGTGTCGTCGCACGGCATTGAGGGCTGCGACCTGCTGTGCTGCGGACGCGGCCACAACACCCGGACTGAGAAACGCAAAGAGAAGTGTCACTGCATCTTCCACTGGTGCTGCTACGTCAGCTGTCAGGAGTGTGTGCGCGTCTACGACGTACACACGTGTAAGTGAGACAGACAAGCTGACTGCTGGACCTTCAACTCCCCACCTCCTGCATGACTTCCTTGATTCCCCCACCACACACACACACACACACACACACAAGCGCAGTCAAAAACATATTCATCCACACACATTCAAGCCCTAATGGGTAATGGCACATCAGTAATGGATACTTCTGTACCATTTTTTGTACAAACCATGCACAAGAATCTATCTTCCAAACCACTACCCCCATAACTACATAATATCTGAGCAGAACGTGTCCCGTGTTGACCTGATGGATAACTTGGTCCACTCTCACGGGAAGAAGCTAGAGTTGCCACTCTCCCCTCGTTCGTCCTCACCCTGCAGCATTGGGCCATGACTACCCCTCCCTTCCCCTTTGTCTTTATTTATTTCCCACCCTTCATGCCAACACAGCGTTTTCGGCATGTACAGTAACACTTTTACATGTGAGATTAATGCAGTAAAAAAAAACAAAAAAACAAAAACAGTGACTCTCCTTGCTTTTGAGTAAAAAGCATCTTCTAACTAACACCTCACTTCTCCAGCCAGTCTGGTTGGTTTACCTTTTTGTTGTTGTTGTTGTTGCTGTTTTTTAACTTAACCAACCTCTCTACCCAATCACTTACTCTTAAGTAATACTGAACACGTCAGCAGCCCCAGGAAACCATCACTTTGTAACTACTGAACTGAACTGAACTGAGGCACTGGAAGTGCCGCAGTCCTGTCCTTTCTAAACTACTGAGCTGATCCCTTCCTTCCCTGCAGACTGACTACTGCGACAGTCAACTAGAAGACATGTGCTTCAGTCTGATTTTTTAATAAACCCACATTTCTGAAATATTACCACTGAGCTGGGGTTTGAGGTATGCAGGAGGAGGCATGCTCGTTCTGCTAACTAACAACCCGTGCATATGTATTTATGTGCACTATTCATAACTCCAGGTGGTAAACATTTGAGCATTGTTTATGTGAGCAAATTCTTCTTGGTTGCAAGCTAGCAGTTCTTATGAATGACGGCGCTGTTACCACATTCACCCTGTAAATCGCTCATGGTTTCTACAAATGTCATGCAACTTCACCATTCAAACTTACGGAGTCTGGGGGTAAAAACTAACCACAGAAAAGTTCTGATTATATGTGTGAAGGTCACCTATTATGGCTGTGTCGTTATGAATTTGTGCATCAAACTTGAGTCCAGCTTATGTCCAATATTAACTCTGGTGTTTTGTTTTGTTTTATTTTATATCACTTTCGGTGCAGAAAAACATTTGTCTCAACAAAAATCTTTTACTTCTGGGAACAAAAGGGAAAGAAAACAAGGGGATATGTGACGACACGTGGAGACAACATGGGCTGAGAAAGATCTGATTGGCTGTCACATCCTTCCATCTGTGTTTTCAGTCAGCTGGACAGTTGAGGTTTTTACGGTTGATTTATGAACTCGTATTCTTGTCAGTACACCCCGAAACACTCCTGCCGTCATGTTTTGATTTTTAGAATATTGGGAAAAACAAATTACTGCCATTTAATCAAAAGAATGCTTTTCATAGACTTCAGTGTCAGCACATTGTAACTTGCAACAAAAGAAACCGGTTTAAAGACCACTAACAAAAATTGCTATGATTTGTGGGTGGATTGTAAAGACTGCCAATTCACGAAGTTTAAAAAAACATCTGATTCTGAGAACATGAAGCGTAGAACGGATGATTTATAAGGGATGCGTATGTGCGTGTGCATGACAAGCTACTACAGAAGAGGATGGATGGACCGACGGACAGCGAGCTGGCTCTTCACAATGGTGGAGCAAAGCAAGAGAGGTTTCACACAACATGTTCTGACAGTCCCACCTGCTTCCTATTAATTATATTCAAGAACAAACACACAAGTTACCCAGTAGTGTGTAGGCTGTCCTCTCTTTGGGACATAGCTTAGTGTTCACGTCATCTTCTACACAGCCCTCCCTACCTGGGCCTACCTTTCTGTGTTCAGTCCCCCCACCCTACCGAGACCCCCAAAGGCCCCTCATCTTTCCCCGCTATATCCAAAGTTTTGTACAAATGTTTTAAAGTTGAATAATTCCCTTTTTATTTTATAATCGTAAATGTTATGTTTTTATAAATATTATTTATTATACAATGTATATATCTGTATGACTGAACTAAGATTATATATTTGAAGAAGAAAACCTGTGTCATGTTTCTTTATGCTTGCAAAGGTACACTCAAACACACGCCTCACTTTTCTACATGAAGTTGAAATGCAGGCTGAAACAAAGGTCTGTTAGATACTCCGTCCTTTGATACAGCATTCACTTAATTAATTTGATTCCACTTAAAGGAGAATTTTAATTATACTTTATTATTATTACGGTACTGTAGAAAAGTCCTGTGAAAAAACAAACTCCTATCGAGTTTTTTTGTGTGACTGTATATAAAAGATGGGCTTCTCCACATGAAAGTCGCCCATTGGTTTATGAAGTTAGAGGGTTTTGGCTGTTGGTCATCTTGGTTGCTTTTGAAGAGGCCATATTTGGATGAGAGCAGAGAGTTATTATTAATGTGCTCCTTCACACTCTGCCTCTAAAAGACGACATTTGACCACCTCCCTTTATCTTTAATGACACCTCAGTATATATCAATAAAGATGCAGTTTGATGACCATTAAAACTAATTTCTGAGTTTTTGTAAGGATAGCTGCACAGGCAGGGACCAGCTAACTGCTGATATTCACCGAGTCAACTTTTTCTATAAGCAGGCCTAAAATACAACAGAGATCAGTCAGTTCAGAAAAGAGCTTTAAGTTATTCCTAGTAGGTGGTTGGTTATGGTTATGAGCTAAACAGTCAAATTTCCAAAGTCGGGAAGTCATTTGTTGGGTACTTTTGCATTGTAGTCTGAAAACAACATGTTTGTGACATGTTGCATCTTATTGTTTAATTTTTAAATGATACCAGATTACTTCTAATTATTAACTTTACCTGATCTGTGTCACTCCATATTGCGGAGCAAGTAGGAGCTACAGCCTAATGCTAAACGACAAATCCAATGCAATCTCCCTCATAAAGACAAGAGGCTAAACTTTTTTCATGATTAACCAAATATTTCTTTTCCAACTTGAGTAGACGTGTATGTGACTTTTTCCAGCTGCACAATCACATCGCATTGGTTGCACATTTGGTTATTAGCTAGCAAAACATAGATGTAGCCGTTATGATGCCATCGAGTGGTTATAAACACGGAAGGAAAGTCTTTATGGAGGTCAAGTTAGAAAGTAATTGTTCCAAAGATTTTTATAGGACTGCAAATCCTCTTGTAACTACAAGTATCGCCATCATGTGGCCATAAAAAGAATGCAGGTTTAAAGCACAGCTTTGTCCATCTTTTATAGTCTTTGGTCCAGATACTAGCTAATAAATGCTAAAGAACAAACATAGAAAAAAACTAAAATTCAAACAAAGTACACAGACCACTGGTTTAATTTTGTTCTCTGTTGGATCTATATACAATATTGTCTACTCGACTGGCTAGTGCTGTTGCTAGGATTTATATGTGGTATCCCTGCATTGCTCTGCAATTTCACATCCAAAGCTTTGGGTTGCGGTGGAATTTCTATCGTCAGGTCGATCTGCTCTCTTCAAGTAGGTTTGAAAAAACTATGGTAGAAGAAGCAACTAGAAATGTGTAGTAGGAAACAATAATACTGAAGGAGCGAATCACAGTCATTGCAGGCTGTGCTGACGTGACATGTAGTTACTCATATAGGGAAGTTATGGTGTAGGATTTCAGAAGGATTGGCAGTTACATCATACTCTTTGCTCAACATACAGATTTAATCCAGAAGGATAAATCCCACTTTAGCTGCTCTACATTTGAGCATGTTAACAAGAGTGCATGGGAAGTAACTCACTTTAAGAGGCAGCCTCTAGTGGTCATTCAGTGAACTGCAGACACTTCCATGCACGTGTCATTTTTTCAGCTCCAGAGATATCTGAGAAACACATGCATGAGCCATTCTGTGGAAGTAGGTAGGTTATTCTGATTCAAACCCACATACTGCATGAAATGTATATGAATCTAAAGCTGAAAAGAGTCTCAAAGGATTCTTAAAAACTACTGCTGTTGATCCAGTTAGAACGAGCAAATGAACTATCATTCGTGGCTCAAGAGTTGGGAGTTCGCCTTGTAATCGGAAGGTTGCCGGTTCGAGCCCTGGCTTGGACAGTCTTGGTCGTTGTGTCCTTGGGCAAGACACTTCACCCGTTGCCTACTGGTGGTGGTCAGAGGGCCCGGTGGCGCCAGTGTCCGGCAGCCTCGCCTCTGTCAGTGCGCCCCAGGGTGGCTGTGGCTACAATGTAGCTTGCTATCGCCAGTGTGTGAATGTGTGTGTGAATGGGTGGATGACTGGATATGTAAAGCGCTTTGGGGTCCTTAGGGACTAGTAAAGCGCTATATAAATACAGGCCATTTACCATTTACCATGGCACCTGCCTAATCCAGTGATCTCCCGGAGTTCTTGATAATACACTGGCTACTACTTAGGATGAGGTGATCTCTTTATAAAGAAAAACATGTATGTGCATGAATTCAGCTTCCCATAATTCACAAGTTTTAGCTCAAATTTAATCTCACTTGCAGAAAATACAAAAAAGGAAAAAAAAAATGATACAGCGACATCATTTTGATTTTCTACTAATATCTCAAGCAACATTTTGCTACTTTTTACTACAATCCTGGAGAACTGCATCAAGAAACGTGCACACATGCAGCAGTAGCTCCTCCATAAATGGCTGAGTGTTTTCTTGCCAGGCTCTACAATCATTGCTCAACCCAGAAGCTGTGGAGGTTAACCTCAAATGTGTGAATGGGTTCATCTCTTCTCAAATATTTCATAATCAGGAGGTAATTACACTAAGTGATAGTTATGACATTCTTATGATTTCAACAGCCATGAGAACATTTAATAGTTAACTTTTTTTATTTTTCTTGGGAGCAGAAACTTTTTACATGCTACTGTAGAAAACAGACAGCTATTTGGACGCACTGAACAGTGTCTGAACTAAACAGCAACTGAAAACCTACATTATAATAATGGAACACACAGCACAAGTTCCTTTGTAACGTCCCTTTAAAAACAACATTAACTACAGATACTACAATGTTTTTTGTTAGTAATATTATTTTATTCATACAATAAAAAGATCAGAGGCAAGGAAATGTGCAACATAAGAAAAGAAGTCATGGAATGATCTCTTCCTACAAATAAAGTCTATATAAACAAACATTATCATAATTAGTGTTTGTGCACATGTACTTTGCCCCGACTCTTTTTGTATACATATATATAAAATCCCAATGGAGTGCTAGAGGCATCACATAGAGATTGCAGCACAAGCAGACACCCAGATACAACAAGCACTGCGCATATCTCTTATTTTATATTATCACATAATGCTGCAGAGGAGGAGACTGCCTGCTTGGTGTCTGCAGCTCAGAGAAGCACGCAGAGCTTCAGGGATGAGAAGGATGTAGAGAGATGGGATCTATATCTCGTTTGCTTCCTCCTGCCATCCTTTATCAGTCTTCTGATCCTCTGCAACTGAGTGAAGAGAGAGAAATAAAAGTGAGATGAGGCAGGCGGGCAAAGGAGGCATGCTGCCACAGGAGAGCGCCTGTCTAGTCGACCTATTTTTAGGCACGCTGTGCACCAGCTATACCATAAGCCTCTGATGCCAAGATGAGAAGCAAAGCTCCCGCTACTTGTTGAAAGACTTGTTGTTTATCACCGTGGGCACCGTCCTCCCGCGGTTCATTTCAGAAGGCAAGATTAGCAACTTAGACACATAACTTTCTTAAACTTTGCCCTGCGTTTTTGTAATGATTCGGATAAAGACATGGAATGATAATAACTTTGTATTCATTCACCTAGAGAGCTTTTATGATGCCAACATTCTGAGCAAAATCATTGTCAGAACTGAACAACACCCAATGCACGTCACAGTTTTACAAGCATGCATAGTCAAGGTAAAAAGAAAGCACGCCCTCTTTAAATTCTAAGGTTTTATGTCTCAGGACATAATAACGATAATCTGGTCCTTAACAGGTCTTAAAATGCTGGAGATTTAGAGCAAAACATGACATATAACAGCATGTCATTTTTTTTTATTAAGTCAAAACACAGAAGCAGCATGCAGAGTAAATACAACCTCACTAATTCCAAGTTTCAGGACCTTAATAAAAGCAGACGTTTTGGCAGTTTGCTGGTCTGGAGCATTCAGGTGTGTTAATGCCACAAAGGAAACATCAGCAATGAGCTTAAAGAAGCAATTGTTGCTCCCCATCAATCTGGGAAGGGTTTAATTTTTAAACAATTTCAGAAAGAAGTAGAAAGCATTCAAGATAGGTGCCAGTGTTCCCAGGAGTGGATCCAAGAGCTCCTTCTCATGCTCTACAGGCCTCAGTTAGCATATTAAATATTGAAGCTCATGACAGTAAAATTCTAAAAAGACTGAACAAGTATGGCTCGTTTGGAAGCATTGCCAGGAGACATGTCTGTTCTCTCCACATAAAGAACATGGCAGCACAGCTACACGCGTGGCGACACCGCCGTGATGGCATGTTTTACAGCCACGAGACCTGGGCCCTTGTAGTCATGAACTCCAATGCATACCAAAGTATTCTAGGTCAGCGATCCCCAACCGTTTTTGTGCCACGGACCGGTTTATGTCCGACAATATTTTCACAGACCGGCCTTTAAGGTCTCGCTGATAAATACAACAAATAAAACCAGTACCAGTACCAAAAAAAGGAAGATTTATTCATAACACACGGAAAAAGACCCAGGGAAACTTAGATAACGATAAAAACGATTAAAAAATAACGATAAAACCCCTGAAAACCATCAATTTCACACCCGAGTCTCAACTCTCGGGGCTCGGTGCCAAACGACTCACGGACCAGCCCGGGGGTTGTTGTTACTCACTGTTCTAGAGTAACATGTGAGGCCATCTACCCAACAGCTGAAGCTCGGCCAAGACTGGATCGTTCGAAAGAATCAAGGTGTTGCAGTCCAGGCCTCAAAAAGTTCAGAAAGCAGTGCATAAAAAATGATCGCAAACCTCAATGAACTAAAGTGACTTTGTAAAGGGAGTCAAAATTCCTCCACAATAATATGAAGGACTGATAAAGTTATATAGAAAATGGTTACTTCAAGCTGTTCCTGCTAAAGGTGTCTCCTCAAACACCCGAATCATTCACTTTGTTGGGTTTTTTACAGTAGTGTTTGGTGCCCTGTGGAAGTGTTTTTATTGTGACAATTGTTTCGTGTGATGCTTCCGATTCCACGCACGCACAGATTAGCTGTAAAACTACTTAGTCAAAGGTAAGTTTGGTAATTCAGTTTTGAGTCAGCGCATTTTAACGACATCCTCCGTTATTCTGTGGTTACATCTGCTTGACTGGACTCGCATAACGTTATTTCGAAACTTTGACTGTGACTCTTCAAAGAGTGGAATCACAGACTTTCACATCAGCTCTCCTCAACCCTCGACAGGATATGATGAGTTAAAAAATTTAACGTTTCAGCTTAAAGCGGCCTCACCGTTGAAGGATGCCTCTATTTCACCGCGTGGCTCCACTGAGTCTAGATTGCCACAAACTTATCAGAAACCAGTCTGTAGAGGGAGAAAAAGGACAAAATGTGTATTATAAATCACACTTGGTACGATGATTAAAATGTAAACACTTTGTGCTTCTGACTAACTTTTTCCTTTCTGCTACATTTGTAACTGACAGCTGGTGAAAGTGACAGACGTGTGTGCGGTGTGAGTGTTCAATGTCAATCCTGCTCTGGTGATGTGGTTAGAAACAGGAAAGGAATACTTACGCTCCTTCTTCCTGCAGCAGACTCACGAACTTCCTAACTCTGTAGTCAGGATCCATCTGAAAAGACAGATATGCATGCTTAGTGCTAACAGTCATACGATAAAATAACTATATATTTTATTAGCAGGTTCTTTGTGAACATGCACGGGTTTCTTCAGGTGTTAAACATCACAGCGGCATGCTATCAACGGCGGCGGGTCCTGGAGTTCATGTTTCAGTTTGGATTGAAGAGAAGGGGAGGGAAAAGGAAGCAAAATTAATGGGAACCTATGCAATAACTTACAGTATGTCTGGAATCGCCTGTAGCAACCAGAGTTAAGACATGAGAGCAGTCGGAAACGTTGGAATGAGAGGAAAAAAGATAAAGACCGCAAATGTGTACGTGAGTGCGGCTGTTTGCAGCATGTCCCGGCAAACACAGGTTCATACTTCTTCAAGCTCAGAATGGGGTGTGTGTGTGAGGGGGGGGGGGGGGGGGGGGGGGGGGGGCACTGAGCATAGCATTGGAGCATACCACAGCAATTACACAGCCCCAACAAACAGGCTGCACACATAGGCAACATAACAGAGACACAGTCGGGAGAAGAAAGGAGCTAATGGTGTGATTTGGGTTTGTCTGATGCTGCTGGTGGGATGTCCGTCATCGGTTTGGTAAACAAATATTACTTGAAATATGAGGTTTTGAGATGGACGAAGAAAATTCATCGTGGCTTTGAGCAGCAGACATCGATTAGCTGGAGTGAAACATTTCAAGTTTTAAAACTTTACTTCAGGAGTTTAGAAATATCTGAGAAATTTGTAAGAAACAAGGGAAAAAATGAGAGAAGCAAAGAACGAGATGATCACTGGAACGTAGATTTCCTGTTGTGACGTACGACAGCGACTTAATTAAATCCTGCTTGGTTCTGTGATCTCCTCACAGGTCACAGGAGTAAAGATTTAGGACACACAAATCATCATTTTGGCAAATCGAGTAACAGGAACTAAATATCCTGTTACTCGATTTGCCAAAATGATGATTTGTGTGTCCTAAATCTTTACTCCTGTGACCTGTGACAGACGGATCCTGTTGACTGTCGAGAATGCCAGCCAGATGTCGAAGAAGAGGAGGGACGGCCTGCTCAAGCTCAGACCACACTGAGAGAAAAAAATTAATAATAACGCAAAGCCTGTGCCAGTATGAAATCTGTGTTTTGAATAAAATGGGAGGTGATGAGTGAGTTATTGAAAAGACTGTTTTCTTGTGCTTCACAAGTTTCGTACCCCCAAAATAACTTGACCTTTCTGTTGTCTAACACAACTAGTACACATGGAGCTGCAACAGCATAAGAAATGTCCAAAAATAGTCAAAAAAGAAACATAAGGTCACATTTTAAATAGATTTTTAGACAAACAACATAATAGTTGCTTATACAAGACATTTAATACAAGGTATGACATCCAAGCAGTCCAGATGTGTTGTTTGAGGAACTGTTTTCCATTCCTTGATGAGCATAGTCTGCAGCTATGCTCAACTAGGAGTGGAGCCTGCAACACGCTGGGTCGATGCACATCGTGTTCCAGGGTTTTGATATCCAGAAAAGCCTGCGCTACTCTGGCAGTGCAGGGTTTGGCATTGTCCTGCTGAAACAGCTGCAGGGAAGGGTGCTGTCACAAGAATGGCACAAGTACGGGTTGGAGCACTTCATCTTGTTACCTCTGTCCGATCCGATTTCCACCAAGAACAATCACATCTGAGGCGGCGCTCTCATGCAAAGCTGCAGGAGAGGCTCAGATACATATGGCAACGTGCAGAATGCCACAGCCCAGCCTCGGTCAACATCACCCCGTCAATCGCGGTACTCATAACAATGTTGTGCACACACCATTTGGTTTCGTGTTTTTTCTCTTGGGTTGAGGATACATGAGTTAATTTGTGTTCGGTACTGAACTGAAAACTAGTCATAGAAGATGTTTGGGTTTGTCTATGAGATATATGAGATCGCTGATATATTTCTGTTAGATCTGCTCCTTCTGCACATTTTGAGCACTTATTATCATTGCTATGCAGATGACACTCAGTTGTATCTCTCTTTTAAACCACAAGACGTTTGTAAGTTACAGATTTCTCAGAGGTGCTTAGACTCTGTTAAAAGTTGGAGGCTAACTATTTTCTGATGTGCCCCTGACAGATTTGTGCCTGAGGTAATGGAAAGTCCCCTTGCCACATTTCCTAAATCTTCTATCAGCAACCTTTGGATAATTTTTGACTCAGCTTTCACTTTGGACGGTCATGTTAAATCTCGCTTTCGCTTTTATCGCTTAAGAAATATTGCCAGTTTCCACTGTGTCATGATGGAAAATGTTATTAATGCATTTATTTCATCACTTCTGGATAATTGTAATTCACAGTTTACTTGTCTTAACAAAGCTTCCTTGGAACGTTTGCAGCCTATTCAATAAAAGCCGCTGCGAGGCTTCTGACTAAGTCTTCTAAATATTATCATGTCACTGCCCATTAACTTCTGACTTTAAGATTCTGGATTTGACTTTTAGAATTTTGCATGGACAAGCACCAACATAAAGAGTAGAGTAGAGTGCACTTATGCATCCATATAGCCCCAGCAGGTGCCTGATGTCATGTGATCAAGGCCTGCTTGCTGTGCATGCAAGGCTGAAACCGAGACCGAGATTTTGCTACAGCAGCTTCAGAATCTAATGATCTTTTTTAAAAAGCTGCCAAAAACCCATCTTTTTGTGTTGCAATTTTACCAACCTACTTAAAATAATCTCTTTTGGAATAGATTTAAAGCAAAGATGTGCTTATTTTTGGAAAAGGGAATGAAAGCACATCTGAGAATGCAAATTTAAACGCAAACCCAAAGTACGAAACTACACACAATGGGTCATCACAGGCTGATGTTTAAAAGCTGTATTGTTTGCTGTGTACCAATGGTGATCATTAATTATAGGAGTCGTGAAAGTGTGCCCCCAGTGTCAAACCATCCACTTTACATAAACCCACAAATATTATATTTTTTTTAAAAAGAAGACAAAAAAACTTGCATTACCGCAAAATTCATACTAACTACAACATAAAACTAACTAAACTGTTGAAAAAAGTCAAAATAAAGACCATAATAGTTTCTCACCTGTGCCGCCATTTCAATCAGCATCAGCAACTTTTTAATGCCGATCCCCAAGCGTTGGCCCTGTACAGCTTTAGCTATCATGGCCCGTTCTTTCTCATTGAAACTGCCCAGCAGCTATGTAAAGCAGAAAGAGACACAGGAACGATCAGTGCGAGAGAGAAACACTTAAATTCTGTCATTCATTTTTTGCATTCAGGAATTCTAATAAAAAAGTAAGCAAAAACAATGTCGCCAAGTCTAATGGTAAGAAGAAATTCACAGAAGAAAAGCATCTTGCATCATAGATGCAATTCTTAGAAACAGACATTAGAAATTTGTAGTTTCATAGTTGTGTAGTTTACCTCAAAGGCCTCCATCAGCTGCTCTACTTTTGAGATGTTGGGAATGTGGATGGTGGTGCTGAAAGCATCCAACATCTCCATTTCCTGAAGGACGTCTTTACGACTTGTGGTGCCAATGATGAGCAGCTTACGACCCTGAAAGAGAAGCAGATGTCATTTTGTCTGGATCTTTAATCGTTCCCTCACATTCATCAGCTGGTCTCCTCCTATTGGTCATAGGAAAAAGAGAGACCAATGATGTATAACCATTTGATAATGTACAGGAAAAGCACAGGAGCAGTCCAGATGAAAGTGTGTGATGGCTCTAACAGAGGTTCAAGCATCATGATTGCGTGTCCTGGATGGTTTCAACACTTAAACAGAGACTGCAGCGTGTTGTGCGCTCTGCTGAGAAGGTGATTGGCTGCAGACTCCCATCTTTGCAGGACCTGTACACCTCCAGGACATTGCGGCGTGCAGCTCGGATCTCAGCTGACCCTTCTCACCCTGGACACAGTCTGTTTGACCTGCTCCCCTCAGGCAGGAGGCTCCGGTCCATTCGCACCAGAACCTCTCGCCATAAGAACAGTTTCTTCCCCTCTGCTGTTGGACACATGAACAATAACCATATGACTGTACCCGCCACTAACACATGACCCTACGCTGTGTCACTGCATCATTCCATGTTTGGCACTGATCACCACCTGCACTCATGTATATATCTTTCAACGTAGCACTCTTAATTCTTATTCTCATGTATATATCTCATGTATATCTCATGCACATATCTTTCCACGTAGCACTTTTAATTCTTATCCCTACTTTTATTTTTTTCCATGTCTATTTAAGTGCTATTTATGACACTATGTTTGCACTGAAGCACCGCAGCAATTTCCTAATGTTGTAAACCTGCTCAACATTTGGCAATAAACCCCATTCTGATTCTGATTCTGATTCTTATCTAGAACTCAGCCAGACTATACAAAAACTGGGCACACCTATGTGTCACCTATGGTCTTTGAGCCATATTATGAAGCCTTATAATAACGAACATTTTGGCCACCCCAGTTCCAGCATTTTTTTTTCTCTGACCAACAACCTGTCCATCATTTGTATAGTTTTACAGCTTTAAGGCAAGTCAGCTGATGCATGTAACATACACCTGGTCTATACACGCAATCACAATGCCAACCCTGCTTCTACAGCCGTGTTAACTTCCTCAGAATACAGTCTTTGATAAAGTCAAAGTTCTAGCAACACAAGCAGCATATATAACAACTTCACTGCTTGACAGATATGAAGGTGAAAATCTTCATTTTATCTCATTTGTATTACTTTTATTGACATGTTTCATTGGTATGTGATGTATCTGATGCTGAGAGACCACAGGCCTGTAAAAACAAGCTGCACCTGCTTAGACAACAGTAATTTTATTATTAGCTAAACAACAGTTATTAAATGTAGTCCATGAGAAGCTGGTTTAATCACAGATATGTGTAAAAATTAAAATTAAGGTTGTTTTGCATTTTGTTTTCTCACTCATATCCACCCTATTAAACATGTTGTTTGTATGCATTTTTAGGACGGTGGGGAAGTTGTGTCAGAAGCTTCTACTCTGCTCCTTTAATGGCTTACACTGCAACATCAGCACTTTCTGTATCACACCGGGTTATGTTCTCATTGCCCGCGACTACAAACAAGCCAATCAGAAGTGTTGAATTGTGAACATTTTGTAATTAAGTTCTCATGTTATCCAAATTTTGATGAAGGCAGTCTTTGATGCCAAAGCTCTTATTGGTTATTGGAATACAGGGCGACTGATTTCGTCATATTCTGGAGATTTCTGGCTGCCCAGGTGAAGGCCGACATTGAGCAGGGGCTCTAAGTCACAACAGGAGTTTAAAAAATAGAAAACAATAGAAAGAAGAAAAAAAGACAGCATAATGCAGCATAATGGAGCAGAGGGCAACAGTAGAGAAGACAAACATGAGCGGGGAAGAAAGAGGGGAAGCAAAAGAAATGTCGCTGCACTAAGCCGACGAGTTGGAGAACGACCAGAAGAAGACCAAGGAGGAGAGGCAGAGGAGTGGCGAGCAGACAGGGGGATTATGGCTGCCGCCTGCCCCCCCATGGCGTGGGGGGTTGTGATGCTGCATGCAGATGAGGTGCCACACAGGCGGCAGTGCTGCCAGGTCCTGGCTCTCTCACAGAGCCCATTCTCCTCCGTGTCCCCCTGGCCTCCCCCGGCCCCAGGCACCCCGCTGGGCCCAGCGCTTTACAACCCCAGAGGAGCACTGCAGCCAGGCATTCAACACCAGGCCCCGCGCCACTTCTCATGCACATGCAGCCATATAGTGAGCTATACCCTCATTCACAAACCCATCAACAACAGACACACACAAACTACAACTAAAGAAACTATGAGAAATGGGTCTCCACCACCACCATTCACTCCGAGCACAACAGGCCTGGACCAAAACACTTGCTAATAACCATACACTCACACACAGGCGTTCACACATGCCAGTTGCAGGCAAAGACCTCTAACAATTCCTCGCAAGACTTTATGTTGGCATCCATAAGATCTGCTGCCCTCTTTCTGCCACCTCAGGACTAGCAACACTGACAGTGAGCAAGAAATAAACCCTGGTTACCTTTGGAGGTGGTTTCTTCAGCAGCACCAGCAGAGCCTGTAGCACCATGTTGGAGAAACGAGGGCCAATAGGAACGTAATCTGACGACAAACATAATTTTATTATTTCATTTCCTCGGTCTCATCAAGTCTGATTCAAATAAAAAGTAACTTCAGAAGGCAACTGAGTAGAAGACCGCAAAATATTTTGGGCTCTCTCGTCTTACCCAACAAGCGCTCGATGTCGTCCACAACCACACAGCTCAGCTGGGATTTGTAAGCATCTTCAAATATCTGCCAAAGGGAAACAAAAAGGTACAACCTGATCGCCATCAGAGAAAAAACACACCAGAAAACACTAAAAATAACTACTAGTATTTTAAAAATGACATTACTACACTAGCATCTTAACCCAAACATCCGGTATTTATATGCACTGTATCTGCATTATGAAATCTGTTACCTTTTTGATGGCCTGGCATTTGGCGATCTCAGAGTGTCCGATCATCTTGTCCGGAGAACAGATCTTGATGAATGGAAACTGGGAATCCTCAGAAATCTTAGCCGCCAGTGCCGTTTTGCCGCTGTTAGGTGGGCCTGGCGGTGAAAAGAAATCACTGATCAACCATTTTAATTGTTAGTAAAGCAGGCCGCTGTCCTCACCTTATTTTATTTGCTCTATGTGTTTGGGTTGCATGACACGTGTGAGAGTTACCTTCCAGCAGCACAGAGACTAGTGGCGTGCGGTCACTGTTCTTTGTCTGCTGCACCAGCAGCTCCCCGTCCTCCAGGGCTGCTGACACTGGGTCACCCCACCGGATTATGCCGTTCATGATGTAGCTGGCGTAGTCCTCCTGGTTGGTTCCAAATGCCTGAAGAAGTGGTACAAGGAGAGGAAAACAGAAAGTGAGACTCTAATTTTGTTTGCCTCCACGAGCTCAACCGAGAACGGAAATATTAGTTATAAAAAAGATATTTCCTCTGTGTTGTAGTCTTGTATAACCTGCACAAGTGCTTCATCTGAATCCAGTGAAGTTTAATCACAAATAAATATAATTTACAAGTATTGTGGATATAATTCTTGCTTATACCTGGACTGCTTCTTATAACATTTAGCAGGTGAACAGGTTCAATTCAGGTGTAAAATAGTGTTGAGAGGCCCCTGAAGCCTGTCAAAAACAAAACTCATGCCCAGAGTGGAAAAAAATGTTTATATTTATATGCAAAACTTAGACTAGTGACATCAGCTCGACTTCATAATACTGTCATCACAGGTTTTAGTTACAGTCTAATGAGGAGAAAAGGCATCTTTCAAAGATTCCAGCCTGCCACTAAATTTCAAGAGATTTAAGTGTTGCAAGTCAAAACACTTTTGCAAAGGTTGTGGCACAACTGATCGTTTAGCGTAAGGTGGTTTTAAACTCTAAGTGTCTCAAGTGAGCCTGATAAAAACAAACAAGCTAAATCCTAGCCTAGCTTCTTTCTTTTTTCAAAAATCTTGACTCATGCAAATAGTGTTCGATCACATAAATATTATTAACAACCAACAGGAGCACTCAGTTTTCTCAAGCAGGTCACATGCAGCTTCTGTTTCTGCACCATCATTCAAAGTTTTTCTCTTTGCAAAGATCCACCAGCAGCATGACTGGACTGCAAAATCTCAAAGTCTGTGATTAAAACTCGGACTTATCATGCATGGATTTTGATGTCAGAATGCGCCCAAGTTTGACGTTTATTAGTCTTCTTGTCTGTGGTGGCTGTTAGATTAAAACGTGATGGTGAATGGCGTACGATAAGACAAACCGACAAACTTATCCAAAACTCAGGTTTTCCTTTATATTTTAGAAACAACATTTCTCTCAAATATTTCAGGATGTTTCACAGATCATGTTACAGAATAACGAAAAGACCAGAGAAGGTGGGAATGGTTGAGTTAAACTTCAGGTTATTTTGATTATTAATGTTACTTTTATTTCACTGTACTTTGCATTTCATGTTTAAGAACTTAAGAGAGACATGTGCACAGTAACTTACGGGTTTGATGTCGTTATTCAGCGAGGCCATGAAGTCTATCCTGCTGACCTGCAGTTTTTCCGCCGTCTCCATGTTTACCTCCACTGTGTTGCTGGCCTACATCAGAGCAACAGACAAACAGCACAGGTACAGAGACAGCAAATTGCTTCGAATGAACTCCGTACCCTGTCTCGTGAAATCCATTAAATGAAGTACTGCACATGTAGATTGCAAAATGTGTCAGAAGACAATGTACTCCCTCAGAGCAGAAAGGTCAGACAGAGAGACGGAGGGAGGGAAGAATAAGTGCCTAAAGGAGTGAAGAGAAACATCGCTGCCATCAGACATGTGTCTGTCATTTATCATCACCCTCCAATATCTGCTGCTCTGCGGGAGCAGAACGCTTAACAGATGAGAACTTCACCTTATCTTTGTGCCTTACTGAGCAGTATAGATTTGAGCCAATGCACCTGATAAAACACTTAAGGGAGGGCACACACACAAGCACACACACCTGGATACCTACCCAACCCTTCGACACCTGGGTGGCTGCTTAAACTGGCACTATAATACCATATATTATGCCCACCAGGTGTGTGGCCTGCAACTTAAGCCAGGAACATGACACTGTTCCTGTCAGTGCTTTTGAAAATAATGTATCTAATATAAAAAGAACAGGTTTTCAAAAGTTGAATACATTTTTTGCATTACTTCTACTTTCCTTCTTCTCTTCCTTTAGTTTTCTTTTTAAATTTACTGCCCTTTAATTAAACTTTGTATTTGCTTTTTATAGTGCGTATTGGCTTGTGGAAAATACTGGTTGCTTGCCAGTATTTTAACTCTTATATTAGTGAGGAACATATTGCTCTGAGGGCATTTTACTATTATTTCCTTGTTTTCTATAACCCAAAAAACATACACATTAATAAATGGACAGTAAATAAGCTCCTTGGACTGACCTTGATGTGTCTGTTCATGGCTGTGGACTGAGCAGCTCTGACCAGACCCTCCAGTTCAGCACCGCTGTAGTTCTTGGTTTCCACAGCCAGCTCTTTAACGTCGACATCGCTAGCCAGCAGTTTGTTCTCCCGCATCCTCGCTGTGTGGATGTTGAGGATCTGAATTCGCCCAGTTTCATCCGGTAAGCCTTGAAGAATAAAGCGGAAAAGGAAATGGAGAAAGTGACCGCGTGTGGTGTACTGGTTCTGTAGTGCACACAGTCAAAGAGTCACAGCTGATAACAGCCTTGTATCCATTGAGCTTTACCAGTAAGGCTGCTGGTATTAACTTGCAGAAATCTGCATAAGATACATTACTTCTTCATTTGATAGCACGAGTATTACTTATTTACACTGTTTTTAAGACTTTCTGACCCACAGTAGAAGTATTTTCACTGATTTTCTATTAATTATTTGAGCAAATACTTTAACTAATTACTTCATAGGTTTTAAAAATATGTTCTTTATAATCATTTTAACTTTCTTTTCAGTTCAATTCAGTTTTATTTATACAGCACCAAATTACAACAAAGGTTGCCTCAAGGCACTTTATTGTAAGGTAGACCTTACAATAATACAGCAGAGAAACCCCCAACAATCAGATGACCCCCTATGAGCAAGCGCTTTGGCGACAGTGGGAAGGAAAAACTCCCTTTTAACAGGAAGAAACCTCCAGCAGAACCAGGCTCAGGGAGGGGCGGGGCCATCTGCCGTGACCAGTTTGGGTAAGAGAAGGAAGAAAGGACAAAAGACATGCTGTGGACACGCTGTTTTAAGTCTACTGAATGAAATTCTGTGTGTTCGCTACTTCTTACCAATCTCCATCTTCACCTCCAGTCTTCCTGGCCTCAACAAGGCCTCATCTATCAGGTCGGGCCTGTTGGTCATACCTGAGGCAGAAAGAAAAGAAACCAGAAGAAAGGGAAGAACAAAAGTAATGAGACAGAGTTTGGCTGTTCAGGCGTGACACAGGACAGGATTTAAATGTGAAAGTGTTTATGCTAGTTTACATATACTGCGAGAAAATGTCTGCATGTTTGCACCTATGACCAGGATGTTGTTGAGTTGCTCCACTCCATCGATCTTGGATAGCAGCTGGTTAACCACGGTGTCATGGACTCCTGTGCTTCCTGCCATGCTGCCACGCTGCTTACAGATGGCGTCAATTTCATCAAATATGATGATGTGAAGGCCGCTGTTGGCACCGAGCTGTTCGCCGACACAGACGCAGAGGAAGAAGATTAATGTGTAAACTGTAAATACCTGCTTTGCACCTTTATCCTATACCACCTGTTCACACAAGCAGGGAGGACATCGCCTCGATAATGCTGAGTAAATCCAGTTTTTCTACATCTGTCATGCTGGATATAAGTAATTTTGCAGGAGATGGTGTTACACAGTTACACCTACTTACCTGAAAGCGCAAAAGTGATATGCATGTTTATCATATTTACTACAGGGGAGACAACACAGATGAACTACGGGGGTTAAAAAAAAACTTTCCCTGTTTACAAATCAATTAAGGAACATTCTCTCTTTATATTAGAAGCCTTAGAAAAGGTAATGCTTAAATATAAAAATTCAGATTTATCTAGATAAATATGACCTTCCTGACACACTTTTCCTAAACTGAAATCAGAACTGGATAGTATAGATACATAGTTCTTGTTTGATTTTATTGCCATATAAAAGTCAAAGGTTTTTATTTGTCTATAAATCAGAAATTACTTCCAACAGCCAGAACGAGTCCATCTTTTGCACTAAATCATGCACTGAATGATAAATGAACAAAGCCCTCTCTGTTAAAACTTACTGAAAGGAGTACATCTGGAACATCTGGAGGATATAAGCGCTGTATATACACAGAGTATAAGAAAAGAGATATCAACACTTTTAAACATGCACCAATTTGCAAAAATGTCTAAAAGATAAACTATAGACAAACACAAATGTGTATTTTAAACTTTTTTTCCTTCTCAAACACGCTTAATTTTGCTTGTAGCTTAATTTCTTAAACATATAGGTGTATGAATAAGTTTACCAAATAAACAGGGGGTTGGTTTTAAGGAGCTGTCTGTTATTTTCAAGGTCTTACAATATTATAATTGTCTCTTAGTTCTGGGAGTCAGTTTTCGGGTCCTCGGGTAAAGTATGTTGGTGCTGGCCATTGAATTCTGTGGAAAAGTTCATCTGCCTGCACAACTCAAGGCTGAAAATTCATCAGTGTGCTGCGGTCCATTTCTGTCCTCCCAAAGTTTTCTGCCCTGGAGCTTAGACGCACCTGATACAGCTGCATTTTATTGGAAGATGTGCAGAAAACTGACTTTGTTTTGGCTACTAAAATTCTCAAAATAAGAAAATCTGGTTAATGAAACTGGAATAACTAAAGTCTCAGGCATTTTTTTTGTAAGATCTGAAGCTGGCAAACCATAGGAAGTTCTGGTTTGGACATTCATTTAAATGTTTAGTGAACAAAAAGTAAGCACAGCAGTGTTATTACAGCTGGGTACTACCTCTCCTTGGCTGACCTGTATTTTCTTGACATCCAATTCAATTTACAGTGATTTAATGTGGAACTCCATAAAATGGCTTTCCATCTAGCACCTTGCAGAGGCAGAAGAATAAAAAAAAGAAGCTTCCTAAAATAACATAAAAACAAAAAATACATATTTTTGTTAATAAAATAAAATTTGAAAGTAAACTTTTTACTGAAAGTGGAAAATGTGAGTCAAGTTTTTATATTGTAAAAACTGTTTTTTAAAAATGCCCCCTATTATATGAAAAGATACTCAACCCAAGAGTGAGACTAATAGAAAAAATTACATTTTTAACAATAAAAACCAAATTTAAAGTAAAATCCACACAGCAAACATATAAGGAAAACATAAGGAAATTGTAAATTTACATTAAAATAAAACTAAAATAAAACTACTAAAAAGTATACTATTAAACTATAATAACCTTGTAAAATATAAAATCAAATTACATTTTTTTTCAGCTGAGACACAGAAGCATAGCAAGAAGAAACCGTGACTGCTTTTCTTTCATCCTGAGCTGAATACAAGTATTGAGCCTCTTATGAATGAATGAAAAAAAAGCGATGGAGCAGCCGGGTGGGGGGTTATCGCTCCATCTACGGACCTGTCAGACTCTGACGTAGCATTTAAAGCAGGTGTAGAGCTGTTAATGTCACACACATACACGGTGTGTGTGGGGGTTTGTAGGGAGGTCTTATAGGAGGTCAAAGAGAACCCAGCCCCTCATTAAGTGGTGCAGAGTGAGGCTTATGTCACACCATCCAAACCAACTATCACTGCTGGGTTTCAGTGGCCCCTCTTCCCTTTCAAACACGCACACACACACACGCACAAACTTTAAAAAGTCATTACAGCTATGTCTGGCTAAAGGGCAGATCTCTCCACTCTTGAGAAATTAGATTTTTTCTGCAGTGCTTATCGGTATTTCACTGGGATGCTGGAAGAATACTAATAGCTACTGAGAAAATACTCTGAACAAACACAGTGACTTTTGATGACTTCTAGATTAGAAGTTTAGGAAAGTTCTAGCAACACAGCCAATATTACTTGGAAGCTGCAACAAAACAGACTCGTTTATTAATACAAACAGGACTTTTATGTTTGCTCTGCTTTGGTAAGCTGGCTCTGTTGTGGAAGAACAATACAAAATGTACATCGTGTCCTATTCTCACCCTCTTCTGTTCATCCTCTGCATCTGCAAACAGCTTCCTGATGTTCGCCTCAGACTCTCCCACATACTTGTTGAGAATCTCAGGGCCGTTGACGATCTTTGGCTCCCGGGCCTTCAGCATCTTGCCAATCTGTCGTGCCATCAGGGTTTTACCACAGCCTGGGGGCCCGTACAGCAGGATTCCCTTCACATGTTTACAGCCTGGAGACAGATGGACAAGCAGAGGAGAGGAGCTGATGTTAAACCGAGCACCCACAGTTCACTTTAACAGCTAGAAAATGAGTAGAAATCAGTGGCAAAATGCATAAATTGTATCATATGTTTCCAAAACAGTTACCTATTTAAACAGATGTCTGCATAAGAATGTGCTAAATCTATTCACAAAGGGATAAGGGATTTGATACCAGAAGTTATCTGGTTTCTGTCTGCAGTCCAGGTTGTATTGATCAGCCACATTTGAGTAGGCTCTGGCTGCAAACAGGTAAACAGTCCGTGGAGAACTACGTTGCTGAAATGCAAATTCAAAACCACTAATGTTTTAGCTTTATTTTAGCTGTGTTTAAATATATATATATGCACTAGTAAACATAGACAAGCAAAAGAACAGGAAGTCTTGGCCTGGAAATCTGCTAGTTACACTGGAGAGCCCAGAGGTTACGTAAGAAGGATGACCAATGGCTTCTCCAGTTAAAAGAAAATAATAATTCAACAGGAGAAGGCATTTGCTTTAAGTGTTGTTCATTACCCAAGATTTCGGACAATAATTTAGCTTTATACAATGTAGCAGCTGCAAAATGTTGGCATACACCCTAGTATTGTGGTGTATTATCGCTCTGTCGTCATTCTCAAGCTTAATATTCAATCCTTCGTAAGAAGTTGGCTATATGTTAGCCTTTTATAGAAATGATCTTAATGGATTACTTTTTTGTTGACTGAGAAGGGACGCCCTGCAAAGTTTTAGTCAGCCAGTAAGGTGTTAGTGTTAGGTGATGAAGTTTCTATAGTTTGTCTACAGATATTAACAAGAAGCTGAAATATGAATTTAGTTTTCTTAAGAAATACAGCCATTTTTGACCTTTCCCCCTTTGACTGGGGGGTAAATGTGTGATGAACATGAACAGAGTAGAGTAGGCATTCTTTGCAATTCCTACTCTACCTCACCTCCATTGATGCACATTCATATCACCTTAAAATATCTTGAGCTGCTGTTAATTTTAAGATTATGAACTTAATGATCAGACCAAGGAGCAGAAGTGTAAGCCGTATAATTCCAGCACTTAAGATTTCCTTCAAAGACTTGCTTCTTCTCCAAGAAGATCATGCGTGGAATCCATGAGCTCTCCACTCGGTAATGTTTACAGTGTGGCTCTTTTAAATGGCCTTTTGCACCTGGTTAATGACATTTAGCTCAGACTAATTGAGAGGCCACAGATAACCATCTGAGTTGCCATTTGGCCTGCTGAGGGAAAAGCGGCCCAGTCTGACAGGTGAGAGCGTAGAGACGAGGGGGTTGGCTTCTCTTGCAAGGTGGGGAGAAGTGATGTGGTTGTGTCGGGTTTGGAAGAGCAAGCACTGAAGCTTCTCTCAGTCTGCTTCACCTCTCTGGGAGCAAAGGGGAGACAAGGTGAAGCTCTCGGCATCTCAGGCACACACACATCATGTGTGACGTATGCACGCATATTGCCGCTCTGTCAGCACCTGCACCGCCTGCTCCCCACGCCTGCCAATTACCACTTTACCTTTTGCTGGGTGCGCTATCAGGACATGCCATCTCATTAGAACATCCAGCTGGGCACAGCCAAAGGCCAATCCCTGCACACAACCAACTGTTTAAAGGTCAGCTCGCACACTGCTGGACACTGCCGCTCTTAGCTCTGCAGGTATGGAGAGTCTGGGAAACTCATGTAAAGTGTATATTTGCCATGCTTTGGGGGTCCTTACAGCAGGTTTTCACAAGACTGTTAGCTTCTTGGAGCAAGGATTAGGACAGATGTGTGTGAATGCGTGTGAGAAGCGAGGGTTTGCGTATTAGTCACAAAGACCGCCTGATGGCTTTCATTAGAATGAGCTGCTGTCCTTTTGGCAGCAGCTGGGGGTTGCCGATTCAGGTAATGCTGCTGCATTTCTCAGAGGAATTATTCGACGTTATGTTTGTGTTACGTCGACGAAAGGATTAAACACAAGCTGAATGTAATAACTGAAAACACTGATTACATTTAGCATGAGTAATCTCTTTAATCTGATGAACAGTGGAAGAAATACTGAGACAGAGAAAAACAGTGATTATTAGGATTGATTTTTTCTTTCCACATTTTGGTTGTTAATGTTCATCAAGTATGGACAAATGCACTCATATCGAGTGACTATGAAATTCTTTGACAAAACACTGAGGATCAGTGCTTTATCACTCCAAATGGGATGATAATTTAAAAAATGAACTCCATATTAGAGCCAATAAGAGTAGAAACAGTTTAGACAGTAACATCATCATGAAACAGTTTCCTGAGATCATAGATGAAGTAAGAAATAGGGTCATTTTTTCATAGATTTTGACACAACCGAACTTCTTTTTGTTGGCCAGTTATGGCCTCATCACACAGATGTCTTAAATCATCATCAGACTTTAAGCATGGCAGTATAAAAAGTGGAAAAAGAGCCACAAACAAATGAATACGTGATGACAAAACCAGGGGGGCTTACCCATCTGTTCAACTATGTCTGGAGGGAACACTCGGGAGGCGAAGGCTCTCCGGAAGATGTCCGAAAACTCCTTGTCAAGGCCGCCAATGCCCATCCTCTCAAAGTTCCAGTCTGGGCTAATAATAGACTGACGTGACTCTCGAGTCTTAGATTTCCCTGAAGGGTAAAACATAAAAATGTTTATTATTCACTCAACAGTACACTTAATTCCTTTTTCCTCCGTTTGTTAGTGTCTTAGACGTTGCAAGCTTTATTTTGATGTGCATCAAAGTTAATTAAAATTTTAAAATGTAACTTTAAACTCTCCTTGAGCCAGTTTTGGTTTCTGTATTTAAAGTATTGCATTAATAAGTCACCCAATGCCTTTAAACCCCAAAGGCCAAGCTAAGTGAGTGAAGTGTGCCCCCTTGTGGTACTTTAGAGAATTGCTTCAGATGTAGTTAATGTAGATGTATGTAAATGCAGGTGTAACAGGTGTAGTGGTTTTAGCAGTCACATTTGCACTTTGTATTAAGTGTAGGCATATGAGAATCTATTTTTACAATGAGAGAAAAAGTAAAAGTCCGACACTCACCGGCCAGGATTACGGATGAGTTCTCTGCTTTCTCAAAAATCACCTGACTGTTTGCCACCAACAAACCAATGTCAATCTAAAGAAACAAGCAAAAGTAAGATGATAACTGGCTTGAGACACTGCCCTGTTTTCACTGCCTCAATAACAGCATCAACCTGTTTGAAATCAACATTCAGGTACAACATCTGGCCCTTTAACTACCTGAGAAGGTTTAAGATAAACTGTATGGATTAAAATTAATAGCTACCATGGTATATAGGTGAGTGAACATCAAGGGACAGCATTAAAAATATTCTCCAGATACCTTCTGTTTCTTCCCAGAACCATGTCCTCCCCTCAGGATGCTGGGGTCCATGGCCTCCATATCTTTAACCACCAAGATGAACAGCTTTTCGCAGAAACTCAACACGAGCTGGTTTTAAAAAAGAAGATACATGCACAGGACAAAACGAACAAAAACACACATAGATAATCAGTTTAACAAGCACACACACATTTAAGTAGTAAACAAGTTTAAATGATCACATATTTACTCTTAAATTTATGTGTAAAGGTGTTACTAAGCTTCATTTTAAAACTGGTCTCCGGTTTTGTTTTAGAATCAGTATTTAAAGTGTTAAAGCCAAAAAGCACCTGCTGGCCAACACTGAAGGCCTGGTTGTTGAAGCTCTGGAGAACCTCAGCAGCCATCTTGTCTGTGTCGTAGGCCTTGCTGTCTGCATGCTTCTTCTGCAGGAAGTCGATTTCCACGGTCATGCTGCTTACACACTGTTTGGACTTGTCAAACGTGTAGTTTGACACTGTGATGGCAGAAAAGAACAAAATGAAAGCACAAAGTATTTCTCGTTAACCTGAATCATTGCTCATGGGCACTGTAGTGGGGAGCTGGCAGACTATTTAACGCTGGATGTGACAGTTGGTATTTTTGCAAACAGCTAAAGTAATGTTTGAAAAAGTGTAGGACTGTAGTGCATGTGTAAAAATGTTTATTATATCACCTAATAAAGCTGTCCGAATAATAAAAATCACTTTATTTGTATAGCAGTTTTCAAAACACAAAGTTACATTGAAGATAATACTTCATAGTGAACAAGTGAGGAAACAGTTGCCAATTCATATATCCACCATGTAAAGCGCAACATTAGAATTTGTCTGGAGTCATGTTATTTGGATAGAAGTCAGTGCTTCTCTTGTTCCATCTTGTTATTTAGCTCCTCGACTCTTTCCAAACACTGATCCCAAATGATTTATTATGCCTGCTGATGTAAACGAAAAAGGAGAAACTTTCAAAAAAGACATCATGAAAGCTGTTTTTATCACCACCGTTGCCTAAAAACATTTCAATCTGTTATGACATTAGTAGCTTTACTAAAACTAAAAAACTGTACTAAACTGTCTGTTTGAAAAGGCTATGAAGCCTAACAAAATGTAAATAAAAGCAGAATAAACTGATGTGCAAAACCACAAGTTTCAGATGCAATTTTGCAAACCTGAGCCATGCTGCCATGTTCTTTGTAAATAGAGGAGGCAACACTTCCAAAGAAGAATGTGCTAGGTCTCTTCCTGGGAACACTGGCAACTGTTTAGAGTTTTCCACTTGTGAATAATCTTTCTCACTGCAGAATGATGGACTTCAAAATGTGCCGGAATGTGAAAATTGACTTTTTTTAACCACTCCCAGATTGATGAGCAGTTACAGTTGATTACTGCTGGCATCATTCCTCCTTTGCATTTTGTTAACACCTAAAGTGTCCAGAACAGCAAACTGATAAAATGTTGCTTTTATAAAGCTGATTAGCAACACAGGGCAGTAAAATATACCTAGTTTTTTGCACATTGCCTCTGCATTTGGCTTAGTTTTTATTAAATAAGCAATAAGAAATGCAATATGTAGTTTTTTTGCAGTTGATATGAGGTTTTATTTACCTAATTTTAAGACCTGCTAAGCACCAGGTTACTTATTACGTTCTGATAGGTATAACTTTAGAATTTAAAGAGAGTGTTGCTATATCTACTAGTATCCCTCTCATCTCTTGTTAAATGCTAACTAAATAGCTGAATTTGAGCTCATTAGTGCATATGGAGGGATAACCACATCACTAGCTCCTCGTTAGCAGCCAGCAGCTCCTTCAGCCTTTAATGTGAGAAACCAAATGAAATCCAGGCAGCTCCTGAATTAGATATGATCCATCATCCCCTTTCACTCTAAACTGAATCTCTTCAAACTGCTGCTATCTCGTTATGAAAATGAGATAGTCTGCAAGTAGCGTGCTGATATTTCCACTGCTGCCAGGTAGTGGAAATATCCACATTCAATATGCCCAAATTAATCATAGTCACTAGAAGACACTGCTACCACATTTATATTCATTATGAAAATGATTTGAATGATTAAATACATGGTAGGTTTAAATACCAAAACATAGTGATTTGATGAATAAGAATACGTGAAGAATAAGAGTAAGGGCTTTCATGTTTTTCACGGGGATCAAATTTTAAAACTATGACGACATTTATTCTTTTCTTCCCCCCAAATCAAGTAAGACGCACCACTTTAGCCGAGGGGGCTAAGTAAAAATATCTATCAAAGGAAAGTCTTCCTCTTTCACTGGATGCTGGCTAGCCTCTGTGACAGATATGCAGAGGCAACACCTACACATATTGTTAAACTGTCTTTCAATCTGCCGGGCAAATCATATTCCCTCATTCCTTCCTGACACTTGAATAATAGCTATACCCTCTAACCTCACGCACAATTAGAAATCTGTATGATAAGACCATCAGAAGTTAGCACAGTGAGAAAGACTGCAGTGTGCAGTCAGAAGTATGCACGCTACATCAAAGAACCCTCAAGGTCCCTGCTAGTGCTTCTTATCTGGTTGCCAGTGACTCTAAAGGTATTCACTTCTATGAGAGAAATACTGAAACTCTGTTGATAAATACACAACCATGTAACAGTAGCAATCACAAAAGGTTTTGTGTTAGACCTTTCAGAATATACTGAAACCTCTTTACACAAAACTCAGGCTAAAGTCAGAGGTGTTTTTAGACTGGTGGTGCACTGGTTTCATTAGTTTGGCTCTCTTTAATGGGCCCTATGTGGCTTGTGAACTAAAATGAGTTTCACACCTATTTACTATAGCAATCATTAGTCTATGCACCCTGTACATATATGTAAGAAACTTTTACTGAGAGCTGCTCATAAGAGAAATTATCCATATTTTATCAGAATTTATCTTAATTATCAGCTATATCAGTATAACTGCATTCTAAAGCCTCGAGAATAACAGGATGAAAAAAGGATGAAAATGCAGAGATTTCTGTCAATCTTGTGTACTGTCTCACAAATTCATCCCCAATATGAACCAGGAAAAATGAAGTGAACACTTTATTACTTATTTATGAGGTATCACATATCTGTAAAGTGAAGATGGGCTTCTTTCTCCAGAAGTAGTCAGATGGGGAGAAAACAAATTAACAAAAAGCCAAAAAAAAACTTCATGTTTTGTATTCATTTTGCTCTGCTGCCCCCAAGTGGCCAAATGTGGAAAGCTTTAAATAAAAAATGCATTGAAAAGATTAAATCTTCAACTCACCTTCAATCTCTTGTCCAATTATTATGCCTGCCCATTTTCTCTGTGAACAAAGAGAAGTGATTGATTTAGTTCCACGCCTTATCATTTGCTCTTAAAAAGTGACGCACTATGGCAACAACCTTGCTAACATTTAGCAGTCTAAAAGGCACTAACATTTCCTACGAAGCTACCACACAGAAAACATCACTGCACGTTTCACAGTGCAACATTCCTCTGCGAGATGGTCTTATTTCACAAAACTCCACTGAAATACATCACTCGTGTCTTTGATGGGCAACTAGCCATTTTTATTTGAGACAGCAGGCAGACTCAGTTTCCATGTTTTAAATGGTCATTCAGTAAGTATAATTCTTGTGGTAAAATAAGACCATTTTGAGGGGGTTTCAGTAGTACCTGTGTGCGGTCGTAGCTGCCAAGTTTATAGATGGAAGAAGAGCAGGCAGAGAGAGGCAAGGCAAAAAGAGGAAAAAGCAGGAACAGACAGTTTGAGACAAACAAAGAGGTCCATGCAAAGAGCTCTCAAACTACCACAGTTTTTAAGTTTACTTGTCAGAATATCAGATTGCAAACTGCTATGAAGATTAAAAGAGCAATACACAACAATATGCTTTGTTGAACACCATCAAAGTGTTTTCATGCATTTTTTTAATAAGTGGAAGTTATCTATGACACAAATTTGTGTCTGTTGCTGCTCACTGTGTCCCAAACAGTGCATTGTTTTAGTTTCCATGCTGGTCAGCTTGGTCATGTGACTACTGCAATCTACTGTAGGTAATGAGCTGTGGCTCAGGAACTCATAGAAACCTCTCATCCAAAACACTGAGCTATTTATTACTGATTAAAAACATCAATCGGTCAAAAGGTGAAAATGTTGAAGTGTTTTACTAAGTTTCCTCAAAACTACAGCAGCTCCTGACGCAGGTTACCTCTGCTTTTAAATACGTGCTAGGAAGTCACATTTTCCAGTCAATCACTCTAATCACTGCTGTACACCTAACAGCTCACCTGCTGCTTTTGTTCAAAATACAGTATATACCATCAATAAAACAGAAAAAGTACACTCTGTCAAGTCTAAGGTTTTACATTTCAGGACATAATAAATGATCTATTCTACAGCAGGTCTTAAAGTTAGGTAAATGCAACCTCAGATGAACAGAAACACATCATAAATTACACTATGTAATTATTATTTAACAAAAAATAAACAATGGAGAAGCAGCGTGTGTAATTACCCCTGATGATTTAGTATCTGTTGGACAGATGGCCTCACATGTAAAACCTGAATACTTTTGTATGTAAAGAAGTTCATGGTCAACTCAATGACTGCGAGGTGCTCAGGTTGGCTGAAAAACAAGCCCCCCCCCCCTCATGAGGTGTTGTTACTGATATCCACTATTTAGTTTTTGCCAAAGTAGCACTGTACATCATGGGTAAACATCTCCGCTTTACCTGTGCAAAGGACATTGCTCCAGAATCCTTATGGGTTGTTCACATATAAATTTGCAAACTTGAGCCATGCTGCTGTTTACTTTTTGGAGAGAAGAGGCTTTCTTTTGGCAGCACTTCCAAACAAGTCATACTTGTTCACTCTTTCTCCAATGGTGCTGTCATGAACCTTAACATTTAACATGCTAGCTGAGGCCTGTACAGTCTGAGGTAGATCTCTTGGGTTATTTTGCTGTTTCTTTGAGCATTGCACGGTCTGATAATTAATTTTGCACAGACTGTTTCTGCATTTTAACTTTATTCATTTATGACACATTTATTTAAGTCATGTTTTATAGTTTATCTGAGTTTGTTTTTACCCAATTTAAGACCTGCTAACGTCCTCCTGACATCTACAACCTTTGAATTTAAAGACGCTGTACTTACAGAAAACAGTCGTGGTAAAAAAGTATCGGTAAAAATACCGAGATATCATATTTGCAGGAAATACATCAAGGAACTGAGTAATCAGTGACAACATGCAGCCAAGGATCATCTGAAACTCTCAAACATTTAAGCCTACCTGAGCCTGACTGAAGGCGATGGTGTTGATGTTCACACTGGAATGCGGCTTCAAGGTGAAAACATACTTGTGGGCTGAATTGTGCACAATCACGTGTCTGCATCGAGACGAAGAATTAGAAGGAAAGCAAACATGAAGCAAATACTTGAAACAAACAAAATCCCATTACTTTTTTTTGTCTTGACAAAGGTTTTCAAACAAGATACCTTGGCTTGAGTTACGAATGAAGTCATATATTATAAATGTAATGGTAACATGTTTGACTGTCCTTCACAGAAGCACCTAACATGTTTACGTTAATTGTCTTTGATGAATTTATGATTATAAACTGAATGATGGACAGTTCATTCTTGGCCTTTTAACAGCATAACAACAACAGTTTGTATCTATTTTACTTTAAGTTGTATCTTACTGGATTAATCAGACCATGACTCAGAAAATTCCATGGACATACAAACATCCATCCCATAATGGGGTCTGTTAACTGGGTCTGTCCATCTACTACAGGGCTGCCCAATCCCAGTCCACAAGAGCTACTATCCTGCAGCTTTTAGATGCATCCCTACTCCAACACAGCTGAATCAAATGGTTTGATTACCTCTTCAGCATGCCATCATGTTTGGCAAAGGCCTGATAACAAGCCATTCATTTGATTCAGGTGTGTGGGAACAAGGATGCATCTAAAAGCTGCAGGACGGTAGCTCTCGAGGACCGGGATTGGGCACCCCTGATCTACTAGAACGTCAAAAATCTGAATGCAGACATCACTATCAGCTGATACATAAACCCACTGGTTTGACGAAACTAGACACACAGCCTGTGTAGATGCACACCAAAAATCTGACTCACTGTTCAAAATGTTGATCCTTGTCACTGACGATAGCACAGTTGGTGAGCGACAATTCGTCTGACGGGCATCGAGCCGTTTGCATAACCTGAACAGAGAAAAAAAAATGTGACTTTGCAAAAGACAATAAATACAAATAAAAGCATTTCTCAAGTTATGTCTTTACATCACTTGTGTTGGTTTTGTGTAGAAAAACCACAGGGTAAAAGGTTTGGTCGGCCTATGGTCATACATGACACAAAAAGGAATCAGATCATCACACTTGGCCAGACTAATTGTAAATTAATTAATTAAATTTTGCAACTTAGCTAAAACTGTTAGCACATTACCTCACTTCTTTTACCAGTTAAAGGTATCATGGGGAAAGTGACATGATAATTTGTATTATTTCCTTCCTTTTTGGATTTACCCAGCTGAATTTAACAGCATAGAAGCACACGTGTGCTGTCATGGCTGAACCAAGAAGCCTTTTATTGCTAGTATTAATGAAGTGTGCCTTCAAATTTTGGTTTAGTGCACCCTAATCTTTAAAAAGGTTTAAAACTAGCAGTCCAATGCACCACGGGCCTGTACAATCTTTTTTTTCTGTGCTGGTAGGTTTTTTCCTGTCAGTTGCACTATGCAAAGCAATGATGTCAAAGCCACAGCAGAACATTAACTTTCTGCACACCTGAGTCACGTGCATGCATGCTTTTTTTTACTACTCTCTTTGCGTAGCCTAGTCAACTCTTAGACTGGCCTTGAAGAATCATTTTGTACTGTAATTGCACACTAGGTTTGCAGCTCAGTGATCTTTATGACTCCACATCAGGCTGTTGTGTAAAAAAATAATTATGAAACTATGAAAACAGAAAATGTCTCAAGGCAAATTCATACAAAAGTCTTTATACTGACACACACAGGCTGCGTAGCAAAAAAAAAAAACATTACCAAACCAAATTACTGTAGAAACAAAATCTTGAAAATTACAAGAAAACCCCCATCTCATTACATCCTTCTTAGAAAGCGACCAAGATTTAACCTGCTTTCATCTCAAATATCCAAAAAGATGATTAAGTGCTGACCTAGATCTAAAAACGTTAATCTTGGCCTACTTTGAGCATTTCAGGAAGTAGGCTTTCTTGTGCCTTTTAGCTCTCCTGATAATCTCAGATTGTCAGTCTATCCGAGGTCAAAAGTATTAAGAATTGTTATTTTTTTGGCGAGTTGTTGGTGATAATAAGAACTGTTTTAGGTTTGTTCATTGAAAAAGGGAAAACAATAGCAGGAAGGTGTCTTGGCCCATGTTCAGTGGGCCGCCTCCCCTTCCTCTCTGAACAAAAAGAGTACTAAAGTACCAAAAAAAGCCTAAAAAAGCCTCTGAGACTGAAGAAGTCACCTGGATGAATCATGAAATGTTTCTCCCATTGAAAACACTACGTCCAGGTGAACAGACTCAATTTTATTGTACAGCAGAAAGGTGACATGGCATGTAAAACCATACTTGACTCACATTTGCAACTACACTCAGTATCTATTATAAGATTTAGCCCAAGAGGCCTCTGTTTTTCTCAGCAATAAGTTTGATGACAGAACAGCAGTGAAGCTTACTGTCAATATGGGTGTAGTTAACAACTTAGCTCCACACAGCAAACAGTGACCGCGATGTTGAACTGGGGGAATGAAAGAACATGTTTTTCTAGAGTCCACAGCAGCCCTCACTTCTGTTATCAACATTCAAGACGTTTACTGGGAAAAATCTGATAAAAGTCCTTTAGCAAACCATCTGTTTAACGAGCTTAAACAAGAAGATAATTGATCTTTCCTCTTACTCTCATCCAGCGGCACTTTGTTTTACACAGCTACAGCAAAACTGACTAAAAACTAAGGCTGTGTGTACGCAGACAAAATGCACATTTACATGTTGCACTGGCTGAGAACAGCCCATTCTTTCTCTTTTTGACAGTAACACCTGTACTATGCCGAGGTGAATCTAAACGGCGATCACTACATTAATTTTAAAGCTATGGTTACTAATATTTTGCGCATGAATTATGCTATAGTATTAACTGTATTAAATACAACTTGACTATAATGCATCAGATTCTCTCACGTCTTGACAGAGATGCCTTCAAATACACTAAATTTTATTAATATAGCCTAGTAGTTCTTTTCCAGTATTACTGATCAAAACATTTAGAATACACACACATTAATACAGTACTTTTAATGCTAAACTATTGTATAGAGTTTTTTCTCTTACAATGCTGATATGTCTGCAGCAGCAGGGTTGCTATTAAAGGTGCATCTTATTTTGCAAAATCAGCGGCTGTGCTGTTAACGCCTCCCCTTACAAATACACTTGTAGCAAGATTGGGAAATCCTGGGTTAACTTAATGAGATGATGACCAGCTTCATGTGACTGCTTAGTCTGATTGACATGTCAGGGGTGAATCCAGACAAAGGAAACATACCCTGGATATACTAACCTTACTTTCAATTACAGGCCCCAGTACCTAAGCAAATATATTACTGCATATAACAAAAATGCTGCTGAAATGTGTTTGTTTCATGTGTGTGAATTAATATATAGGATGATATATTAGAATATCACACTTTTAAAATCACCAAATACCCTATATCTCTGAAAAGCCCTATACCCAGTAACATGGGGCTTTTCAGGCTTAATTACTGGTTAATTGAAAGTAGCTAAAGTATTAGTAAAAATGCAATTTTTAACACTGAGTTAAAAGTAAGTTTGGGCTTTCAGTAAACGTTTCTCTTTATGTGCCTTTCTTGTTCCCTTTTACCCATTAAACACCGCAACACTTCCTTCATTTCACTTCAGAGACACATCCAACCCTGAACAGCAGGTTTTTTATATCGAGGCTAAAAACACAGCTAAACAGCCCAAATATGGCAAATGTTACTTATAATAATTCACAGGTGGGAAACAAAAACAGCTGCATGAATGCTGAGTTTCACACTGGTCATAAGATACTCCATTTGTCTTCCGGGCTGCCTACGAAGTTATGAATGACAACTGAATCTGCCACACAGCTAGTGCTGTGCTGGCTCACTGTCCGAGTACAAACCCCCCTGCAGTCCTCTAAGTGTACTTCCGGCTTATTCTTCAATATTTTCCGCTCCAAGTGTACTTCTGAGTCTGAGCTTCAAATAAACTCACCCGTGTAGACATCACTGTGGGCTGTTTTTGTTTTTTATCCTACTTCTGGTAAAACTCTGCATCAAGCTTCCGCTGACAGAGGTAAACGCACAGACTGACGTCGAAGGAGGCGGGATTTCAACACGTACTGTAACGTCATCACGCAAGCGACGGGAAGCTTGTTTCTGAAATCCTTAGACACCCATAAAAGTGATCTTCTCCCAGGTTGGATTGCTCCAAGGTGACAAAAAAAAGGCTGTGTCAGATAATAGATAAAACGAAATCTTTTCTATATGGGGAAAAATGATCCACAATAACATTAGGCTGGGTTTAGACTTAGTTTTAGATTACAGTCTTCAGTTTTTATTATGCCTGTGTTTTCCTTTCATATTAGAAACCCTCAGAAATTTCAAACTGGGATGTTATTTAGGGATATCAAAAGTTATGTAGCCCTTGGACCAGGCTTATCTGGTCCTAAGTCCAGCTATAATAAAACAATGGCGTTGAAGAAATAAATGTTTTAGGAAATCAGATATTAAAATGTCAATTTGTGGATTATACAACATTGTAATTTGCAATATAAAGGTGAAAACACATATTAAACATATAGGCATTATTATCATTGGGAACAAGAATTATGGGAGAAAAGAACAAATAAACAAAAAAATGTGGCTAAAATGTAAATGTGCTTAGTCAGATGGATTGTGGATTCTGTGAAGAAGATAAAGTGTGAAACTTTTTTGTTTTGTTTTCTCAAAATAGTTTCTGTAGCTGAAGAACTCAGTGCAGTAGAGCAATGTTCGGATGTGGTGGAGGGGAGAGATTTACATCACGGACGTGCAGCCAACAAATCTGCAGGAAGTGTTGATATGATGCGGTAATGTCAGTATTGACCAAAATATCTGAGGATTGTTTCCAGCAGCTTGTTCCACCTGTGCTACTTAGCAATAAGGCTGTTTTTAAGGGAAAATGCATATGTAAGTGTCCAGTGAGTGTATGATCTGTCTGCTCTGGGAATCATATCGTTTCCACATGAAAAACTTCTAATAAAGAACTACTATAAATGTGCAATTTGATAACCACGTCTTGTTCTATGAGTTATAAAAACTTAAATATAACTGCCTTCAAATCACGTGGACAGCAGAAAACTATTTATGAAAACATAAGCTGGAAAACAAGATGCTTAAATTTCAAAGGCAAATGGAAATCTTTATTTCAGATGTGGAAAATCTGTTAAAAAAAAAAAAAAATCTGTAGAAATGCTGCGAGGGGATCCAAAGTTACTCATAATGATGCAGTATTTGATCTGGAACTCTTAATTATCATGACAGCTACAGTAACGACTTGTGCTTCTTGTTTTTTGAGGAAAAGAAATAAATCTTGCTTAGAATCATAGAAAAGGTTAATTCAATGTGATAAAACAAATTACCTTTAGTGAAAAAAAAAAAAAGCAAAATGAAAATCAAAGCCATTAGAAAAAATGGATTTAATGCCCTTTGATGTAAAGTTGTTACTGACAGAGCAGCACACAAAAGTGTAGTCTTGTTCTTAGGGTGTTAACATCTCCATTTTGGGAGTAATTTTAATTTTTTAAATGTAAACACCTCTTCTTTTAAAAAAAAAAAAAAAAAAAGACATTTGCTATCGTATACATCATCTGGGATACTCTACCATCATTAAATGCATGTCAGAGAATTTTGCAACATGAAACACCAGCCTACTAACCACCTCATGCAGCTTTGTGGTTAACAAACTAGCTCCATTGGCCCAAATTATCAACTTTTTTTTTTCTTTTTTGCAAGAGACAAGACAAAATCCTTAAAATACAAAATATTTATTTTCGAAAATGTCTTTATAAGAGAAAAACAAAACGAGAAAAGAAAAAAAAAATCAAAAACCAAATCAAAACCATACAAATTGTTTGGTTGCTAGCATACCACACTAGTGCTAGGAACTAACAATGGAGAACTGTTCACCCGGGTTAACTCACAGACGCTCAGAGGCGATGATCTCCACCTCTACCCTGCGATCTCATTGCATCCAAACACTGAGGCAAACAGAAGCGCCGAAAACATGGCACTAGTGGTGAAATGGCATCCTGTCTGTTCTAGAAACGTATAATAGCAGGAGGGGCAGACGTGGCAACCATCTGATTTCCTTTTTAAAAAAAAAAAAGAAAAAAGAAAAAAAAGAAACACAAAAGCCAAAAACAAAGAAAGTGTTTAATACATATCTGAAATACAGAGGGGACTAACTGTTGGCATTGATATGGCGAGGAGGAGGAGGGAAAAAAAAAAAAAAAAAAAAAAGAGCTAGAGGGAGCTCTTGGGCTAAAAATCAGCACTCCAAGGAGCATCCCAACCTTCCAAAAACTGAACAGTGTGCTTCTGAAAGATATGGAGGAGGAAGAGAAAGCCTCGCAGAGCCCGAGGCCACAGAGGTCAAAGTTGCACCTTTGAGGTTGCAGTGGAGTCAGCTTTAAGGCTTGGCAGGCCGAACCTTACAGCAGATATAAACATATATATATTCTTAAACCTTTCCATCTTTTTTTATTGTGGTTGTACAATATTCCCTGATGGCCTGATATGGCCGCTGAGTGTTATACAGAATCCTGAAGAGATATCAAAATTAAAAAGAATAAAAAGAAAAGGAAAAAAAAAAAGTGATGAAATTGTCCGTGGAGGAGGGGTAGAGAGGGGGGAGGGTTTGATGTTGGGGGATCCTGTTTTGTTGCAGTTTGTGAGACTTCCTGTTGCTCTCCCTTGTCCCCTCTGAAAATGTTGCACACGCTGGTCAAACACACAGTTTCTCCATCTCACTGCTGCAGTGATCTGCTCTGAGGGGGTTTAAAAAAGAAGAAGAAAAATAGATTTAGACGAGAGAAAGAAGACTGCACATATAACCGAATCCTTTAATTTTACTCACCTATGTCAGCTTCTTGGCTTTGTTGTAAAGCGAATCCACGACTTTGCTCATGTTCTGAATTGTTTCCAAAGCTGCTTCGTATGTTTTGTCCACTGGGGGTTCTTCAAATATGATCAAAACACCTTCACCTTGGTCGAGGATTCCTAAGGCGGCGTGCAAAAAAACAGTATTACAGCAGACTGCCGAGTATAGCTTTGCAAAATACTTTTTTTTAATACAACAACGCAATTACCGTGAAACTTTTTGTCCAGAATCATTTGTGATAATTTCCTCTCAACATCGCCCTAAAGAGATAAAGATGAGGAATTAAAAATGAGCTGATACACAAGACTGAATGTTAGCTTAAAAAAATTTAAATAAATAATAAATCCAAAATGCAGCAACACTTACCTTAGATAGTTTGATTAGACCTGATATGTGTTCTATCTGAAAACCGAAGGACACAAATTAAATACAGATCTTAATTATACATTTTTCAGTTGTAATGATGAAGAACAAACAATAACATCAGTCTGTACTAGTATTAAGTAATAGACCTGTTGCAGTCACGCAGACTTCAGCTTCTATTGTTTGATAGAAATACGCAGTATAAACTGTATGATTAGCACAAGAGTTAAATCAAATAGAAAGGCTTTTAATGTAGCTGCCTCATCATGCTAATAGTCCACAGTGTGTCCGTGTGCCATTTCTGGATATTGCAGGGTTTCTCCAGGATCACTCAAACTGATATACCTTTGGGAAATAAGGTGATGCATCTAAAATATATTCACTCAGTTAAGCAGTGACTCTAGAGAGAAAGATGCCAGTATCTCCCAAAGTTTTCACCAAAATGAAAGTGTAATAAACCAAACAGCAGGGGAGGGGGAAGCATTATTGCTTGTAAAATCAAGCTTTCAGGCCAAGAGATGGTATCGCATTAACTCAGAAAAGCAGAGGGTGGCTTATATGGCTGCCAGGGCAACAAAGTCTGCTAGCGGCTGTATTTACAATGATCCCCCATGTTATGAGATGTTTTTTCTTCAAAGACACAAATACAACTTTACTTTTCAGCAAATGTAAAGTTTTAGGACTGATTGGTAAAAGTTTTCACATTTTGTATTACAGTGGTGGGTTTCCTATATACACCTGAGCCTTGCATGTTCTCACCTGCACTCTGGAAAATGGTTCAATGACTCGGATGAGGTTTTGTTCCAGCAGGTTGTCGTACAGCTTGGCCAGGTGAGTGTTGATGATTGGGTCGTCCCGCAGCTCTGCTCTGTACTCTGTGAGGGCCTGGAACATGCCAAACTCTGACTTAGGAAAACTTTAAATTGTCAAATAACAAGGAGGCAGCTTACGACACAAAACGTCAAGGTTTTAATCCTTCAAAATGAAAATCGAGGACCTAATGTTAACTTCTGAGTGTGTCACCTCACCCTCAGCTGACAAATGTGAGGCCAAAGAGACCATAATGACAAAATGTGTGTTTCTTTATCTTTATCTAAAGCCACCGGGCAAAATTTGACAATGCTAAAGGCATTCTTACCTTTTCAAAATCTGCTAATGATCTGTTCTTGCTGGCCTGGGCTACACATTTCAATGCTTCTGTCTACAAACAGAAAGATGAGAAAAAAATATTAGTAATGTTTTTATCAAGAAAAAAAACATTAATGAAGCACCCACACAAAACTAAGAAATATCTGGTAGTTACAGTGAAGGTCATTTTCTTCTGAAACACACCAAGACATTTATTTAAATTCAAATATCATCAAAGATTTGAGTAAAATTCTGCAGCACTCGCACAAAAACTGTGTGCTTCACTTAAATAACATGTTTATTACACCTTTGCACACTAAAGCTGCTGCTTTGTGAATAATCCACAACTGATATTTCTATTTTATTTAGTTCAAAAGGTGGTTTGCAGCATTTGTGATTCTTTCCGTGTTTGGGTAAAAATCCAATGACAGCTTGTACTTGCCTGTCTGCCTGCGTATCTGAGGGCCAGTTTACCGCTGATCAGGGCTTGTACCTCCTCTGGCCTGAAAGAGTCAAGTAATAAATACATTCATTAGACATTTAAAGAGTGTTTAGTACCACGTATTACTGTAAAACAGTATAAGTACTACTTACGAGTTGAGTACAATTTTGCACAGGAGCATGTATTTGAGTGCTGTGATGGCTCTGGGGCTGTCGATTGAGTCGTAACCCTCGAAGGCCTCAAAGAAGTAGGAGTAGGCCGTCTTCCAGTCTTTTTCCTCTGCTGCATGGATGATCCCTGCACCAGAGATGGCACAGCATGACAGTTACCATTTCACTCAAAAACAAAAACCCACAACAGTGAAGTATGTGATGCTTCAACAAAAACTCGGAGCGCCGAGGCTGCCATATGACTGCATGACTCCAAAGAGTATTAAAACCACCATGTGCTGAGCTTCTCTGGGCGTTGCCCGACATGGACAACTTAATCATAACGCTGGAAAGTACAAAAGAAATGATCATGTTGTGTCATTTTTTTCAGGTCATATTGTGTTATGCAGCTAAGTCTAAGAATTTAGTCAGCCATCCTGTAATCAGGAATTTAGCAGTTTGATCCCAAGCACCTCAAAGTCTGTATTTTGCCATGTAGACAAAACACTGAAAGTCAAAAACATCCCAGATGTGTCATGAGTATGTATGCAATCGTAAAATGGCTGCCTGAATGCAGCTTTTGGTGCAAACTGCTTTAAACTGTTTATAAGACTAGAAAAGCTCTACTGTATTCATCCACTCCGCCATTTATATCCATGAATAAATATGATAAGATCATGCCTCCAAGCTCTTCTGGCTTCAACATCAGAAACTGTATGGTTTTCACATACTCATAACCGTTAGAGGCACTGGAGATCAAATCTAAATTTGTCATACACCTGTCGAGAAAAGACCTGCTTTATGTTATTAAAACACAAAATAATTATTAATAAGGGTAAAAATTCTTGATGGTGCAGCACTGTCTACATCAACATTTTATTACTCTAAACCACCATAACTTCATTCAACTTAAGAATAGAAAAATGTGCCTTTTTTGTAAATAAAGCTGAAACTAAGAAAAAGGAAAAAAGGCCAGAAAATTACCATTTACTATGAGATCCTATCAAACAATATTAAACTCTAGAAAAGGGCATCTCGTCAAAGATTTATGGCATGCCTGGCACCTGCTCAATGACTGAACCAAAAGAGGACAACATGGTAGACATCAGGCACTAATTTTCCACATATCCAACTTTTGCAATCGAATGACATAAAAGATTCTATCAATGACAAAGTCTGAATTTTTGCATGGTAGTGTTGCAGGAAAGGATGGCTTAAAAAGCCAGAAAACTGTGCCGATCTCACATCGTCATAGCATCTGCTGACATCAGTCCTTTCCCCTCCTCTGAACAACTAAGTTGTTCTTTTTACTGTAAAAATGTGAAACTAACCCTTGCAACATTTTTCAAGCATCATCAGTGTTAAATCTGACACCTTTTTTTTCACTAGTTATTCAGAGGGACTGTTTAGGCTGATTATTACTTTTTCTCAATCAGTATCGGATCATTTTGTTTTTACTGAGCAGAGCATGGATGATGTACCTTCAGGCAGAGGTATAATATTATGTAGTCTGTTCAGTTACCTTCTACAATGGATGAGCACACCATTCATTAGCTGTTATATCCATCTGCCTTATTAACCGTTTCAGCCCCATGCAAGAAATATTCAGCAGTAATCAGCCGGTCAAGTGTGAACCTGGCCTTTACAATCCCACATCTTTATGAATAAAAAAATGAAGGAAAAAAAATTGTCTCCCATTTTTTGATAATTCGCCCAGACAGAAAGTTATTCCAGGTAAGACTTTGGTAACTCTTACCTGACTGCATGTCCAGAGCTGCCTGGAGCTTTGGAGGACAGTAAATGGCGTTGGCGGTGGTTCTGGCTGAAGTGAGGGCTGCGCGGGCCTTGGGCAGGTTACTGAGGGCGTGGTATGTCTTACTTTCAAGCAGCTGCACCTCAACCAGAAGAGCTTTGTCATCCATCTTTTTCAGCTCCTGGAGCAGCTGGGAGCCTGAGGGTAAGAGGGCAAATCTGGGTTAATATCGTGTACGCCAGCTTCTGCAATAACTTTGATCAAAATTATGTAATTGCCTGGGGATGAATGCGCAATTATAGTGCTGATATGTGCTGCTCAATTTCCTCCCACAACCCCTTATTTATGAAGTATTTTAGTCAAGCATTAACTTTTTAAATGTAGCACTAGAAGAATGAAAGACTTCTTGCCAAATATCTTGGTGGTAGAAAACAGACATTGCAATTCACCCAAAACATAAAAATGTTAAAAAGGATCTCTAAACACTCACCGAGAGCCAAGGCCTCCTGGTATCTTTTGGTGTCAAAATAGAGCGAGATCAGTCGTGCCTGAAAGAACAAGAAGCTGTTAGATGAGCAGAGAACAGCAGCAACAGCTGTGACATGGAAGCAGTTATAAGAAACAACTAATGACAGAATCGTACCCTTTATTAATTCCATCAGAGTAATCTTAACTTCTACAGCATTTTGATGATGAAAACATCTGGTTGTAACTGGTATCAAACTGTTTCTTGCAGGTATCATATCGAGCTCCGCACTGAGCATCAAGAAATCACACCGTGAGCATTTTATTAGCTTTCCAATAATTGCTGTAAATTACAACTACAACTGTCATCCTCTTCAGGCAAAGGTAAAGAATTCTTAGGTTTCCTGTTTTCATCCAGGTTCATCTCAGAGTCACAGTGGTGGTGTTGCACAACCAATCGCTCCATCATTATCTGTCTGAAATCACAGCGTCTCCCACTCCATGAGTCAGAACGCATTAAATCTGATCTCTCCCACAGCTGCTATTTATGTTTGGGATATCATATTTCTTTGTTTTCACTATCATTACTCATAAACTGTGTTCCATGTCAGCACTAAGTGAGGTCAGGTGGGAGGACAAATATATCAGCTAGCAATAACTTCATTTATGACAAATCCAATAACCATCTTTATACTCCTCTTCTATCAGAATGGCACAGTTCATGTACTGCAATTTGTTGCTTTTACTACTCTGGAGGTCTTTACTATCAAACTTCCAAAATACAAAATAATCCCCCACTTAATCCAGTTATCTTTCCCCTTCCTTTTATAAAGTAGAAAGGCCACATCTGGTGTAAAAGTGATAGAGTTCAGAAAAAAAGACTTCGTAGTACTGTTTTAACACTTTTCTGCTCTCATACGTGGTGTGGACAAAGTATGTATGGGCTTACACATTTTAGGGTTTTTACAAGCCTATGCTAGACATCTTTTTACCTCCAGAGCTTGTCGTAGGAAGGTCCTCTTCTCAGCCTTGGCCCATTCAATGCATTCAAGACACAGCTCCACCTCCTGCCCCGTTGCTGCTTCCATGTCAAGGAATAGATCTAACAGAGAGCGGACGAGCCGAGCCGCCTTGGCCTTACTGATGGACATCAGGAAAGGCCTCACAAATTTCAGGAGTCCACCAAGTTCTGTGGACAAAAACAAGAAAAACTTATTCAAAACTTTAAGAGCAAAAACATATATATGACAACATCTCTTAGTCTGAGCAGCGCCCTGCAACAGGTTTAGGGAAAACTTATTTTGTTAACCCTGAAATGAGGAAAACTGAGTTTTTTTGTTGCAAAAAGACGTATAACCTAAACAGATTGTGAACCTAACTTGCTCACTGGCAGGTTTTCTCTCTGGCACCTCCTGCTGCACCTAAAGCAGCTATAAGAGCTCTTATCAGATCAGCACAAGTTCACACTACAAATGCTGAAATCTCAGTGAGATATTCTTACTAGATGTAACCATTATCTGTATGGTTTATATTTTTATATTCAGTTGATGTAACTTGAATTTCACCCCTGTCAGATGAGCTTTTCTGGAAGCTTAACTTTTCTCATGTTAGAGTAAATCAATTCCGACTTTAAGTCTAGACTCACAGTTTACTGAAACTGTTTTCTGGAACAGGACCCAGGTTTTAGCCAAACATAAAATGTACACAGAATGTCTTTGAACATTACCTGCAGCTTGTCCCGTTTTTGCCAGCAGTGTGCCCAGCTCCAAGATGCTTTGTTCTTTAACTCTAACCGCTTCCTCATCGTTCTCTTGAACATCTCTTCTCACTGATAAACAGAACAAGTTCACGTGAGAAAAAAAAATATTAAAATATAACTATGAGGCAAGTAAATTTACAAACATGCATAGTGATCCACACTTTATTATAACAATACACAGTCCCATCTTGTGATTTGTCATGTGACATAAACAGTTTAACCAAAAATAATTAAATAAATAAAATTAAATTTTCTTGGTTCCATAAAATCCTCAATAACAAAATCTTTTGAAATACTTTTGAAATGCCAAAGCTGTGCAGGACAAAACTGAGATATCTTAGTCCCATCACCATCTCCAAAATCCAACTAATTTACTAAAGAAAACAATCCTGAGGGAAACAGTCAATTTGTGGCTTAATAACTAAGAAATAATTTTGCCCCTTTGAGCAGTTTCAGGGGAATTGAGCATTTAATAATTTCAGCACTGATACTAGAGATATACAGGTGGAAAGAACATAAGTTCCTTAGAGGTAAACAAGAGAAAATGACATCTTGCCAGCTAGTAGGGCTGGTGTGACAAGGCAGATTGGGGACAGCTATGTCTGTTGTGGGAAATGTAAGAACTCTTTACCACTACTCGTGTGTTTACACCATCATTTAGTTATTTATAGAGGTAGAGCTGATTATGAAACAGGTTATAGGTCCTCTCGCTTTATAAGGTAGCTGCTTTTCACTGTGTTGTTGAGAGGCTTTTGATAACAGGCTAATGATGTTAGCCTCAACACTAACTATGCTAACATGACAGTCTTTAGTTGGGTCAATGACAACTGTGCTCAGTGTCACAGCTCCAACACACACACAGTGGAACTCATGCACAATTCTGACAACCACCAACAGACACATTCCATGGCTAGGCCTAGAGTTAGCAACGGTGCTAACGAGCTAACATCCACCAGCTAGCAATTCCCGTTAGCCACCGTTCTACAGTGAGTCAGCACGGCACACCACCGGCTCCAGCTATTCAAAGCCACTAGCTACATGCTAACCCCGCCGCCTCACACTAACTGTAAAATCATTCATTACAGCAGTGAATGGGATGATATTCACCTCAAAACACCAGCCTAAGACTCACCTATTGAATGTAGGATGTCGATAGAGGCGTTGCGATCCGTGCTAATGAGAGACTGAGCTCTCTGAAACTCAACCACCGCTGCAGCCGCCATCTTCCTTATTCAAATGCTGCCTGAATGAAAAATACGTGCGGGGACTACGTTACCAAACGCCTGTGACGCCACTGTACATCTTGCATGTCGGGATTGAAAGGAATAATGGGAAATGTAGTCATCAAATTCCTTTGTTGCAGTATTAAAAACATAAATAGAAACTAGTTCTTATTTCTGCCCATGACAATTTTCTCCCCACAATAACTGAGAATCTTGGATCCATTTCGTCTTCACTTCTACCAGCTGTGAGAAATTAATGTTAATTCAGTTTTTTTTTAACCTTGACTACAGTTTTTAGAGGTCTGTTTATTTTTCTGTTTTATTTTCTATTCAGTTTTAAAGTTCAGTTTAAAATGTGATCCCTTTCAGAGAGCTCCGTGGCTAAATGCCGCCCTAAGAACGATCATCCCTAATGATGCGCGCAGGCTGTGCTATTCTGAGATCAGTTTGGGAGACAGAGTCTAAAAACTGATAAAACATTAATGTGGTCTATTTGGTGTGTTTGTTATGGATTAAAATCATGCAATTATATTTTTATTTAGTGCAAATTTACCCCGGCGTAGTATCCAGGTCATAATATCTCTTTGGGTCTCTAAATGTGTGCTGATATTCATTCTGTGCTCTTGCTGAAGCATATTCTAATTGGAAAAACATATACAAATAATGTCATTAAATTTACTGCATATCAATAACTGTTGTCTTCTGTCTCTCATAGTTTTTGTTTTGTTCTTGTCTCTCAATGTTCTCCATGTTCTCCTATCTTTTTCCTCACTCCAAAACCAGCTGTGGCAGACGCTGCCTCTCCCTGAGCCTGGTTCTGCCAGAGCTCTCCCGTTAAAAGGAAGTTCTTCCTTCCCGCTGTTGCCAAATTGTGCTAACAGGGATTCATCATTGTTGGGGTTTGCACTCTAATACTGATCTTTTCATTATCTAGCATTGTAAAGCGCCTTGAGGTGACTCTTGTTGTGTGTTGGTGCTATAGATATAAAACTGAACCAATTTAAGCTGAATTCTATGGATACTAATTCTATATTTCACAGTACACAAAACCTACTTTCTGATTAAAAACTTTAGATTACATTGCCTCTTGAGAGTTTTGCATGATATCACCCTCTCTATAAACGTGCTTTATTGTATTTTTTTTTTAAATGTACTGCATTTTTTACTGTGTGTTTTTTAAATGTTTGAGAGACGCGTGTGACACACAAAGCCTTAAATCTGCCTAGATTATTGCTGTGATCACTTCAGAAAAGACGATTATTTCCACACATGGAGAAACGCTATGGTAATTTCATCTAATAAATATAATATATCCTACAATAAAATGATGAAGAATGTTAGATGCTGCTGGCCGCATCCACACTCACCAAGCTTGATAAAGAGAATACTTGCCAGGATAATGTTTGGACTTTCGACTACAACTTGCAAAGCCTTTTTCCCCTTCTGTTGCTCTAACCATATTGCATTTGTCACAATATGACTGATTTCTGTTCAACATGCAGTGGAAATGGATACATTTGCTTTCTTTTTCGTTTCTTTCTCTTTTTTGTTACCTGACCATTTTAATCTTATAAAGGTGTGCATTGGTCACATCTTTCTCGAGAAAGAGATTTTAATCTCAAAGGACTTACTGGTTAAATAAAGGTTAAATAATGCATAAAAGTATAAAATCTACACAATTACTTAAGACTTTATTTATTTCTTATCTTTATGTATTTAAAAAAAGAAACGCTACATTACCTCGGTTACTTAAATATATATTTGTATTTATTTGACTCTGACTCTATAGGCTTTACAGAACATTGGCTATGCAGATCAAGTGCATGTGTACAAATGGCAAATTAAATATTTTATCCCGACCTTTATCTAAAAAGAAATAAATAAGAATAAATTATTTCAATATAAATATTTGTAATAAATAAATACAATACAGTTGGGTTTTTACAGCAAGTTACTGTAAAAATAGCCCTCTGAAATATACAACACGGTATGGAGATTAAAATCTGCCAATCAGGCTGTACAATGGACCTATATTCACAACAGGCTTGCAAACCCGGGGCTATGCTCACATTACAAGTAGGCGGAGAGATACTTCCAGATGAGTGCTGTTGCTTTGGTTATGCAGGTGCTATAGGGTGCCACGAGAAAAACATGCTAAGAGTTCATCGGGTTCATTTTCAGCACCTGTGTGTGTGTGTGTGTGTGTGTGTGTGTGTGTGTGTGTGTGTGTGTGTGTGTGTGTGTGTGTGTGTGTGTGTGTGTGTGTGTGTGTGTGTGTGGCTAAAGGCGGAGTGGTTTCCCATCAGAAACAACACCGCGCACAGAGCGCATAGCGGCGCCCCACCACCGCCTTTGCGTCAACCATCCTCACACAGTCAGTGGCACAACACAACATCAGCCCTCGCAGCATCCGCATCTCACGGCCAAGAGGACCAGGAGCAAGCACATCTTCATCCAAGCATCCATTCCACAACTGCCTGCCGTCGTCTGCGCACCGCCGACAGCAGGCGCGTGTTGATGCGCTGCTTGATACACAAATATATATTTTTAAACTCAGCTCGGATTGCGTTCTTTGTTGCATTCATATCCTGCGAGATGGTTTCGTGTTTTTATCACGCCTCATAGGGAAGAAGAGACTCGATACGCGGAGCATCACCTCGATATCGCAGTTATTTTCACACTGAGCTGGAGATTTGGTAAGTTTGCTTCGAATCTGGGGGACTGTTTTCTGTTTTTTTGTTTTTGTTTTGAAAGCCAGGCTTTTTTTTAAACTTCTTGTGGATTCATTTTATGTGTAAACAATGCGCAGCGATATCCAATTAAGACAATATGATTATAAATGTAAAGGGTTGTGAAGGTGAAGACAGACAATGCATCGACGCATTGTTACACTTTCGGGGACGGGGGAGGTTTAAAAGATGAGGATTTGATTCATTTTTAAAGCCACCGCCTATCACAACCAGCGTTCTCGTTTCGACGCAGACGCTCAGTTTCAGCACCACGGAGAGCAACCGATGCACACGGCGAACAGGCCAATAAATCCTTTCATTTCAATCCAGCGCAGGCACATTCGCCTGATGCTTCGGTATCTCTCTCGCAACAAATAACTGAGCCACGAGGCTGATAATAGCTGATAACAGGGGCGCTGGAATGATGGATCGAACAGCTTGCATCCTGCGCAAGAGAGCGAGGTCGATCCACCGACTGCCTCTCGTGTTCAAAGGTGCTGCAGTGAGCAACGTCCAAATAAAAAAATGCGAACATCCCTTTACGTATTTGTTCGTCTAATTCTAACGGACATCACTGTCGTGACATTGGGGTTTTTTTGTTTTTGTTTTGTTTTTTTACGCTGATCAAACGCGACCTTCACCTGTTATTACGGTGTTTACGTTCCGGTCTTCCATTTTAGCGAGAAGGGTGGCGCGTGCTTCACTCTTACTCGTCGCCACTGACCGTAAAATATAGCTCTTATAAAATATTTACGACACATGATTCTATTCGAATCACACGTGCATTACTCTACATGCTCTATAATCTACTGCACATAAAAATCAGCTAAAGCGCCGTTTTCACACTGAAGCGTTTATAAGGTGATTATTGTGCTGATCATTTGCAGCAGCGGGGGTCTATACCGTTTTACTAATGAGCCTAAGCTATAGGCTGATCCATTCCACCACTTACTGAGTGGGATCAATACTGCTAATAAGCCTGATTGCCGGATAAAGCACTCAGACAAGAGTGCATGAAAACATTGTAAACAGATATTATCTGATGTAAGGTGAATGATGGTTCTGTTATCTGATGAAAAAGAAAAATGTTTGCTTCTATGAAAAAAAAATCACTGATAATCTAAACGGGAGTGATCTTTTACTAATTATGTTTCTGATTATTGATCTTTTCTGCTTCCAGCAGCAGTGGCCATCCTGAGACGCAGACAGGGAGCTGAAATAGAACAGTCAAGGTGGTTCTAATCCCCTCAGAGAGCTCGTTACAGGACAATCCCCTCCAGCGCTTTAGATGCCCAGCAGCAGCCTGTAGCCTGGGACTCTCAGCTCCCAGAAACATCCAGGCTTTGAGACCCTCAGGATCCCCCCCACCCCACCCCTTCCAAACGTCTTCTGAACCAGTGCGGCTAAAGCCCCTGGAAGCCTCCCTGCAGTCACCATGGGAACCGTGCTATCTTTGTCACCTAGCTACAGAAAGTCGGCTCTGTTTGAAGATGGACCAGCCACCGTGGGCCACTACACAGCTGTCCAGAACAGCAAGAACGCCAAAGACAAGAACCTGAAGCGCCACTCGCTCATCAACGTGCTCCCCTGGAAGCGGATTGTAGCGGTGTCAGCAAAGAAGAAAGGCTCCAAGAAGGTGCAGCCCAACGGCACCTACCAGAACAATGTTACCCACCTGAACAACGAGAACCTGAAGAAGTCGCAGTCATGCGCCAACCTGTCCACCTTCACCCAGGATCAGAGCACTCCAGCTCTCACCAAGAACTCCAACACAACGACATCGTCTGTCAAGAAGGCCCCCCTGACAAACTCCAATGTGGCCCCTGGCACCCCTAAGAGAGTGATCGTCCAGGCCTCCACCAGTGAGCTGCTGCGCTGCCTTGGGGACTTTCTGTGCCGACGTTGTTACCGGCTGAAGCACCTGTCACCCACTGACCCAGTGCTGTGGCTGCGAAGTGTTGACCGCTCCCTGCTGCTCCAGGGTTGGCAGGACCAGGGATTCATCACCCCCGCCAATGTGGTCTTTGTCTACATGCTGTGCCGCGATGTGGTCTCCTCTGAAGTGGCCACGGAGCACGAGCTGCAAGCCGTGCTGCTCACCTGCCTCTACCTGTCTTACTCCTACATGGGCAATGAAATCTCTTACCCGCTCAAGCCTTTCTTGGTTGAGAGCTCCAAGGAGACCTTCTGGGACCGCTGCCTGTCCATTATCAACCTGATGAGCGCCAAGATGCTGCAGATCAACTCTGACCCGCACTACTTCACTCAAGTGTTCGCCGACCTGAAGAACGAGAGCCAGAAGGAGGAGGAGAGGAGCCGCCTGCTCATCGGCCTGGACCGGTGAGGGGATGCTTGGGGGTGGGGTAGGGGCGGGGGAGCGAAGAGGTTTGGGGAGGTGGGGGCAACCTCCAGTCTGGGATTTAGAATATTTGTGATGCTTTTTATTTATAATCGTCCAAACTGCTGAGAAACTAGACTGATTCAGAAGTGTTTGACATTCACACCAACTTTGCATCTAGCAGGACTGATTGATGGAAGGAGGGGGGATTGATATGGGTCATGTTTATCTCATATGTGTGTGTTTGAGGTCACAAAGGTCACCAAAAAATGGGGCTTAGGGTTTTAAAAAAAACTATTTCCAAACCAGCAAAGGATGGATTATGAATACACCCAAGAATGAAAGCTTGTTCTTCTTTTTTTGACAGTTATATGTAAACAAAGAAATGCCAGACTTGGGTAAATCCTTTGCTAACATGCAGATATGTTATATCTATATAAAATACTGAAAAAAAATTTTAAAAAAGGAAAAAAGTTGTTTTGAAAAGGAAGCTTACATCTACAGCAATGAATGTGGACAGGACTGAGGCTGCAGCAGTGACCTTCTGACTGTTTGACGATGTGATGTGCACTGCCTACTTACTGCAGGAGGGTGAGGGCCATCGCCTGACTGGCTTTCTTCACGGATGAGCAGGCACCCCCGGCTGCAAACCCTGCCTCTCTGGAATGCCAACACCCACGTCCTCTCCATTAAAACAGATACGACTGGACATTTTTGTATGCATATCTGGCCATCTAAGGAAAGGACAGCGGGGGCCATCAGTGCTGGATCCATATTTTCGTGGGTTTCTGTTTACGGCTCTGCAGCGACCTGATGGACAATAAGCACTGCATTGTGGAACTTTTGATAAAAAAAAAGAAAAAGAAAAAAAGAAAAGACAACAGCCAGTGGACATGTGGCCAGTCACAAGTGGTCATGTTGTGTGTGTTCAGAAAGACCTACTTTATTTTCATCTAGAAAAAAATAAAACAAGTTAATGGATGTTTTACTCCGAGGCTTGCACCTGTGGAGGCTTATTTATTGCTTTTCTGGAACAAGTTTTCTTTGATTTTTTTCTCCTTTTTTCTTTTTTTACTTAGAAAAATGTAACGTTTTTGCATGTGTGCCATGCAATTTTACAGAGTCTCCAGGAGGGCAGGAGCAGTTCTTCTTTTTACTTGATTTGTAAACCAACTGCATCTGCATTAGAGAATGCTGTGAACAAAGTGACACTAGTTTATTTAGCTATGCTTGATAAAATAGGCTATTTGTTTACCAGGGAAATTTTTTTTTGTACTTTTCGTCGTTATAGGTTGTGTTGCAACCATTTTGGAATGATGTTTGAGTTTTTGTGCTTCTGATTCAGCATAGAAAATGTTAAAACAGTGCCATATCTTTGATGAAAATCCCACACGTCTGAGAAAATTCTGAGCAGGTTGACCAGCTGTTGAATGAAGGGTGGATTTTCATCACACACTAATATAAGGAAACCTAATTTATTGCCACTTATGTATTATTTAGGCACATTTAATGTAAATGAGAGACTGCGATGAGAGACTTTAAGGGAAGGACACGAAGAAAAGGTGAAGGGGGCTTGGTGGTTAAAGCCGGTGTGCTTATCTTTGGTGGGAATGAAGATTGATCTGGTTTATGCTAATGAATGTTGCAGGGATTTATCAGTGGATATCTAATTTAAAAAGAAAAGCCGTTAGATCAAAACCATGCTTAAATCTGACCATCACCGATGTGGCATCCCGAAGGACACCTTGACTCACGCTGAGCTGTTAGTTATGAGAATCACCCCGAGAATATCTTTTGTCCTGAGAGACTGACTTGAATCGGGAGCTATCCCAACCTGCTGTCCCCCACATATCAGTAACAGAAAGCACAAACCATTTTTACGGTGGAATAAATCAATTAAACCGCAATGACTCCTGCATCTCGACTGCAGAAAAGCACAGCTCACCCTTTAGGATAATCCATCAGCATGGCCTCTGATGAGAGAGATGAGGCAAGCTGCAGAAGACTAATCACAGTTTTAATCAGAAGTTACAAAGACATGGAATAACCAAACAGAAAGCATGCAGAATACTTGAGATATCCCTCATTCTTTAACCTAATGACTTCAATTACTACATGAGCTACAGTATTTGGTAACATAAGCTTCACAATTGGTGTCTTAAGAGAAATTGTGTGAACTTCTTTAGCTTGCAGTATTCTGAAAATCTGTCTAAAAAGCTGGCAGTGCCAACAGAAAGCTCTGATCAGAAAGATCTGCCCCTCCTCACCCATCCTCTCTATTTCTCTCATCACTGCTGTGTTTGCGCGAATCAGAGAAAATGAGGAGCTCAGGCAGTCATGACCTGTGGCTTTTTCTGCTGTGGATGGGGAGTCACACGCTGGCTGAGAAGACAGTTCATTTAGAGGGATTTGCTCTGGCACAATAGAGGGACACGCACTTTGGACGGGCTTCTGCTCTAGCAGAAAAAAGCAGGGCATTTGGGATACAGGGCCTCAAAACAGACACCCTTTTCTCTTTCTCTCTCTGTCCACATGCCCACTTGAAACGTGCCATGTTTTTTCACTTGCATCATTAAGTAGTTGTTTGAAAAAATACTTTCAAAAGCTTATAAAATATGAAAAAAAAACCTCAAGTGATAGTTAACGATTTCTGTCAAGTTCTTTTCTGTATCTCGTTGCGTACTTTGTAGATAAAAAAAAAAGGTGATTAAAATCAAAAAAGTCGAAGGCTGCACGTGTGAGCGAATGGAAAAAGGTGTGCGTGTGTGCGTGCGTGCGCTCGCGTGTGTGTGTGAATGACAGCGTTTTAACTGTACAGAAGAATGTGTGACATGTTGTTTTTCTCCAGCCACACTGATACTAGGACTTGGTTTTTCCCATGATGGGCTGAGGGAGGGGCGTTGATGCTATTCAGTAAAAAAAAACAATCTTTTTTTTTCTGACAAAGACAAAAAAGCTGTTGCTGTAATTGAAACTTTTTTTTTTTTTAGTTTGTTTCTGCTTATTTTAATTTATTTTTGTACTGTGATGGAAAAAAATAAAATGCACTGATCGTTCAAGGCCGTCGTTTGTCTTTTTGTGGCTCCGGCGGTGGATTAATGTGTGTGAAATCTGATATTAGCATCTTCTTTCTTAGGGAAAGAGCTTTATTAGGTTTGTGTGGATTTATCCGTGGAAGCAGCCCAGTAAACACCAAAATCTAATCTGGTCTAAAACGATAGCTTGACAGCTAGCTCATGGGTGGTGACACAGTATGGTACGTGCCTGGCTTGCAGTCTATGGAAGAATTCTGCAACAGCAAAGATGGTTCATTTATTTGAAAATTAATTTAAACAATGCATCAAAATAACTACCAAGTAAGTGCCCAGAGCTGTTATCAATAAGTCTCCCAGCCTTGAGGAGAATTATGGTAAATACTCAGGACTTCCAAATCAATAAGTGATGCTTCCAAGATTTCAAAAGTATGAAGTCAGTTGAGCACTGTGCAGCTGTAGCCCAGAAATGTTGCAGGGCTATATTTATTTGCATTTTTATCTTTATCAATTTTCAAATTGTCAAGCAATTAGATACAGTTTACTTTCTAGATCCTGTGATAGATCTGTGATTTGTCCGGGGTTGCCTCAACTGGTTTAAGAGCTGAATTAAATGAGTGGAAGAAAACAGATGGATGGATCAATGATTCCTAGATCAGGGGCTTAGTTTGTAGTGAAAAATGTTCTGTAAGCATTAGTCACATCACAGGCATATATCCCTGTTGTTTGCTTGTTACACCAAAACAACCAGCCCAGCAACGAAACAGCTGCTTATACCTTTGTAACATGTTTGTTTTATGGGCTTTGAATTCTTTAAAAATTGTCCCAAATCTTTTCCCATTCAGGTGAATGAGAAGGCTAGATTGGGCTTATGAACTGTCAGAGTTGGAGGAGCAGAGAAGTTTTTCTTCAACATGATGTTTGCGAGCCCACAATTCTCACTCTAGAGCAACAATTCCTCAAAACCAACAAATCTAGACTTTTTAATGTGGAGGCATTTGAGTGACAGGGTGTAATAAAGCTGAAATAACCTCTTCTGGTAAATTCACCCAACCGCTGATCTGTAGAGCAACTTTTTTTGGGTTCATGTTTCTTTTCTTTTTTCTTTTTTAAATCATGTTAATGAGACTTGTGGTTCTGAATTTTAACTTTCTCTGGAGTGAAATATTACCCAGATGTCTCTGTGTACACACAACAACATGACAAGAATAACTAACTGCTGGGGCGCTTACACAGGTACACACACTGACAAGCTGACTGACTTGAATATAATCATTACATTGTTTAATTTAAATCTCCGTTCTCTGTTTCTTTAACCGTCCGTTCTTCTGATTGGTGGAAGCAAAGACTTGTCTCTTTCTCAATCAAATGTTTGTCCTGCAGACAACTTCAATCCATCTTAAATTTTTTTATCCTTCTGTCACAGTCACAAGAAGCTATTCTGTTGAGCACAGCCATGTCGGATTTTCAGAATAAAGGCTCTGGGGAAACAGGATTCTTTAAATTCTCAGGATTCTAATGTTTGTTTGTTTTTTCAAAGTAACCCCCCAGTTATTTATTAGATCTTGTCATGATGCCTTATTGTTGTGAAATTTAAGATAGCTGGCCACTTAATTAAGGATAACTGTGCTGAGCCATTTTATTGGGTACACCTAAAGGCTTAGTATGTCTTACAATCGCAGCACAATTTCTGTAAAACACATACACCATCTACTTAACTGTTATAACTTTGGCAGTCACTTTTTTCTGAAGTTGCAGTCCGTTTGGTCTCTCAGGGCCACCGTACTTTTACCCACCACAACCAGCTGCTTCATATACACACATGTGCTTCTGTTGTGGTTTGACTACTCTTCTAACATATAGTTAGACTCTGTGCTATCACTGCTAATGGAGTCTTGTACTATCAATGATCCTGAAAGTGATCAGTCAATATGAATGAGCTCAATGCTAGTGTCTTACAGCAAAATTGTCTTCACTGTCTTCCCTTTTTGTCTTGGATCATAGATCAATAATAATTTAGTTCAGCTTTATTCAGTCGTGCCCATTCAGAACCATTTCGTGAGCATTTTCTGCTGTAACCTTCTCGATTTGCAGCCAGTTTGTGTCCAGTGGGACAAAGTGGACTTTTATGCCAGCACTATTTAGACACCACTCGCTCATAACAACACTCCTAAGATTACCTATGAAAACATGTGCCATAAAGGGAGGAAATCTGCTTTCCTGTAAGACTTAGAAAACAATAAAGTCATAACAGAAGATGGTTTGTTTAAGCTGTATATTGTATTTCAGTTCAGTTCATTGAGGACTATCTCATGAGTGCCCTCTAGGTGAATTGCAGCCATTGTCAGAACAATATTAATAGGAAGTGGAATTGCCCTCTGTACTAGGTTCAGTGTTACTGAGCCATAGGAAAATATAACTTTTAATTTCCACACCTGTGTTTATATCTGAACTGGCAGTTCATGCTCTGTTCGGCTCTCTTTTACTGTGTTGGCAAAACTGATCCTAGCCTCCACATCCACAACTAATGTTCTTGAGCAATGACCTTGAAACCCCCACATGCGGGACAGAGACATACGTGCTATAAAACTGTTGGTGACAGCTGTAAATATACAGAGTGCAACTTTGTCATCCATAGTTTTTTGTATCAGGTTTTCTTTTTTTTCTAGATGTGTGGGGTTTTGAAAGACCTGATTTGATTTCACAGATTAGAGTAGCCTCTCTGATTGTAGGTGTTAATATGTGTAACCAGATGGTCTGCACATTACCGTTGATGGCTTAGGGGCAGGACAGGTCAAATTAAGGCTACTTAATTAAGAGCCATGTTTCCTTTGCTCACCAGTGGTGTTAAAAGATAAAAATCTATCATATTCTGTTGTGTGCTGATGGAAATAGAGTCAGCAACAACAAGCTTTTTTTAGAGACTGTAGTAGAAATAGAAATGTAGTGGAGTGAGGCTGTCATCAGTCCACTGAGATCATCCTGAGCCTCAGTGATTTATGCTTTACATTACTGCAAACCTTTTATTCAACAATCACAAGCATAAATATTTTCTCATGTTGTTAAAGAAAAGCTCAGTCAGCTATGTTTTGTGTCTTCCCAAAATAATCAGCAATAATTGTCATTGTCAAGAACAAAAACACAGCGCAATTAGCAATTTGAAACCTCTACTTAAGTTCTTAACAACTTGCAACTGGTCAGGAAATATATACATTTCCTTTGTAACCACGTGGTTGATAATCGCTCTCTTGGCAGCATTAAAAAGCATGTTTGAAGCCTGGTGCTAAAAATGGGTTTGCTCTTTATGGAAAGCTTCCGCCTTCATAGCAACTGTATATTGTGTGAAATTTTTAATAACTGGAATTAGGCGTGTGCCCATTTTGAACAGGTGTGCCGACACAGACAGCTGTCTGCTAGGCTGCCATCCATCTTCTTCCACTTATCCAGTTCGGGGTCATGGGTGCTCTGGAGCCTAGCGCAGCTGTTGCCAGTCTTGCGGGTGGCAACACAAATCATTGATTAGCCTAATGAGCCTGTTTTTGGACTGTGGGTAAAAGCTAATCAGGGACAAGAGGTAGCCAGTAGATTTGAACCCAGGACCTTCTTGCTGCAAGACACCAGTGCTAACCACTGTGTCACTGTTTATAGAGCTATTTTACAAATAATATAACTTACTTTGCTGGCAAGACATCCAATAACTCCATATTCTAGAAATTAAAATTCTGGTATTTTATTAGTTTGTTGCTTGGTAGGCATCTTGAAGGCATTTACACCTGAGCTTTGCACCTGTACACTTTATAGATGCTTCTCGCTATAAGTAACTCCTAATTCCACCATGTGGCTCCAATAAGCAAACCTGACACTGACCAAAATGTCAACACCGAGGCTTCTAATAATAATAATAATAATAATAATGGATTGGATTTATATAGCGCTTTTCAAGGCACCCAAAGCGCTTTACAATGCAACTATTCATTCACTCTCACATTCATACACTGGTGGAGGCAAGCTACAGTTGTAGCCACAGCTGCCCTGGGGCAGACTGACAGAAGCGAGGCTGCCATATCGCGCCATCGGCCCCTAAATTCAAGTCCAAAACCAACTGGTAACATTATTGTGGCTCGGTCCTTTTTTAGTATACAGTCTATGTTTTTAATGTATGGCTGTATGTTTAACATCTCTGAGTGATAGTCAGAGTCTATCTTTGCAGAACAGACCCCAGAAATGTAAATCCGTACATTACTTCACATGTACTGGAAACCTCCCACACCGAGACAGACGTTTCTGGGTTAGTTTGAGCTCTGCTCATTCATTTAGCCAACAGATCAGTCAGTCCGGCCTCAGTTAGTCACTGGCCTTGAAGAAAAGTAGACTCATCCCACTCTTTGCAGCAGATAGTCATCCATCAGCCAGTGGATTATAAACCCCTGCTGAGATAGCTGATGATGGCTGGTGACACATTGGCGGTGGGAAGTGGTGTTGTCATGCCAACTGCAGAGGTTTTAGCCGTCTCGACGTCAACCGGAGAAACAGCTGTTAGTGGGTGGATTAACACTGCGCTCTGCCCAGCTATTACCGCATCATGTGTTAGAGACTACGACTGGGAAACAAAACATTAGCCTTTACATCATTTACAGATTAATGACCTCTTATCTGAGCATGCCTGTAGCACATGACGGCACACACATGCAACAAAAGCACAATGGGAATCACTTAGTGAAGCAAATAAATTTATTAATAAATCAATTATTGAAATTGCTTTCATTAAGAAATATAACTAGCATTCATACAGAATATTACAGCATTTCCCTTTAGACGTACCATAAATATATTACAGTATATTTATGGTACTAATGACATCTTACACAAATATGCAAAATACAAACTTAATATAAAATTAGGCACTTGCTGAACGAATGCTGCATACATACAGATTTAGCTTAAAGCTACAGACGACAGAATAAATTACAATAAAGAAAAGGGAATTTGTTTCACTTTGGCTAACATGGATGGGCTTGATAACAGAAACTAGAGACTGCATCTCACTGCACGCCACAATAAAGTGAAGAATGGCACAAGTCCATAAATGTTAACATTCATATTTGATCTTGCCTTTGATTTTTAATCTTATGGTAAAACTTCTAATCAGCATAAAGGAAAAGTAATTATCTTTGATTAGACTCGCACATCAAAGATTTTAATAAAAATCATTAAAGAATAAATTTTGTGATTTTTCCATATTAATAAATCCCGTGAAAACCCCACAGCCAACAACACACTGTGTACATATCCAAAAACATGTGCCATCCAGATCACTGTATTACCGGGCGACATGTCCCTCCATTAAAATGAATGCACAGACTATTTTGTGCTGTATAACATTTATTGCACTAACTGTGCATCAATGCATTTCTGATGCAGTGGTTACATCCACAACGACTGTATGTGTGCTTCAGTAACCTTTGCTAAATCTACAATGCCCAAGTACTGAAGATTATTGTGAAAATGAAATTGCATGTTTGTCATCTACACTACATGACATCAGATATAGTTTTCAGTCATGTTCCCAGTGCAGAGCTGTGGTGCCCAAAACACACTTGATCCACTGCAGACCTGCAGCACTAATTTTCCATCAGTTTCAAAACACGTATGTTTAAATAACCTCAAGGTATACAAAAAAACAAAATACAGGTGAATGAAATGTAAGCTATCGGAGGGTTAGTTATGTTTTATATATATATATGTTTTTTAGGTTCTATAATGCTTCCTTCTGGAGCTGAGGGCATGAAATTCTGTCAAAGACAAGGTGAGTAAGTATGTGTGTCAGTATTTACAGACAGTAAAGAGGCAGAGCTATTCTGGATAGGTTTCCAACTTGAATCAATGAAATGGCCCAATATTGACAGGCTGGCTGTGAAGTTGAAGGTGCTGAAGGTTTGATTTGGCCACTGCTCTTAATTCAGAGACTATAATTCACATGTAGTTGTGAACAGAGTGGGTAGTCATTAGTGCATCAGATTTAATAACTATTCGGAAATGTGTAAAATCAAAGCTGGTAAAGACGCCTGTCAGAGAGCACAGGTAAGGTGAGTGTTCCTATAAAGATGTGACAAAGCTTTTCACTGGCTCCAAGACAAAGAGATCTTCTCCTTTCCTTCATATTTATTAAGATCTTTGTCTCTGTATTTAAAGGAGCTTTGTTTCTGATCGTTTATATTTCCTGCCTTGTCTTGTTGCAGGTGTACTCTCCCTCTTTATTGCCACACCTCTCGACTCCAGGATGACTGAAGAATTGTATAAACCTGAAGGATCTTCCTTGCAGGATGGTACAGCCAGCCTAGCTGGGCAGGCAGCCAAGTGATTTGACCGAGGAAGCAAAAACAGAGGAGGGAGGAATGGGGGCAGGGAGAGAGGAGAAAAGAAGCAGAGCAAGTACAGGAAAGGATCCCGGGCAGGGCTTTGTTCACCAACCCCCTTTAACTTAAGAAAGCAACGAGAGAAGCGCTGAAGTGAGAAGTGACACCGAGTCCATCCTAATGATGAGCGGTGAATAGCCGCGCAGAGAGGAGGAGAGGAGAGGACAAGCCCTGTGGGAGATTACTGCATGTTGGAGGATATGGAGAGCTGCAGTGTTATAGCTAACACACACACACACACAGACTTTGCTGAGCTCCTCTGAAAACCACCTATTAGCGCTGCCAATGTCACTTCCTTAATCCACACCACGAATGCACCAATTTCCCCAAACAACTCTGTGTCTTATCAAGCAACAGGACAAGGTCATCCAGCAGAAAAGCTCTGAGGTAAAAATGGGGGAGAGGGGCACTCACAAGCTAATTTAGATAAATGACTTGTTCATACAACACTCAGACACAGTCAGAGAACTGTGGCTAAAACGACTGCTAACAAGTTTTCCTCTCAGTTGTGACGAAGCCTGCCTCTTCAACTAGGGCAGACACAGAGGGAACTCCATTGCTAACCTTGGGCTGTTGTTCCTTAACCCAGATTCTTTCCTGTGTCTTTACACAGAGACAATGCAGCCCTGTGACTGTGGGCAGAATAATTATATAGTACTAAAAGTTTCCGATAATCTTTGGACTCAACAAAAGCATCCGACAGCATAACTGTTCCTTCCCTATTTTAGAACCAACCTGACTTTCATTAGCAGATGTTTTTGGTGACAAATGACAAATCAGAAAGAACCCATTTTAATTTTTATTTTATTAGTATGTTAAGTGCTGCATATAGCTCAATACCTGCGTCTGTGAAGTTCTTGAATGCAGCTTTCTAGCTATAAAAATGTTGTTGTCAAGCATTTTTTTCTTAACAAGTAGAAATGTCATCGGCTGATCAAAATTATGAACTTTTATCAAAAGACCCTGAAAAACCAACTAAATGAGGTTATGTGTGAATGATTTTAAAACTGCCAGAGTCAAGAGTTTTTACTTTTAAGCTTATATATTTGTTGCATGGTAGCAAAACTGTATTTACACAAGAAAAGCAAAGAGTGTTGTTGCTGACTGAAGATGAGCATCAGGCTTTCATCGACTGTAGTTTCACAGCCATCTGTGTTTACAATTCAAGATCTACTCTGCAGGAAGCTTCCTGGTTTTGTTTGTATGTGCACTGCTGAAAACCACCGAAATTTGAATATCACCATCCAATGCACATAAAGACAGATATTGCAATTTTTATGCTGCCACACTTTGTTGTAATTAATCTAAAAAACACAAAAACAGCATATTGGAATGTGCTAACAATGGACACTCACCTAACAGCTTGTAAGAACATTACAAACCAGACCCAGAGCCACTTTCACGCGCTGATGATTAGATTAGTACAATTTGGCTTTTCACACTTTGAGAAGTGTGATTAATTTTTTTTAGTGAGATAAGATGTAAATGAAGTCTCTGAATAGACCACAAAATATACGAAAAGTCATGGGGACAGCAGTCTGACTAAGGACGTCACACCCTTCTGTCCTCGCTCCTTCTTGGTGGCTACCAGCCAGCCTCTCTGAGCCAAGAAGTGAAGAGCGAAAAGAGCTAATCAACACACACACAGACTCCCTCAATCGCACTCACACACACTCACTCACTCTCCTTTGATGAAGGGGATATTTGTCAAGTGGAAGCCTATTCCAAAGGACTAAGGGCCACTACAAGTCATCAGGCTATTCACTAGACACAAAGACAGCAAATGAGAGTGCATTTAGGAGCTGGAGTTCACATGGGATTATACAGTACTGGCCAGTAAGAACATGAAGTCTCACGTTTGGAGAAAATATGGACTGAAAACACTTGTAGGGAACAAAGTAACGCTTATGTCATCATCCACTTATTTGACTTTTGTTAACGAGTTACAGAATCCCTGTTTACACCAAATGCAGTGTAAGTTCTGCATGCACACATATTTGCACTGCTGTTCACAAACAGCACGTTCTAACCTCACATAAGCAGCGTTAGCGTGTTTATTATAAAACTGCAGACATCGCACAGAAACTATAAGATTACAAGATTAAAATTAGTAGATTTTTTCCGTGTTGCTGGCTGCAAAGTTCAGGATGTGCTCAACACATCCAGCTCAACACCCTGTGACTAAAACTAAAAGAAAAATGTGCTATTTGATTCTCGCTCACTGTCCTTTTAAGTGATTGTGACTATTGAAACAAAAACTATAAGTGGACAACCTTCCACTCACCGCTTACGCAGGCAAGTCTGCAACTAAAGTAATTATAATTAAAGTTATTTAGAAAACAAAAACAGGTTTCTACTGTTTTAAAGCAATTTAGATGAATCAAAGTCATACATGAATTTTCTCTTACTTAATTTTTTATGGTTTCACTTTTGATGTGGCTCCTACACACAGAGCTGCAGGGATTATGAATTGCTGCAAAGCCTTTGGATTTTATTTTTTTTGTCTCTTATGCAACATCAGTGGTTCTGAGAACAGTTGCTGCATAATCTCCTCTCACCTCCACTCAAAATAATCAATGCACAATAAAAAAAAATATTGCACAAAGCAAATCATTTCAATTTTTGATTCTAAAAAAAGAACGAACACCTCTTTGGTGCATAATCATATAGTGCATATAAAAAAAAAACCCCGCCTAGAATTCAACTGAAAATTCAAATTTGGCATTGCTTTCCAAACTGAGGACCGAGCTGCTCTGTCACATTATTAGCAGCTCTGCAAAACAACACAACAAGTGAATCATCATCATTATTATTCAAGACAGCTTCAAAATCAGCTGCTTTTTCTGTCTCGGCCCACTTTAGTTGCCAGGAACAGCCAGGATGTACCCAGACCGGCTCTTGGTGAAGTCCGGCTGCGACTGGTTGATCTTGGGCTCAACGATGACCGTGCACTTTCTGCCATTCATGCTGCACTGGATGGGACTCGCAATGTTCACCTGCAGCTTCCTCTTCTCACTGTGGAAGGAGAATACAAAGACAGAAATACCTGTTAGAATTCAGACAAATTACTGAACACTGATTAGACGTTCTTAATGAAAATATCTGCAAACATAACCTCGGATTATTAGTCTGGTCATTACAATCAGAAAATATTTGCAGCCTCACTGGTTTCACTGTTTAATGCACAGAGATAAAATAAGCAGATCCATTAGTAACCAGAATGTGTGTACGAGGGAGAGCACAGGTATAAGCCATTAATCATGTTTACTCCATCATAATCTTGGAAATACACCACAGTCTCTCACACACACACACACACACACACACACACACACACACACACACACACACACACACACACACACGCTCATGTTGTAAATGCTCTTACTGTATATGCACAGTCACACTCACGCAGTAATAATAAATCTTGGAGCCACAAATCTTGCTCAGAAAAAAACTCTCCTTTCATAAAAACAAAATCCTTCTCAGTCATGCACACTGTCAGACTCACATATGTACACACAGACACTGTGTGCTGCACATACAGTCTATAGCTATTGCTAATTTCCAGCTCTTGTCCATTGTTGGGCTTTTACATCCACGGTCTACAAACAAAATTACAACATAATAATTCTGTGTAATGCTTAAAATAAAAGTCAGAAAAGATATATGATTAAATTAAGATGTATAAAGTGAAATACAAAATCTAATTAAATTATAAAGTGTATTAAATTAAAAACACAGTTGAAAGACCTCGAGTTGCTTAAACTTGAGGTCAGATTATTAAAGAGTTTTGGGGAATTATTAGTGGCGGCTAACTTGCCTTTTAGTTTTGAACTCAGGAATCAGCTTAAAGGATTGTGGCAGAAGATCAAAGAGATCCTTTGGAATTTTATTCACGTAACACCAACTAACAGATGTCACCCTGGGTCACTTTACATAGAAAGTCTTATAGAGAGAAATCTAACAATCCCCCACTGTGCACTCAAGCAACCACAGACTTATTACAAGGTCAGAAAGGGACAACAAAAACCCCATCAGCCGGTTCATGTGGAGATTTTAAATTTGGAGAGAGGAGGAGAAATCCAGTCTACTAAAGAAAAAAAAGCATGCACTAACTTGCAGTAGTGTACAAAATGTGATCTTTAAGTTTAATGACTTCAGCCGTAAAATTCAAAAACATTATCTGATTAAATCTAGCTGATTATGCTTTTTTTTTTTGTGTGTTTTTTTTTAGATTGCTTCATCCTGTCGCCTTGCACATGTGCCTCTGTGATGTGCATTCAGTGTGTCAAAACAGAAACCTGCAACTGGGATTAAATTTGCTGAACGAGGATGAAGCTGCAGATAGTCAAATGTGACGAGCAGGTTTCGTGATGACCCAAGACTCAAATAAGTGTTTGACCCTGAGGAAAGAATTCACGGTGCACAACCCCGCTGAAGAATGACAAGCATGGCATGAATACTTATCATAGAACTAGTTCTTATTACTAGTGATGATTCTCAACATGAAAACTGATCCATGGTGAAATTACATAGTGCACATCCAAGTGTTGAGGGGACCTCCATGGAGTGACAGCTGTGCTGGAAGCAGTCCAGAACTGCACAAGGAGGGAAACCTCCAAGGGGAGATCGGCCAAAATGTGTTTTTTGCAGCAAAGATTCGATCGCACCTCACATTGGATATGTGATGCAGACTAGTTTGTAAGCTGAATCTTTTAAAGACCTGTATGGTCAAGACAGCAGAAACACTGCCGCTGCACCCTGTTCAAAGCCACAGCACGAAAATACACGGGTACAGTAGAAACACTGCACACCCATGTAGGCGTTTTAAATTACTGTGGCTGTAAACGTTACAGACCTACTCTAATGTCTGTGTCATGTGATTAGCAATTAGCAATTTGAAACCTCTACTTAAGTTCTTAACAACTTGCAACTGGTCAGGAAATATATACATTTCCTTTGTAACCACGTGGTTGATAATCGCTCTCTTGGCAGCATTAAAAAGCATGTTTGAAGCCTGGTGCTAAAAATGGGTTTGCTCTTTATGGAAAGCTTCCGCCTTCATAGCAACTGTATATTGTGTGAAATTTTTAATAACTGGAATTAGGCGTGTGCCCATTTTGAACAGGTGTGCCGACACAGACAGCTGTCTGCTAGGCTGCCATCCATCTTCTTCCACTTATCCAGTTCGGGGTCATGGGTGCTCTGGAGCCTAGCGCAGCTGTTGCCAGTCTTGCGGGTGGCAACACAAATCATTGATTAGCCTAATGAGCCTGTTTTTGGACTGTGGGTAAAAGCTAATCAGGGACAAGAGGTAGCCAGTAGATTTGAACCCAGGACCTTCTTGCTGCAAGACACCAGTGCTAACCACTGTGTCACTGTTTATAGAGCTATTTTACAAATAATATAACTTACTTTGCTGGCAAGACATCCAATAACTCCATATTCTAGAAATTAAAATTCTGGTATTTTATTAGTTTGTTGCTTGGTAGGCATCTTGAAGGCATTTACACCTGAGCTTTGCACCTGTACACTTTATAGATGCTTCTCGCTATAAGTAACTCCTAATTCCACCATGTGGCTCCAATAAGCAAACCTGACACTGACCAAAATGTCAACACCGAGGCTTCTAATAATAATAATAATAATAATAATGGATTGGATTTATATAGCGCTTTTCAAGGCACCCAAAGCGCTTTACAATGCAACTATTCATTCACTCTCGCATTCACACACTGGTGGAGGCAAGCTACAGTTGTAGCCACAGCTGCCCTGGGGCAGACTGACAGAAGCGAGGCTGCCATATCGCGCCATCGGCCCCTAAATTCAAGTCCAAAACCAACTGGTAACATTATTGTGGCTCGGTCCTTTTTTAGTATACAGTCTATGTTTTTAATGTATGGCTGTATGTTTAACATCTCTGAGTGATAGTCAGAGTCTATCTTTGCAGAACAGACCCCAGAAATGTAAATCCGTACATTACTTCACATGTACTGGAAACCTCCCACACCGAGACAGACGTTTCTGGGTTAGTTTGAGCTCTGCTCATTCATTTAGCCAACAGATCAGTCAGTCCGGCCTCAGTTAGTCACTGGCCTTGAAGAAAAGTAGACTCATCCCACTCTTTGCAGCAGATAGTCATCCATCAGCCAGTGGATTATAAACCCCTGCTGAGATAGCTGATGATGGCTGGTGACACATTGGCGGTGGGAAGTGGTGTTGTCATGCCAACTGCAGAGGTTTTAGCCGTCTCGACGTCAACCGGAGAAACAGCTGTTAGTGGGTGGATTAACACTGCGCTCTGCCCAGCTATTACCGCATCATGTGTTAGAGACTACGACTGGGAAACAAAACATTAGCCTTTACATCATTTACAGATTAATGACCTCTTATCTGAGCATGCCTGTAGCACATGACGGCACACACATGCAACAAAAGCACAATGGGAATCACTTAGTGAAGCAAATAAATTTATTAATAAATCAATTATTGAAATTGCTTTCATTAAGAAATATAACTAGCATTCATACAGAATATTACAGCATTTCCCTTTAGACGTACCATAAATATATTACAGTATATTTATGGTACTAATGACATCTTACACAAATATGCAAAATACAAACTTAATATAAAATTAGGCACTTGCTGAACGAATGCTGCATACATACAGATTTAGCTTAAAGCTACAGACGACAGAATAAATTACAATAAAGAAAAGGGAATTTGTTTCACTTTGGCTAACATGGATGGGCTTGATAACAGAAACTAGAGACTGCATCTCACTGCACACCACAATAACCCTAACCCTTGATCTAGTGTCAAATCAGTCTAAGCCTAGAAGTGTGACTGCTAGTAGTGTATAAAGCATGCTAGCATTAATAGACAGCAGCACTAGTAGTAGTGGCTGCAGTTAACTAAGTTTTTGCAGAAACTTGCAGAGCCTTTTCTACTCGGAATCAGCCACTGAAAACCATCTGAACTATATTTATATAAAAGGGAACACATAGTATTTTGTTTACATGCTGCTCAAATGGATCATTAAAGGTAGTAAATGGCCAGTATTTGTGTACCAATTTGAAACGAATACTCGACGAGTACAAACTGGCACTGTGCTGGTTTGGTCCTGGAACGTGCTTGATGATCCAGGCTGTCAAATCAAAGCACGTCTGTTTTTCTCACCTGAACCCTTAGACGACAGCTATTCACTCTAACAACAAAAATAAAAACTGGTGTGTAGGTGGACCGTGATGTGAAGCTATTTGCTGGAAATGTCAATTAAATACAACTTAACATGATAGCTGCAGACTGCCTGCACTCATTCTCATCCAATAACAATCACACGATGTAGTATATATAATATGGATGTAGCCTCTGGGTCTGAAAAGTAAAGTTATTATGGATAATGCATTAAAACTGGTTTCTTTCTAATGGAAAACAGCAAGCAACTTCTCTTGCTAAAAAAAAGTGCATAAAAAAACTAAGTAAACACTTTCCTGATGATTTTATGGTGTCAGTCACTAGTTACAAGCTGCATGTAATGCTGACAGAGTGCAGTCTTTAAGATTTCTAGTCATCACAGTGAACAAGGCTTTAGTATTACATGTGGTCAAACGCTTGGCAAGTTGTAAATGTTTGCAGTACTGGGCAGCTGGCAGGCTAACAGCAGCCAAAATGTTGCAATGACTCATTCATTTCTGAATATAACTAGATGTAAGTGTAAAACTTGCAATTTCATTTGAGCTAAATGTATTCACTTTGCTTCTAAATATTGAGTATAGTCAGTAGTTTAGTAGTTGACAGGACTGTGTTGCTAAGCTAAGCTAAGAGGCTGGCAGATGCAGACTTATATTCGTGAATATGATTTTGCTGTTGGACAAACAAATATTCCCCCCGCCCAAAAAACAGAGTAGAAATATTCTTTTAAATGGAAAAATAAGTAGGCAGCTAAATTTCTCAGTTCCTAACTCTTTAACGATAAAAAATGAAGCTACAGGGAGCAACTGAATAAAGCCCTGGCGATCGCCATGACAGAATTTTATATCTGTGTGTGTGTGAATGTGTTTTTAAAGCAAGAATATATGTATGAGATGCTAACGTGCTATGGAAATAAATCATGATTATGCTATGTGGGTGTATACGAGTGTATGTGGGAGAGAAATGTGTATGATTACGGTGCTGTGCATCTTAATAACCTTCAACACAGTGGAGACGTATGTACGAGCATGTTTCAGCTCACAGATTGAGAAAATTAAGATGAATAACAGAGAAGAATTCATGCAGCTCTGCTGTTGAAGGAATGATCCATATGGTGGTGCTGGGTTGGAGCACAGCAGTGGATTGGCTTTTAGTGCCTGTCACATCTAGTTAGACCCTTTCTGGGTGAACGGGTGCTCTTAAACAGGATCGATGACGGGAATCAAAGAGTGAGAAGAAAACGGCATAAATCGTGTGGTTGCTGTTAGCAGAAAGCGAGAGAGAAATCCGAGGTGATGTAAATGTGAGGAGGGGAACGAGAAGATGAGAGTGATAATTGCTCTCTGGTGGAGGGGAAGATGGAAATGTAGACAGGAGGGCTGGCGACAGGAAGCTGAAAGTGTGATAAATAAATATGCATCTCTCTGTTCAGTCAAGTGCTTGTCTTGTCACACTTTCTTCAGTGGCACAATTACCGATCGTGGCATAAACAAATTCATTATCCGCAATTACTGCCTCCCATCTCTGTCCCTGAAATGTGAACCGATAACGCCGACTTGTTGCACAACAACAACAAGAAGAAGAAGTCATAAACAACAAGCGAAAGGCTTCTGCTGCCCACGCTGCACTCCTCTGCAGAGTGTGTGTGCAGCTCTCCATCTCCGCTTAGAGTGGAAAAGCTCAGACTACCACCAATGCTGGTTTCCATGGCAACCCCCGTGAGCTGAACTCCCCCATCTGTCATGGCTGCCAGCCAGGAAATGGGACTGTTGGTGTGAGTATGTTTAGATATGCCTCTCTCTCCGTCCATCTCTACCTCGCCCATCTCTAACGCGCTGCTGAATTGCCAGAGGGGATGCTGTGCTGTGCTCCGTGTGAAGGGCAAACAGGGTTAGGCTCACATAAACAGCAACATACCCACATGTATACACACACATAATACCCTGTAACACACTCTCACAAAGCCAAAATGATCTCAGACACCTTTCTGATCTGTCAGCTCCAAACCTTTACTCTGAATAAATACTCCAATAAAAACCAATAGAAGCCTTTATCTGTGAATAGAAAAACGTGATCAGTTGAGTCTTAAGGTCACTGGCTGGCCTTTCCCATAACGAGCCAGAGCCCCGAGGGTAGACTTGGTCCTTCATTGCATGGCCTCTCCAACTGTAAAATCAATTCTTTCCTTTACTCCAACCTCGCTCCCTTTGTGCGTCTTTGCCCTTCATGCCATGTGAGCCCAGCCTCACTTGCTTCCTAAAGTAATTCCCTTTCACTGAGAAGGATGCAGAACAGGAGGAGAAAGGGAAAAATAAAGAGAAGGTGAACTGAAATGAGTGATTAGATGAAATGGGAGTGAAAATAAAACTTGAGCGCAAAACTGTGGAGGGTCGAGGTCAAGTTTAAGTGTGATGAAAAGGAAAGACAAATATAAAATATGTAGAAAGTCCTATGCAGAATGGTATCTGAAAGGAAAAGTGTTGCAAAATGAAAAAGGGGGGAAGAGATGTTGGAAAGACTATTTTCAGGTCGAGAAGGCAGGATTACCTCCAGTCTGTTAAGCCATCCAGTCCCACTTCTGAGTCATCCCTCTAATAGTGTACCTGGCTGTCCCCCAAGCTTGCTGCTGCTGAAAAATATATGAGCTCTGCAGGTGGGGAAGTGGGGAGGGCCACTTTGCAAAGCTAGGCTTGCTCTAAAGACTTAAGACTTTGAGGACAGGATCAAAGTTGGAGCACAGAACACAAACTACTGCAGGAGCTTAATCAGAGGCAGTGATGGTTTTGGAGTTTTACAATGATTCAAATAGCTCTTACAAAATTGGAGAAGAAAAGAAATATCTGGATAATAATCTCAATCATATTAACATGTGGTTGAAGAGCTTCCAGTGACATCATGAGTGACATATCCTATTTAGCTATATTTGCTTTAAGGATAAACTGCAAGCGTCCAACCTCTCTCTATACTCTGGTCCTAATCTTATTTAACAGGTTATCAAGGAGAAAATAATGCAATGCAGAAATCTCTGCAGCGGTACGAAACAAGGCGTCTTCAAAAGAACAAAAAATAAAGAGCAAAGAGAAAGAATCAGGCTGTGAAAGTGTGCTGAGGGATAGAGAAAGGTATAGATCTGAACAAAAACAGAAAAAAGAAACCGAAACTCCTGCAGGCTGACACACGAGAACAAAAGTTGGGTCTACACTGGAGATCTGTCAAAGCCTCAGCACAGATCTCCTCCTTACAGACAGTCCTGAAAAAGTGAGGCCACCTTCTATATATAAAAAGAAAAAAAAGAACAGTCTCCTTACATCAATATTTCAGCTGGGAGATCACAGAGATCAAGAGAGGAACCTCACGAAGGGAAGGCATGCACAAATGTGCCATATGTTTGTTCCTGACAGTGAGCATGAAGTTCAGGCACCGCAGGCCAACTTGACTGATGGATTTCAGGATTTCTTGTGCACATTAAAGCTACAACTATACAGCCATGACTTTACACACTTTAAAAGCATTCCCTTTACAGTACAGGCACGGGGCATCGTTCACTAACAGTAACTACACACAAATCGGTGCACAAGCTTTTCAAACACACGAATATTTAATCAGTATTTTCCTCCCGGCTTTGTACAAACAAATTTAGAAATGCCACCGGCCGTGCATGAGCACAGACGATGAAGGTATGACAAACATTTAATGCACAATGATGACATCCACAGTTTCAAATGCTTAACGTGTCAAATTCATGACAAAAGCTTCCATTCTTGCTCGTTACAACTTAAACTCTCCAATAGCTGCTTTTGGTCACCCCGTGATCGGAAGGTCGGGGTTTCAAATCCACTGAACGGCTACTCTGAGGTACGCCTGAGCAAGGTACCTACACACTGCTCCCTGGGTGCTGGATTGTTGGCTGCCCACTGCTTCACTGAGTGAAAGGGTTAAATGCAGAGGACAAATATCCCAACGGGAATTAATAAAGTATACATATTATTAACTCTTATTTCTTAGTTTCAGCCTTTACTGGTTTCATCTTCTCCCTTTAGACAACCTCACCACTTTGGGTGAAGAAAAGTGAAAGTAGCAGTGCCTGCTACACGCAGTAATTTTAAATGCTTGAGATTCACTAACATACACTCAGTAATAACAATAAAATTGTATGGTGTGCATGCCTTATTGATTTTGTGTGTTTTCTGGGTAAAAAAAAAAAAAAAAAAGATTTCTACACACACCAAACAAACGAGGCCAATTCTCTCTTGAAAAGATGGATGTGCTGCACACCAGAGATGCTTTTCCATACAAAATGGTTAAATTATTTATGTGAGGCTGGACATTTGTTGTGTTGTAGTTTTGACACCCTTTGTATGTGCGGGTAACCTTTCCAGCAGCTACTGATATATGTGTTTACAGTACAGCTGAACAAGAACTGTTTTAATAAAGATATCACTCATTAATTATTTATTTATTTATTCACTTCATGCTAAGCAACGCACAACTAGTTTTCCACAAAACAATGAGGCACAGCAATTAGTTAAAGGTATGTAGCATAATAAGTGAAACTCACCTAATTGCTCAGTATGGCTACTTTATTGTTTTCTACAAATTCAGCTTTTTGAGATGCTGCATATCAGCAAAAAATATTACAGTTGTGAATCAGAATAAACAAGGAAGTAAGCAATGATGGTTACCACAAGGATAACAAAAGATAAAGAAATATAATCGCACTGCACTACAAGCAGGCACTGTGAATTTTTTGTGCCCATGCAGAAAGTTTACAGGAATGCCTGCCTTCACCAACAAAACATGATTTATAGTCTTTTCTTGTTTACATCTAAACAATGATGTCAGCCATTTACCCTTCACTCTGCACTCAGAGCCGTCAGATCGGTTGCTGTTACAATGTTCTACGTTACAGAAATGAAACAAGTGTGATTGTGAACTTTTAAAACAGCTTAATCGATTACTCAGTTTTAAAAACCTTTTATAATGTCTTCTTTATACTTACATATTTTGCTTTCATGTTCTTTTGTGTTTTTATGTTTTTGATGTTAGTTTGTTTTCATTTTTCAAAACACATTTCAACTCAGGTTTTAGAAGAGCTATAAAAACAGCAAAGCCCATTACATATTACAGTTTCACTGAGTCATTAGCCATAGACTAATCAAGGGGCTTACATGTCATCATCATCATGTGTTTCATATCCACGAGATGCAGGTACATTTACGAGGAGATTCGTTTTATTTCAGCTTAACAGTGGAAAGTTGAGATGGTGTTAATAAACATAAATACACTGAAAAAAATAAAGCTTTAAGGTGTTTAGTCCTGTATAAGTTACTTTGAGGGACAGCTAGTCGCTGATAATTGTGCTACCCTTCTCAATCATACTACATAGCCTTCCTCCAGATTACAGGCTTACTTTTTTAAATTTGCATGTCACATTTAAGCTTCTCATCTCTGCTCTGAGACTTACGCATTTAAAAATGGCATATTAAAAAGTAGAGAGAACACAGAATCTACATTTTTGCATCCTGTTCCACTTTTCTTTTCATTTTCTTTACATTTCCTCTTCCTTATTTGCTACACAGGCTTATATTTAACAGCAGACCTGATACAGCATCTCTCTTCCTCTCACTGTCGCACCGTTTTTGTGTCTCACATGGCTGCATCGCATGTCTCACGTGCCCCCGTGTGCTATATTCACACTGCTGCAGAGGAAATGGAAAGATGCACAGGCCGTGAGGCAGCACACACGATCATTACAAATACCCGCATCAGACTTAAAATCATTTTTTCCGGGTATAAGGAATGCATACATACTACAGGCAGAGGTTAGTGATGTCCATCTAGAACAAAAACAAACCACACACAGTGATTTAAAGTGCCCCAGTTTAAAGTGACTGAGGTCTGGACTGGTTCAAAGTGTGAAAACTGCCTGAGAGGCTTTTGAGTTCAGTTCTATAATTAGCATTAGTGAGCCCATGTAGAAAAGTTTTGGTAGAACTGCAACTGCAGGGTTGGTGTATTAATAATAGAGAAATGCAGAGGGAAGAAGCAATTCTGATGGCGAGCTAAGTGTGTTGATGGGTCTGAAATGTTTGCAGCAGGACACTTTAGTTCAGTGAAAAATGAATGCTGGTGGAGATATTCCAATTGCAGATATTAGATTCCTAAAAGTCAAAGCTAACAAGTCAGAACCATTTAGATAATTTCCTTTCATCTGGATCTACAGCTTATTCCACATTTTTACTCTACATCTCCATCCTTCCCTTTGTACCTCTGGGCTGGCAAAAAGTGTCCTATTAACTGTTGTAGAAGCAAGGAAAGCCTCAAAGACAAGATCAAATGCAACACTGAAAACCATTTGCAGCAACTGCCCTGGTCGGTATAGAATGAGATTTTGCCATAAGACAGCCTTTGCTTGCAGTGTTTACTAAGCTGTGAAAATGCAGCAAGCAGGCATATCTCCTTTCATGTCTTTTTTTTTTTTTTTTGCCTCACCCTCACCGTGCTTTCCCTTTTCCCGTTGTTATCTATTCTCCCTGCTACAGAAAGAGAAGAGCTGTTCTCACAGTGGGAAAGATCACAAAGTAGGTCATTTTGAGAACAGGGTAAAAATGCACTGACAGCGAAAAATGCGATCGATTAAATCTGGTGTGGGGAGGAAGGAAGGAAGAAAAGAAGTTGGTTTTCAGTGCACATGGAGAAGTGGAGTTCAGAGGTGAAGCTGCGCAAGTGAGGCTCACATCAAAGCGATCTATGCAGCGGCTGAGATTCAGTCCTGCTCCAGGCCTTTGGACAAGACAAAGAAGAGGAATGTTACAAGCTATGGAAAAGTTGCCGCTGCATAACACCGTAAACCACTTTGTTCATCACACTCCCAAACATGTAAGATGGTATATTATTCTCGTTCTGATGCATTGAACTCCCATAAGACAAATTAGACTTCACAATATTGTGAGAACTAGACTCCAAAACTCCCAGGAGAAGCTGCATGAAGTTTGATGATACATGAACAGTAAACACGAGCTAAAAAGGCCTCTTCTTGTTAATATTCTAAGCGAGTGTTTCTGCTTCTTTATGCGCGAGTTCTGGAGCGCTGCAGTCGGGGAATAGAGATGCCGACTATCAAGGGCCGTCGAGGGTCAACTGTAGTGACTGAATAAAGTGCCTTTTTGTGATCCATAAGTGTAAAATTTGAGAATTTCAAGCATGTGTTTCCCAGTTTGGGCTGAAATCAAATACAAGAGCTTAAAAAACAACAATTTAACAGCTGCTGTGTTTTCTGATGAAAAGTGACTAAAGCTCAGCAGCTGCGCGTCTCAGTTTTCATCTGTTTTTCTTCCTGCTCTGATTCAGCACAGAACTGCTGCCATTATCCTGCGAATGAGTCTGTGGAAGTCTGAGACATGTGTGATTGGACAATTACGTTTAAAGCTTTGGAAGGAGAAGATCACTGAATCACATTTATATATTAGATTGTATATGAAGGATGGATTTAGCCACCCTCATGGCACCCAGTGGTTTGAGAACCTTTTCCAGTAGTCACTTAGAGATGTTGTGGTGTGATTTTAAAGTTATTTTATGGGTGAAAAAAGCACAACAAAGCTTTTTTTTGTGTCAATATGCACCACAGTTTTATATAATTTAAACTTATGCTGCTCTGATAAAATCATCTGACACCTAGTCTAAGACTAACTTAAGCACCAATACCATTTAGAACAAAAGGACCAAAAATGTGTGTTGACTACTGGTAGGACTGCCACATGACATCCTTATTCCCTGAGGACAGCAGGTGAATGACTGCCATCAATAACATCTACTTGCACAAGCTGTTCACAGATGCCCCAGTTAAACAAAAGGACAGACTTCTCACCTCTACATTTCATTGTTTAAGAGATCAGCGTGAGATGAAAAAGAACCGGAAATGTGCAAAGCAAAAGCCTTGTTCTCCAGGGGGACACTGTCGCTGCTCCACAGATGGTGGAGGCTATGAAACACTGCAGAGTCATTATAGCCACACAGCAGGAGGCTTAAACAAGCCTGTGCAGGAGGTCAGCTCTGTGTCAGATCCTGTCACTCTCTTTGTTCTTCTCTTTATACCGTGAAACCAGCGAGTTAAACCTTACTCACCAATCACCTGTGCCTTTGGCATTTCACTGATCGCATCTCAAGGCTCAGTAGAGTTTACTTTAAACACATTAGGTCAGTCAGTACATTGGTACACACTGACTCAGAGCAGATAACAAACAGAGTCAGCCTCAATTAGCTGCTCATTACCAAAGCGTGACTGCTCACTTGTCAAGTGGTTACGCCTCCACTTGTGTTCATTAAATTCAATCAACATATCAATCAAAGGTTCATCCACTTCCATATACTGCCACAAGACTCTTCTCTTTGCAGTGGTAGGAAATCTGACATGTGCACAGTAAATCACATTAACAGACACGCTAATTGTCTGAGAAAGACAGGACTCATCGTTAATTCTAGGACAAGAAATGTAACGACGGGTTTAACTCATTTTTCAAATTTAAGTTATTTAAAAGGTAAAAACATAATTTTGGGAGCACAGATGGTCAGATACCAAATCCTCAGAGCAAATAATCAAGAGAAAAATATGCACTGAGCAGGCAACAGAAAAAGTTTGAAAGACTTAATTCAAAGAACATTTTTTCCCCACTTTCTATAAGTTGCAAACTCAATGAATCAGTCCAGCAAAAGTCCTTAAGGATGTGACTATTCCTGAGTGCTCAGCTGGAGTAAACAGTATTGAGAACTTTTAACCAATAGCTTTTCCCCCGTCGTTTAAAAAGCTTATCAAGGTATTTTTAACCAGAATGCGCAAAGTATTAAAAATATTAAAAGGCAAGAAAACCTGAGGCCAGTTTCATTAAGTTAGACACTAACTAGAGGTGGGAGAAACTAAAAAGATCTGTTGTACGAAGCAGTTTAGTCATAAATTCTGAGTTTGAAAGAAGAGAAATGGTAGACTGAGTGACAGCATCTGTTTGCCTTATTAGAAAATATTAGTCTTTTTAAAGAATTCAACAGTTACAAGTATATTTTACTAGCAGAATTCAGCACTCATCTTTTTCCTATGGAGAAAACTACAGTGACAGTAAGAAGTGTTGGAAACTTTGTGCTTCATAAAATTTCAATGCACTGCAAACCTGCATTAGAATTTGTTATTTGACAAGACTCAATACTCTTTACTTTACAGAACAAACAAAGATGGTGTAAATATGTCCTTATTTCTCTGAATCACTCTAACTAATAATAATAATAATAATATCCATGAGAAACATTAAGATGGGTCTAATGCCTCTATTTTGACATTTTCAGATGAAATCAGTAGTCAAAGTATTTCTGCAGGCAAGCAGCCCCAAGTTTATCAGGGCTGGATATTACATAAACTCGGATAAAAGGCAGAAAAGGCTAGATCAAATTGACAGATATGCTGTGGTACTTTTGATATTAGTGTCAGAAAGCACAGATGGAGGGATAATGAATAAAGTAAGGCAATGAAAATGGGAAGGAAAATATGAAGGCACAAGAGAAGCGTGGTGAGACAGCAAATGATGGGGATTTAAATGGCAATTTGGAAATGAAGACAGGAAAGCAGGGACGGGAACAAGAAGAAGAAAACAAATGAGGCCTCAATCTGAAATGGGAGGAGAGATAATAGAAAGGATAACAGGAGAAAAGAAGAAGAGTCCAAGGGAGGAGGAGGCGGAGGAGAAACTGTGCTGAGGCTAATCATAATTGGCCTGACACTGGGAGATGGTATGGTGCTGTTGCTGGGCGAAACATGTGTGTGTTTGGGGGTGGGGGAGGAGTACGGGGTAAATGTAAAGGTCAATGAAGAAATGAAGTCCGTGAAATATCAAGGCTCTTAATTCATTCCTACTACTTCATCTCAGCCTAACAGCACTTGTTGTGTTGTGCTTTTATCCACATGGAGAGTAAGATACTAGACTACAGTAAGAGCGAACATTATATCCATACATGCAGAGCTCCTGTGGGAATGCAGAGCCAGCTACTTTGCTAGCAAGTGGTCATGTAGCAGAAGAAATATAGTGCATAAAAACAGATGCAAACTGGTGAGTACTGGTCCATAAAAGACAGACTGGATTAACAGCCGTAGTCTACTAATACATTCATCCTTCGACAGCTTCTACAGTTAGAAAGCACCAAAAGAAGAAGTGCAATTAAAGTTTAAACAATTCAGTGCAAATGCATTTATTGCACATTTACTTGATTAATTACATTGTTGCAAAACTGTTTGCATACCAAATATCATCATAATATCCATTATTTTGCATTTTTTCTGTTCTGCTTGCTCAAGACTGTTTATGGACACTAACACGAGAGACTCTGATAAGACATTTATGTTGGAAACTTTGTGTTTTCTTCAGTTTACACTGTGTCTGAAGACAATAAGTGAGCGAGAAAGGAAAAAATAAATTTTTGAAGACATCAGTATGATGCGTGGCCACTCTTTGTTGGACCCCTGTAGTTACACTTGTGCTGAGCCTCTCGTTCAATTTGCAGTCGTCACCTCTTTGTAATCATTTGTTGATCTGCTACATTGAACCACAGGAACTGTGGCATTTGAAGGGTAGTTTAAAAAGGCAAAGTTCAGAGTTGAGATTTGTCAGAGAGCTCAGATATGAATTAAACAGCAACGCTCCATAATGAGAAGCCACAAGGTTTAAAATAATTTACTGAGGGTGCAATTAAACTTCAGAGAATTTCCCATGAAAAACTGATCCTTACGAGTAGCTTGAACTTTCCTAAATCCAGCCACACTTATCTCAGCCCATTAGAGCGCAGCTGAAATGATGCTTAATAAATCTGTCCCAGACTGCTGTATCTGTCAGAAGGTCACTAATTACATCTGTGCAGTTCTGTTCACAAGTAGTACGGCAAACACACGCCGTAAACACTATTCTGTTAACATTCACACAAGGACTCAAAGTCTTATCACTAATTACTGAGTCTCTGAAATTTTAGATGCACTCATGGTGATTTTAATTTTAATCTGCTTGAAGACATATGATCTATTCAGCTCGTCACTGTGGAATTATTGATGCTCAATGCACCAAAACCGCTAAAGCAATCAATGCAAAAGGCTTTTCTTCTGTTAGCTGATAAATACATTAAATGCATCACCACCAGTTCTAGCCATTACCTTGTAAAGTCCCATTTCAAAGTGCTGATTATTATTATTAGTATTATTATGTTGATATTGAAGTAATCATATTAGACTAGACTAGGGTGCTAAGCTATCAGCTAATGCTAGAAAAATGGATCCATACCCGGATGGGTGTGCCACATAGACGCACACACCTGTTAATTAGTATCATATGAATACAATATTCAAACCTCTTACCAAATCTCTCTACATACATCTTCTGTTGGTACAATTAACTAGAAAATCATGTTATTTGTGAGATATACCATAATGATGTTCTAAAAAGGACCAACACCACAAACATGCTTGAGAGGTGAGTTCAGCAGTTCAAAGTATTCGAGGCATAATTACCCACACTTTGTAACTACTTGGATCAGAGGAGTCGCTTGCTTGGAGTAAAGTTTGGTATCCAGGTTGACTGCTCACATATATACATACATATATATGTATATTTGCATTTATGTGAGTCTGTACTCAGCCTCTCTCTCTTTCCTCCAGGTCATTTGGGTTTGGTTGAACTTTCTTTCAGCCATGTGTGGTCTGTCTCTTCATCTCTTTAAGTTGTGACAGATGTTGCACAACATGTGTCAGCAACAACTGGTCAGTCAAAGTCTTAATAACTTTAATAAAACTTCAGTGGGGAAATTCTTTTAAAAAATTCCCCCCAATAAGATTCCTATGTAAAAGGAAATGATCAAAAGCATTTTTGGATCAGGCTGCAAACATGTTTATTTCTGCTGGAAAGGCTTGCATTTTAACATCAGTCGTGGGTACAGACTTACTCTTGGAAGTATCCTCAAGTAGTCATTTAAACATGTGAAAATGCAAAACCAAGTCAGCCTTGAAGGTAGCTGCACTGTGTAATAATACAACATGGTATGGGAAGGCGATTTAAAGTGAAATTTTCTCCACATATGCAGATTCAGTGTGCTATACAAGGCACAAAGTAAAATGAATAATTACCCTTTATATATTGGATTCTATTCTATTTTATTTAATCCAGCGCCTCTTTCGTCCTTGTGCGTTACAGAAAAGGAGCGAAAAATGTGGCGAGACAGACGGTGTTTGGGGCTCTCTGCAGTGGAAAGTAGGTCACGTTGACTTGCACATTCACACACATTTTTTTCATTCATACACTGCACATTTTCACACTTCTAAGTATTATCTCTAATGTATGCTTACCCAGTCGGCACACTTAAACACACAATCCTCACAGTCACAACAACACAAGCACTTGGGCTTGGCTACTCGCCATCCATCACTCCACCCGGCCAGCCTCCTCCCCCAGGCTGCAGCACGGTGCCAATGAGACGAGTAGGACTACCCACTGGCCCACATAACAATGACTCCGAGTGTGTGCGAGTCTCTTTTATGTGTGTGCAGAAATTTGTGAACTTGCAGATTAGAAAATATAAAAGGTTTGAAGTCATATGTTGTCCCATGCATTACTATGGAAGACCATAACTACCATAATCAAACGTAAATGAAGAAATTAATACATGATTTAGTAAAACAAAATATATGCAAACAATATTAAATGATGTAGAGACTAAATTAATATAATATCACACATGTTGGTATATTCCACATGTGATTATTGGAATACCTGACTACGCAGGGAGTGGACTACTGTGAGTCTCCTCAATGAATAAATAAATATAAAGATATGAGGAAAAAAAGAAAACATTTGAAATAAAGAGTACAACTCCCCAGTAGCTTAAATAATGCACAAGAAAAGTAAGAAAATTGAAGAAAATTGTTTATCTCTACATATTTGATATTATTTTCAATGCATACTTGTCATTACAAATGGTTTGATACCTAATTTAAGTATAAATAATTGACTATAATTATTGCCTATAAAAATCTTTATTCACATCTAAGATGCTGTTCAAGAAACACCCTTAGCTATCTAATCAAAGACTAGTCAAGGTCATATTGGTTCAATATAGCATGTATATACCCTATAGCGTGGAAAAATCCACAGAGGATTGAGTATCTAGACAGCTAAAAGCTAATATACCAGCTTGTGCTGATTTTCTATTACACAACATATCCATCTCCTTCTTCTTTGTGTGATTTTTTCTATTATTTACAATTTGTTGTCCTACAGTTTTGTTAGTATGTTTCTTTTCACATTTCTCTGTCTGCAGTATGAGATTTGCTGTTATTATCTGCAGACAGCAGGGTTATTAATGGATCGCATGCGTATCAGACAAACATGGATCCGATGGTTGCTATGGGAACTGCATCCGCAGCGCCCCAGAAGGGGGGGGGGGGGGGGGGGGGGGGCGGAGAGAGCGAGAGCGGGAGCGGGAGGAGGATGAGGAATGTTAAGTGAAAAACAAGAGGGGGAGGGGGATGAGGAGCAGCAGTGGGGCGGGTGATGGATGGAGAAAGAGGAAATGGAGAAGGAGGGATGGAGCGAAAGAGGAGAAGAGAGAAGCCCACTTCTATCAGTCTGAAATATTTGATTCAGCAGAAAGGGTGACCTTGGAGAGGAAGACAAAAGCAGGTCGGCTTTCTCTCTCATTCTCTCCCTTTGTTTTTCTTATCACTCCTCTCCTCCACCCTCCCCCTCCTTTTATAAAAGATATTAGTGCCATCTTCACATATAACAGAAAAATCACTTTGGCACATTTATTGAACAGCAGTTTTTGTTCTTAAATATTAATTAGTCTCAGCAAACAGACCTGATTCCTATAAAAAGAAAAAACTGCATGAATGGATGGCCTTGATTTATTCAAAGCACCAAATGTGTTAGCACGTTGTCCCATTTACTGCACACATAATGTTCTCCCAGCTTTTAGATAACAATCCTGAAAAGCCTAATGCTGTGTTTTAGTTATTTGGATGAAGTTTAGCAAAAATTCCAGGTAGGAATGTGCGAGTCTGTTGGGTGCCAAATAAAGCTGGTGGCATCTCAGAGATATGTGGCTTACTGTGACATATCAGGTCATGTTAAAAGCATATACAATAGTACAATAATACAGCTGGTCTTGTCACCCTTGTTCAGGATCCGTTGGGGGTCACATTAAATGCACTGGATAGCCTCAAGTACCATTTTTCTACAGGCAGGTTTAACATTGAGCTGGCATATATTACAACCCAGCTTTTCCTATCAAATCTAATTTTAGCAGCTGTTGGTACCTAAACCAAACCAAGTCGTGGGTGAAAGCTCGAGTCGATACAAAACTTACCAGTGAAAGTTAAACTAACAAGAAAACACAAAGATCTTAAACAGGAACATGAACTCTGGTTTCCAGAGTGGGACACCTGTCTGTGACTTAAGTCACTGCCAACCCTGTGGCTTCCTCACACAGACTCAGGAGACGCCAAAGAACGCCTTGCGTGCACCCACTGTGGCACTAGTGACGTTGAACAGTAGTACTTGATGCCCTGGGATGAGATTCGATCTAATAACCTGACCTTAAAGACAAAATGACAGTCATTTTGTTGTGTTTCCCCTATCAGTTACAACCTCTGATGGACCTTTGGTGGATTGTATAGTCAACTTTCAGTGACACAGCAACTCTTGGTCTCATGTTACCTTGAAAAACAGATTCCAGTAAGCATACAGGTCTTAACTTAAGTAAAATGAGAGCACTGCTGCTGCTGCAGACACTGACTGGACTTGATTTAAAGGCCATAACATAAGAGATTCATGCCTACTATTTTTGCTTTGCCAACAAAGGCTGATGTCTATACAATTTATGTTTTAAGTATTTTTATTTCCACATGTACGTAACCATGTTCAAATATCCACTGTGGAATAATAAAATATGAAAAAGGGTCTCAAAGGATGAACGCAGCTCTAACCATTGGAGACTCACATTAAAACCCTGCCAGTCCTTGAAAAAGCTCAATACACCCATACAAAGAAAGACTACTGTCATAATAGAGAAGGACAGGCTTTACGCGTCTATGACTAAAATAACGATCTTACTCAAACACAAACAGAAAGGAAATTAAGGAACAGTGACGCCAGCATGTCTGACGACATCATCTTACTACTGGAGACTAATGTGATCCCTGATACGCAACCTAAACCAAGAACACACAAATCAGTCAGACTTTATTCAGATAAATACAACTTTTCCATAACCAACTTCCTCTAAATTTTCTCCTTCCTTTTCTGTTATCTCTAATTTGATCCATTTCTTGCATTGCTTGCAGTCTCTCCCTCACCTCCCTTGCTGTTCTCTCCCTCACCTCCCTTGCTGTTCTCTCCCTGTTCCTAACACTCTTACTAATACTGTGTTTATTTCCCCCCCTCTGTTCTTAAACCCTGCAAGCATTCTGATTTAACACCCCTCTGGGGTGTCAGAAGCAGACAGGGGGAGGCTAAATGTTGAAGTCTTTAGGAAAGGAGGCAGGAAGCAGAAAGAGAATTTGACCACATAACTCTGATCAATGAAGCGTTGTGTACTGCACACTACTGCTGACTCATACTGTCGGACAGGATGGAGGGAGAAGAGGATGAATAATATAAGCAAGTGGGAGTGAGACAGAAGGACAAAGGGTGGGGTAGAGGTTACAGGAGAATAAGAGAAACAAATGATATAACCAAGACGTATCTGTCACAAAGACAAACCTGAACAGTTTATAGGGACAGAACAAGGGAGGGAAGGAGAAAGTAAGCTAGGATGCTCTTATGTAGGAGGTAAGCTTTTGGTAAAAACATTCACAGTTGTAACAAAATCAGTACATACATAAAAATACTGCTTTAACTCCACTAGTCTTCAAACTGAGAGGACCTCAGACTTCTAGTAGGATGAGTGCAGGGGAATGAGTTATGGCTGGTTTGAGCAAGAGCCACAAAAACCTGCAAATTATTTTGATTTTTCTTTTGATTTCTACAGTCGGTGACCAGAGCGAGTGTACTCTACAACATCTGGACAAAGTCTTAGTTTTGAGTAGGGATGGGTATCGAAAACCGGTTCTTGTTGAGAACCGGTTCCCACTGTTTCAATTCCTTGGAATTGTTTGCCATTTTTGCAAACGATTCCCTTATCGATTCCAGTCGCCCCGAATGACGTCACCACGTTGCGGAGGGTCATTTACCTGGCAGGAAACACGGCGCCTCAAAACTTTGGTTATACTTTACGAGAACGGATGACAACAGGGCAACTTGCAATACTTGCTAAGTAGATATTTCATTTAAGGGAGGAAACACTACGAATATGCAAAAGCATTTGCTCACAAAACACGCGATGACCTTAAATGAATGTCGTGTTTTTAATTCCGATCCGGACTCGTGAATCTCAACCCAGCAGCAGCGGTAACGTTTGCACGTCCTCTCCCATTAATGCGGCAGGTAAATAATCAACTAACAGTGCATATTATGTTAGCGCGATCTGCCTTATTACAAAACCTGCCATTACTGTGCGTTTAGGTGACCATGATGAGAGAGACAGAGTCTGGCTCAGATGCTGGCAGTTCTCGCTGCAGTCTACCGGTAGCGTCTCCTTTCAGGCCAGGATAGACGAATGTCACCGAGCAGTGACTAAGTTTGTGCTAAAAGGCTTGGACCCATTTGCCACAGCAGATGCCCCGATTTTCGGTAAGTGAATGTGTTTAATTGTAGGCAGGGACATTACTGGATATTCTTGTGTAATTGTTACAGAATAATTTATGTTATACTTTGTTATTGCTACAGAAGAATATTTATTTTATTATTTTACATTTACAATTTTTTTCCTGGGGACCCTGTGACACCCCATTGAGGAGCCGTAGGCTGTGGATCTCTTAAGATCTCACTGCTGCGTTTGTAAGGCCATGTTACTCCTAAATTTCTATGTTGTTCAAAGAGAAGATATAAAACAAAGTTCTAAGCTAATCGACCTTAGTGTTCTCCTTTTATAAAAAGAATCGATAAGAGAATCGATAAAGAATCGAATCGTTAAACAGAATCGAAAATGGAATCGAAATCGTGAAAATCTTATCAATACCCATCCCTAGTTTTGAGTGAAATATTTTCAAATTAAAAATCACTTTAAATTAAATAACTAGCACAAAATAATAAATATAAATGTGAAGCACGCTGTGATGCTCAGTTAATTTCATCTGTCAGACGTCATGTTATACTCACCAAACTGCTGCTTTATTTTCTTTTACCAGAACAACTTTTACATTTTCCAGTTAACTGAAATGATTTCTTCTCTGTCTTGTTTTTTTCCATTTGTCATTATAACAAACAATGACTCAGCATCATTTCCTGACTGTTTGTCTTGCACTACTCTGTCCCTTATTTTTTGATTTATTTCTGTAAAATGTCTCAATTATCAGATGGACTGTCGAGGAAGGTAGATGTTCTCCTCTGATTTAATTTAACCAACTTTGATGATACCAAAACTTTTTATTAAGATGCAGTATTATGATTTCAGACACTGAAAACATCAGCTACTACTTTGGTTTGTACCTAAATATCATTGAAAGCTAACAAGCTAAACTACACGGGTGCACAACAAAATCTGTGTTAATTTAACACCAAATACTTTAATTATCATATAAAAAGTCCTGTTTTAATCGGTCTATAAAAAGAAGGCAAATATTGAAAAAAAAAAAAACTTTTTCCAGGTGAAATAAATGCTTTTCAGCCTGATTTTTCTCATTAAAAGAAGGAAGAGCAAGTGCAAATGGAATATGCACTGTTAACTATCTAAACACTTTAACATTAAACTGCAAATAAACTTGTCTTAGCGTTTTTGTGACCGCTGCAGTTGGTATAAATTGTTGTATAATTTATCCATTTAAATTCTACTTAGGCTTATACTTAGGAATATATCTGCCTTGCTACCACGGGCAGATGTAGCCACTAGCTGTTTGCTTCACCTCTGCTAATTTAAGTAGCTAAACTGGACCTCTTAACCATGTTTATGTCTTGTTCATACTGACAAAGTAATACGGTCTGCTGTGTGGATAATGGCACTAACAATACATACAGCCTGTCCAAGAAGCCTTTGCTCAAGTTTTGGTTGCTGAAATTCTAATATTTCATTTGTACATTTGTACAATAAATAGTAGGCTGTCTGTGTGATGCGATACAACTGTTCAGGCTGAGAAAGTACCATGTTATCCAAGCTACAACCTGATCACTTCAGGCTAAAAAGCTAAAGCTAAAGCCTAAACCCCTAAATTTCAGCCTCAAAACAACAGTCAACATCAAGGTGACTATGCCCAATGTTTATTTACAGTCTGTAGTTTTTATGTAATCAATATATAATAAGTTAATAGTCAATACAGAGGTTTGTTAAACAAAACAAACAAACTGTTTTATTACTAGGATGTAATCGGTTATTGTATTGGCACTACATTCAGTCCCGATGTTCTTCTCCTTGACTAATTGACAAATTTTTTAATAACAAAACCATTAATCTCTTGTTGCAGCCAAATTCACACAGAGGACAGCAGGCAAGGATGCTATCAATGTCCTTAACCCCCCACACATCCACACACAATCCATCCACTGCACAGGCTTTTTCATTAGTCACTGTGGACATTGTAGCAACAGCTTGACTTCCCAGAGTCTTTATCTAAGAAACCAATTCCAGCTGCTTACACATCGCAGCAACTACAACGGCAGAAAACAGCAGAGATTATGTGAACCAAGGATTTAAAAGAATCAGCGGTGAGTTAGGAGGGGAAGACGTGCCAAGAAGTTTCTAATAATACATTCAGAACAACATCAACATGGCGTAAAACCCACCGAGTGCCACTTTCAAATGTCAAAAAATAAAAAATCCCAACCCTTTTTTTTTTTTTTGGCATATATATATTGAATTTTATTTATCTACCACCTGGAGCTTATCACCTATGAGAATTGAAGACGAGGATGAATAATTCATTACAAAGTTATTTTTACATTTTGTCTCTCAGTGAGGAAAAGTGCGAGTCAACATGGAAGCCTGAGATGTGGCACTGAGTGAGATATAAACGGCAACACATTTAAACAGAATACAGCACGAAGTAAATCTCATATTTATTATCAAGTCATGGTTTATTGTGCACATTTTAAAAGTGTGCAAGTCTCTTGTTCATGATGATGAGTTAACAAAGACCTCACCCTGTTAGGAGAAATGGTGTTCTTTAACATGGCCTGCAATTCATGGTGGGTCTGATATTGGAAGACAAAGCCAAAAAACAAGGGTTAGGGGGACATTTGTCTTCAAAGAAAAAGTTGTGCTTTACCAGTGCTGCTGGCACATTTCAAAACTGGTTTTTGTCAGTTTCAGTAAAGCTCAGCAAGCAGCCTGTGAGTGTTTCCAGCAGATTTGCTGTCTTTTGTGCAATCTACTGATGACCTCGCCAACCTGCTAGCAACTAAAGCAATCATAAGGAGGCTTGGAGGTCCTCATACCTCTTTACAACCACTAGCAGCTCCCACCAACCACTCATCAACCAATCATGGAATACACATTTATTTCCAGTGACTGGTGGTTACCAGATGGTTGCTGATTGGTCTTTAAACTTGTGTGACTGAGGTCTTAAGCAACACTAGTGAGAAAACGAGAATTACTGCCATACCTCTGCCATCTTTTTCTCTGTGCTGGTTAATGCTTTACCTTATACTTCACATATTTATTCTTAGACTCTAGTAGAGAAGCTTTGCATGAATCACAGTTCAAAATAATCCCTTCTCATCTTATACTGCTCCTTGGGGCAGTAGTTCAGTAGGTTTTTAGCTTACACAGATTATTTGTAGACACTATGACCTCATAATTTGAAACTTCTACCGTGTTTAATATAAACACTGACACAATATATAAGATAAAAAATAAGGACAAGCAAAATAAGTCCTCTTCAAAGACATTTTAGGGTAAAAAGACACTTGCAAACATTCAGCCGTTTCTTGTGGTGGCAGATAATCTTTACCTTTGGCATTTATTGCCAGCGGCAGAGCATTTCTGATATGCGTCTATTGACACCACACTGCAGACTGGTCCTAATGAAACCATAGTTTCTCTTTGCATTATTGATAGCTGGTCCTTTGATATATTCTTCGTGGGGTGAACAAGAAATAAGACTTCACAAACTAATGTACTGTGTTATGGTATATACAGTTTATGATATAGACCTGATTCCACCCTGTTACTATTAGAGGATGTATAGTAATCAGTGAGAGAGGCTGGAACATATATATGAGGTCTTTTGGGTTCTTTGACTCTGTCCTTGATTTTAATGTGTGACAGATGCAGCGTGTCTACTCCTATCCTAGCAGAGGATTTGTGGGTGTGCTGCAGTCACTGCTGCATGGTGCGCATGTCAACACACACACACAGGAGCACACACGCACACAAGGGAAAGACAGAGAAAAAAGGGGGTGGCTCTGTCTTGTCTAAATATAGGCCTCAACAGCAGCACAGCCTTAAATATTTCATTGCCTCTTCTCCAGAAATGAAGAGGGGGGGAGCCAGAGGAGGAAAAAGGAAAGATTGAGAAAGAGTCAGAGAGAGAGAGAGAGATGAGCAAGTGGAGGGGGGGCCTAAGGGGTTCAGGAGAGACTGAGATCAGGACAATAGGGATAGTCAAAAATAGGAAGAAGAAAGAAGAGCAAAAAAGGATACGCAGAGGAAGAAAGAAAGAAAGAAGAAAGGCTGGAGGCAAGGGAATCTAATCCCTCCTCCTTTTTATGCAAAATAAGACTGAAATATTTTGGAATTTCTTCAGACAAGTGGTGCATCACGGCCGATAAGAGGAAGAGGGTTATCTTCTTATGTATGCGGAGTCGAAATCTCTGAATCACTCCAGCTTGAAGGAACTTGGTATTGATAAGTTTGTGCTTGACATTATGAAAAATACTTTCATTTCTCAGCAAAATAAATAAATAAATAAATAAATAATAACAGAAAATATCAAACAGATTAATGTCAAGCAGATTTGCAAACTGTCAAAAAGAAATGGCACCACACGGAAACTCAAGTATCCGACTACAGCCATGACAGAAGAGGATTTATTCCCTTTGGCGGTGTCATTCTGTTTTGGCCTCGATGTCACTTTGAGGAGGATAAAGTGTTGCTTTGTTGCTGATTTAAGCTGCCCTTCTTCCAGTATGCTGTTATGGACACTGTGCAGCATGCTGAAGGAGAGATAAAGGTTAAAGCCGCATCTACAGGGAGCTGCAGCAGCAGGACACTGGATGCAGAAGATCCTACAGTACACAAGCATGAGCGCAATCGCATGTACACTGCTTCTCGGGAAATCCTCCACAAACACAACACACAAATCTACTAAGAACAAAGGCACAATCACGAACACGTACACATTATTTGCACATGCTGGTGTTCCCTTTGTTCTGTCACTGTTTCACAATGATGGATGAGCCTGAATGTGAAGCACATACAGGGTCATTACGCGAGGCCCACTGGAGGTTCTTAACAGCCCGACACCTACGGGGAAATGGGCTCCACAATGGAACAAGGTAACACCATCAAACGGCAATGATGAAGGACGCACACACAGGCAACGCTGCAAACACATTAAACACCAAGATGAGCAGATGCAGGCACATCTGTCTGCAAGCAATACTATATGCACCGCCCTGTCTCTCTCTTACAACCACAGACACAATGAGACACAAACATGAACAGAGAACTCAATGCATGTAGCAGACTATACTGTAGACGGGTCAGGAATAATAATAATCAGTGTCAGTGACTTAAAAACACGCCTTATCAAAACATTAATGTATGGGTATATCAAATTAACGAAAAGGTCAGCTATCAACAAACTACATTGTGTCACTGGTTTGATCTTAAGCAGTCATTTAGCAGCTTACTGAGTTTATTTTAAGACTGAGTCATTTATTTTGGATTTGCATAGCTTAGACATTGACATCTTCTTCTACCATGAAAACGCAAAGTTCAACTCATGTGAAAATACTAAACACACTGCCAAGCAACTAAAAAACAAAAAAATAAAAAAAAAACACTGTAATAGTTCACTCGACCCTCTTTAGTGCTGATGATGGCACACATACATTGTTTCAATAAGCTTATGCCAAGCTCATGTCACCATATTGATTTCCATCCAGAGTTGGATTCATTTTTCACTGAGATCTTGTATCGATGTTGGGAAAGTCAAACCGCTGCATAAAGCGGCACACATCCCACCGACGCTGATTGAAGTTGAGGTTTGCGGCGAGCGTCAAGATTATTTCTCACACTCAACACGCTTTCACTGAATCCTGGAATATTTCCATGTCGTTTCCAGCTCATTACGTATATTCGGGTAGTCTGCTGACCACAGTTTTGGGGACACAACATTGCTGAATCTTGTTGTGTCCCAACTGAATCTTGAGCAGATCAGATCAGCACCCACACTAGACACGATGGGTGCATCACTTCATGTGGTCTAAGGAGCTTGGAAAGAAAAGCGTCTGGACTTCTTTAAGTTTCTTTGAAGACGTTTCACCTCTTATCCGAGAAGCTTCATCAATTCTAAGAGCAACTGGTGGAGAGTCACAGATTTTAAGCCCTATGCGGGTGTCCCCAAGAGAGTAATGGACCCCCTATGGATCCTCTACCTAGTCACACGAGCCAAGGTGTGAAAACGGGTGTGGGTCACAATCAGCCAAGGTTTCAGGTGAACCCACTGTGAAGCCTAGCCCCACCTTACCATCCGATTTAAAGAAGTCCAGATCCTTTTCTTTCCAAAATCCTTAAACTACGATGACGTGGATGACTGATAAACTTCATGTACCTCTTTTCTGCACCACTGTGGAATAATTGAAATCTAGACTCAGACCACATGACCTTTAGCCAGTGCTTCAGTGTCCAATCTTTGTGCGCACTAGCAAACACAAGAAGAAGAAAAAAAGCTTCTGTTTTCTAGGTAAATAGAAGGAGCACTGGGAAGCAAAGCATACAGCAGACAGAGAGGTTGCAAAGGCAGAGGAAAAAGCTTATAGGGAGTTGTAGAAGCCGGGTTAAGACAGTATGTATTGTAGTATGAGACGAGCATCAGGGGTGATGTGTAACATCACAAGATGATAGTGAGACCCGCTATGATGTATGGTTTGGAAACTATAGTACTGACAAAAAGACAGGAGGTGGAGCTGGAGGTGGCAGAGGTGAAGAGGCTAAGAGTTTTGTTCAGACCAGAATGGACAAGATTATTAATGAGTATAGCAGAGGGACAGCTCAGGTTGAGCAGTTTAGAGACAAAGTTAGAGGGGCAAGGCTGGTGGCTGAGGTTTGGACATGTACAGAGGAGGAATAGTGACTAGACTGGACAAAGGATGTTGGAGATGGAGCTGCCAGGCAGGAGGAAAAGAGGAAGATAACAGAGAAGGATAGATGAAGTGAAAGAGGACATGCAGAGGGCTGGTCTGACAGAAGAGGTTGCTAGGGTAGGAAGAGATGGAGGCAGATGATCCATTGTGGTAACCCCTAAAGGGAGAAGCCAAAAGAAGCAAAAGAAGATATAGAAGAAGAGGCCGTTTTAGCAATCTCCTTAGTGGTTTTCTTTGCTTGATGCATCTTTTATCTGAATGCTGCAGCCAAGTCCCTGGGCAGCTGGTTTTGTCCGTTTAAAAAATAATCCCATATAGATGACTTTGTAATCTTTTCCATAACCAGCGAGTGTGTGCTGCTTGGATGAAAGAGGACTGTTCACACACCTCCCCTCAATAAATACGCCAGTTGTTGGACTGACGACTGGATGTGGATAAAATGTTTTATTTATATTTGAAGACATGATGAAATTTTCCCTAACTTCAATACGTAATACTGCAGGTGGAGCACAAAACAGCAATTATAGAAGAACTGCACGTTTAGACACACTCTGACTGTTTTTGTCCATTTTCTGATCCACACCACGTTTCACACAGCGAAGTTAAACTTTTTTATGCTGTCGATAAAAGATGGACCGATCACCTGCATGTCTGATGTCCACAGCTGTAGACTTTGGTGACACTATTGAGCTGAAAAAACAAATAAAAATCTATGATTACCAGTCAACTGAATTTAAATACACAATTTTTCCCAACTCCCACAACCCTGAACTGAATAAGCAGAAGAAGATGGATACATGGAATTTCTCCACTATATTTGTTTTAAGTTTAGAAGGTAAAAAAAAACAAAACTTTCTTTCTGGTGACACAAATTGAAAAGATTGAATAATAAAGATGCCCAGACTTAACTGGATGCCTGCTTCTAAAACAAGCTACAGTATATTTCTCACTGTGAAGAACAGATGGGAAATCGTTTTGTGTAACTTTATCAAAAAATTGTAACAAATAAATATAGATTTACTGAACTAAAGAAATTTTTATAACCTCATTCGGCTGCTCGATTATTTGCAAGGGGTCCCCACAGTGGATAGATCCACATATTTAATTTGGCCCAGATTTTATCTACAGTACACAATATCTTCAAAAGCTTTAGATTTTTAGTTTGAAAGGGCCTGAAGATCTCTGATGCCTGAGATCTTTCGGCCCTCAGGTGGCACTGCATTAAAAATATGCATGAGTATTCAAAGAAAAACCACTGCGTGGGCTCAGGAACACTTCCAGAACTCACAGTTCAGAGAATCAACCAAAAATGCAGGTTAAAGCTGTATTAAAGAAGTAGAAGCAATAAGTGAACACGATCCAAAAACACATCTTCTCTGGGCCAAAAGTCTTTTTCAAAAACATGGACATGCAACCTTTGGATTAAAGAGGAGCAGGTTTCTATCAAAGTTTACTAAAAAGCCAACATGTCTGATGGTATGGGGGTACATTATCTACAGGTTTTAAAGGAACGTGTGCTCCCATCCTGACGATGACTTGTTCAGGAAAGGCTTTGCATATTTAAGCAAAGCCTGCATTTAAGCAAACTACATACTGCATCTATTACAGCAGCATGGCTTCACAGTAGAAGAGTGTGGGTGCTTAACTGCCCTGTCTGCAGTCCGCAATCCTCTCCAAAAATCCTTCAGCTGGTCCCCTCAGTTCCCAGATGTTTACAGGTTGTTATTAAAGAAGAGAAGATACTACAGTGATAAACTCGGTCCTCTCCCACGCTGCTGTCATCAAATTTGAAATGAGTCAATATTTTTCTTCATTTTAAACATTTGATATGTTTTCTATGTCCTCTGATGTGAATAAAAGTTGATTTATTAGATGAGCATTCTATTTTTATTTTCATTTTAAAGAACCCAACTTTTTCAGAACAGGGTTTGCATTTGCACAGTAGTTTCATTTCACATTAGTGTGTCGATCTTTACTGCGTTTGTCTTTTCCCTGCTCCCAGTCTCACTGTGAATGAACATCCTTGCATACAAGAGACAGGTGAAGCGAAATAACATTGAAATGGCGACATAAATCTAAAATAGCGTAGTTCTTCCTCAGTAATGTCAGCTCACTGGATCAGAGATTGCAGTTAAGTTAAAAAACTGAAGATTTACAAAAAAAGTGAAATATCTCATAACTGATAAGATTCCTCCATGTTACGTACGTTACATCTTTCCCTCAGCAATGCAATGATGCTGACGCGTGGCGTAGTGAACAGAGACCAACCGAGAATTAAACTGAACAGACTGGACAGCTGTCAGCAAGAACCAATCCAGCTTTTTAATCAGGATTAGCCTGATGTCCTATCAAAACATCTGATTGGCGCATCCATACTGACTTTTGTTCATTTCACATTTTTGACCTAAAGCGGACACAAAACCACGTAGAAACGAAACAATAGCTTTAGAAAGAATTAACAAACATTTTATCCCAATTATCCATCTGCCTTTCTCAGCTGAACAGGAAAACAACAAATGATGTACGAATTAATATCCTGTCCTGAAGCGTGCTCTGAGTCCTTATTAAGTGAACATTAGGGTTTAAGTGGGGACAGCTGCTGCTGCGTCGTCTAACTGCCTCATAATCCTGCAACCACAGGTCACATCAGCCAGTACCACACATATGAGCCAGTGTGACTGGATTTGACATAATGTTCTAGAAATTCAATTGAGCCAATTTTATTATTTTCTCAATTTAGGAAGCACGTTGCTCCTGCAGCTATGCGGGAAATTACCTCAAATGAGAGCCGCACAAGGTTTAAGTGGGGACAATATGCTGATTATTAACTGGAAGCAGTTTTCTCTACACAGTAAATAGAAGAAATGAGCTACCTTCACCTCGTGTCACCCACAAGTCTTTAAATCAGAACAGCTAACATTTTTCGGGACATTTTAACATATCATATTTAGGCACATAAACAGGTGACTCTGCTTTCACCAGTGCCTGTTGCCCTTCCTCTGACTACTACTTGTTTCCCTCACTGCTTACCTCTTGAAATGGCTAAGCAGGGTGCCAACTAGCTCCCCGATGCGGCTCTCATTGGCAGGCACCATACCCTGCAGGCACACCACGAGATCCCTGCTGTCCTTGGTGTGGAACACAACCAGCTGGTCCTTCCCGGGGGACACGCTCAGCCCTGTCACCTGAGATACACAAATAGAGAGAGAAAGGACACACGCAGTTAAACACAGATAAACATGTACATAAAACAGACAGAGAAATACACAAACAAACACTCTGCACTGTTACAGTGTTACAGTTGTGAAAATCAGTGGAGTAATTTGGTTTCACCACAGCTTGCTTCACCAAGAAGTAAAGTGAAGAGAGCTGAAGGATTTGGACTGGTCAGTACAATAATTACTTACACTCACCTGCCACTTTACTAGGTACACCTGTTTAATGGCTCATAACACATTAATGTAGTCAGCCAATCACACAGCAGCAGCTGAACGTGTTTAGGCATTTCAGGATGACCTGTTGAAGTTCAAAGTGATCATCAGAATGGAAAGAAAGGTGTTTTATCATGATCGTTGATGCCAGATGGGCAGGGATTTTCCCACACAACCATCTCCAGGGTTTACAGAGAAAATGTCCTACTGATGCCAGAAAAAAATGGCTGGACTGCTTTGAGCTGACAGAAAGGCAGAACGAAAGGTCTCAATTTCTGCCTCATTTTGTGTAAGAAACTGAAAATATCTTCCCTTTTATCAACAGTTCAGGCTGGTGGTGGAGGTGTAATGGTGTGGGGGATATTTCCTCGGCACATTTTGTGCCCCTTAGCATTAATTAAACGCCACAGTCTGAGTATTGTTAACGACCATATCTATTGTGTTATGACCACTGTGTACCCATCCTTTGATGTAGGGCTGCCACGATTAGTCGACTAGTCACGATTACATCGATTATCAAAATCGTCGACGACTAATTTAATAGTCGACGCGTCGTTTGAAGCTTTGTAAGATCCCCAAAGACGCAGGAATAAGTAGCAGGATTTAAGAGTGTAATAACGGACTGAAACAGAAGATGGCAGCACTGCATGTACAAGGATGCCAGCTGCCGTTAAACCCTGAAGAAGAAGAAGCTGTGTCCCAGAATTCATAGCGCGGCCCTGCTCAGTTTCCAACAATGGCGGCAGCTAGTTAGTTTTAATATTACTCTTATTATTCTTTCTGGGTCACAAAATAAACGTTTAACATATTTTCAGGCGAGAATGTAGCTGTGTAAACTTCAAATATCTGCTCAGTTTATCAAGACACCACATATTTTCAAAAGCGCTCCGACGTTTTCGGAGACGTCTGTTACCCACCAGCTCGATAGCTAAGCGGGGTTTAAGGCTCGCTAGAGCCCGTGAGAACACCGGACTCCCGGCAAATCGTTTTCAAACCCACCGCCGTCTTTCGCTACTCAGGTTAAACATGATATATAAGTCACTTAGATAACTTAAAAATGTTATTGTTTGGCTGTTATATTTTAGATAGCAAGGTGCAGACGGCTGAGTTTATTAAACTTCACCAAAACAATCTGCAAATTTCATTAAAATTTAATAAACTATCATCTTGCCTTTATTTTTAGTTAGCACATACCTTAAACACTTAAAGCTGTATGCTAATGATAGTTATATAAGAGCAGATGCTGCGGGTGCAATAAGCTGTACATTTTATGTCCAATGGATGCTTGAAATGATTAGTCGACTAATCGCAAAAATAATCAGTGACTAGTCGACTATCAAAATAATTGTTTGTTGCAGCCCTACTTTGATGGCCGCTTCCATCCATGATCTAAAACTGGTTTCTTGAACAGCAAGTTTAACCCACTCAAATCTGCCCATCAGTCACCAGATCTCAGTCCCAGAGAGTGTTTGAATGGGAGATTCGCATGGTGGATGTTTCGCCAACAAATCTGCAGAAACTGTGTGATGCCATCATATCAATATGAAGCAAACTGTCTGAGGAAGAGGCCAGTATATGTTAATGATCTTCTTCCGTTAGTCTTGTCTTTTTCCAATATGCACGTCTTTATCCTGTTAATTTCAACAGTGGGACAAGGCTGGGCATGTACTTTTATTCTTTAAACATTGTGTTTTCTTCATTTCAAAGGAAACTATTAGCCGCTCGATCTTCTAGCAGAAATTGTGTAGGCTAAACATACTTTCCCCCCTTACTTTTCATTTATGATAGGATTGTACAAAATATTGCTGCTTGTTCCTGTTTTTATGTGTCCCCGAAAAGGATGCATATACAGGGTATATGGTATATGGAAGAAAAGAAAAGAAATACTCTGTTTGAATCATGAAAAACCCCTTTTTGAATTTTCTCAGAATAAATAAGAAAAGATCATTACTATTACACTAAGGCAAATTGGTGATTTATCGACAAGATGTGATGAATTACTCGGACAAATATCAGTCAGTATCCGTCTCTGGTGTCAACTGGTGTACGGGATTTCTTCTGGTGGAGAACGTCATCAGCATCTAGAGTAATGCTTTATAGATTAGCCTCCCAAAGGGCCAGTCTAATTTTTCCAATTAGAGCCCCCCGAACTAAAGCAGCTGGGTTAAAAGGAGACTCTGTTTTTCAGCTGGATTGTCTGCTTCACAGGTCTACAAAGCTGCAGGAAGAATCCAATATATTTACAGACAAACACTTTTCAGGAGAAAAAAGAAGACCTGAGCTTCATTTCTCATTAACTTCCCATTACTTTTCCCTTTATCCTATATCCACCCTCTATTTAGCCTCGCTTTCCTTTGTCTCCTTTGTCATCTCCCCTAGGTTTTAGCCATTTTTCTTTGTCTTTCCAAGTTGAACTGAAGGCAGTGAATGTTGAGGAAATAGCCAGAGGGCAGCCAGTCAGCTACACTAATAACCATCACCAGAGAGCAATGCCGAGACAAACTCCCCATCACAGGCAGACAAGCAGAGACAGGTTTTGACCGGCGGCAAATCAACCAGCTAGCTTATTTAGCCTCAACATGATGCCCGTGATTTCAGAAACAAACACTTCACGTAATCACCGTGAATTAAAGCCTAAAGCCATGCCTCTCTGTATAGCAATCCACCCACAGTTAATTACAAAGAGCCGATTACATTTACATTTATATTAAAGGCTTAATTGATTGGAACGACAGTCAGTGTTCTAATGAGTTGGGTAATGATACATTCAGATTCGCTTCCTTGTCTCATTTTTTTCTCTGTCTTGATTCCCCCAAATCAGTTTAACCAGAATATGGAATCTGTTAGAGCCATTCATCTGCCCCGCCATCATTGGAGATGTGGACATATTTTAGTCCTGCCCTCCAATTTGGGCGCTACACGCTCTGGATCTGCATTGACGATTAAACTGTAGGATTTTCAGTGCAGTTGTTATGTAGACTACACGACTGTACAACTTTTGAGCCTTTTTAAAGATGTGATGAATCCCAGTTATTTCATAATATTTCATGTTCTCCTCTTTGTTGTCTTGTTTGTTAATAATAACCGATTATCTTTAGGATATGGAATATTGCAAGAAATGTGAAACTGTGAGTGGAACCTTCACTCTTACACTTCATGTTATAGATGTTTCAATAGTTAATCAATTAAAAGTAAATATGAACACCTTCCTAGATTTATTATCTTCCAAAAATTTTCTGAAAACTTGAGATATATATATATAGATATATATAGATATATATAGATATAGATATATATAGATATAGATAGAGCTGGGCGATAGAACGATAACGATATGTATCGCGATATAACTTTTACTCGATAGAGAAATTAAGCTATCGCGATAGACCTCGCCGCTCTTGTCCTCTTAAAATAAAAAAATAAAAATAAAAATAAAAAAAAGGTCAGCCAATCCAAACTAAGTAGCGCAGAGCCGAACCAATCACAGCCGCAGCGTCACGTCGCGTGACTTGTTACGTACAGCACAAGTGCCAAGCCGCACGTGTGTTTGTTTGGGAAGCAGCCAGCGGGTAATGGAGCCAGCGCGTAATGGAGGAAATGAGTGTGCCGACTAGAAAAATCAACCGAGCGTGACCGAAGAGAAAACAGATGATGGTTCCAATGCCGGAGAGATTGTCAAACGGAAGAGCCATAGAAGTTCCGTAGTGTGAAGGTATTTCGGCTATTTCAAGTCTGACAAAAAACAGAGTAGCGTGCACTGTAAATTGTGCCGAAAGCAAGTCTGGAAATACAATAAACTGGTGCATGCGTCACACTGCGCGCCACGTTATTGTTTCGGTGAAATGAATTTCTACAATACTGTTACTGTTAATTCTACTCTCTGCAGTGTTTAAATGCTTACATATACACACAGTTACTGTCCGTCCACACTTACGACTCGGTTCTGCTTCTATGCCCCAGCTTTGTTTACTTTTTCCCACCGAGGCTTCTAGACTTCTGATTGGCCAACATTTCTGCACGGTTAGGAATCTAGCGCCACCTGCTGCTTTGGCATGTTCCTAGCAGCGTTTTTCTTCATTTCTGCCTTTATGTGTGGACGGGATTATTTTTTTAAAACGAAAACGGAAAATCTCCGTTTTCAAAAATACCCGTGTACGTGTGGATGTAGCCTCAGTCTCTGACTGGAAGCGCTAATTCGTCATTCGGCTTTTGTCAGACTAAAGTAACTGTTAAAACTGTTTGAAAAGCTCAGCTATACAACAAGGAGAGATTGAGAATTTCCTTTTAGTTCTCAGTTTATTTGATATTGACAAAAGTTAGTCAGTTTTGTCTGTTCTTCTGTAAAACAAACTAAGATTTATTTTTAGAATTAATATTTTGTTTCTAAGTGGAATTGACAATTTAGTAGTCTGTTTCGTTTGTTCTATTTTGAAACTTAAACGCTTTAGCGGCTGCCTTTTGTGTAGTTTGCAATATTTGCCTTTATTTATCTGAAAAAGTCTCATGTTCCTTAAGTACATCTACCCTGTTGAACTTATTATGGGAAATAAATATTTAAATAAAAACAAGCTGCTGATTATTTCACATTTTACTTGTGAGCAACGGCACATTTAAATCTTATGAATATAGTTATTTGGCTTATATCGTGATAGATATCGTTATCGCCTGAAATGAAAAAAACATATCGTGATATGAAAAAATCTCATATCGCCCAGCTCTAGATATAGATATATATAGATATAGATATAGATATATATATATGGACCACGGATGTCAAGAGGACAAAATGTGAACAGCAGGTTTTCCCAGTTTATTCTTTGGGGATCAAATAATTGGTTATATAACACATCCCAGAAGCCCAATTACGATGGAAAGGGTGGGTGCTCTGTGATTAAATGAATATAATAACTTAAGCTCCATAGCCATCCATGTTGCAAAAATGCAAGGGCATTCAAGCTGCAGATGCACAAATTTACAGTATTATTACAATTTATTTTTCATCATATCCTGATCTTGGGAGTGCATAAGCTGGCACTTCTTGTGTTCAATGCTTTTGAGTTATTGGAGACAACTGGTCAAGAAAAACACCACGCACTACACAGCCCTATGTAGACTATTGAACTGAGTGTGTAAATAAAGTATATGTGGTCACACTGCAGCTCTAGTTTGTGTTTGGTTGAGAGGTATGAGGAGAGCGGGAGCTCACTGCAAAGAAGGGAGGGAACGAGCGCACATACAGGAGGCCGATTTGTGCACATGCCTGAATGACACCAGACATCAGCTGATCTGCCCTGCCGCTCGGTATCCATGACAACACCGTCTCCTGGGAAGTTGGCATGACAACAACGGCGGGAGAGAGAAGAGAGAGGGGAAAGTCAGCACTAGATAGGAAATGGGGGGGAGGAAGAAGACGAGGTAAAAAAGAATGAAAAAAAAAAGACAAAAAAAAAAAAAGATTGCGAACAGAAGCAACGCGAGCCACCGATTCAGAATCGGTATTTCACCCCTTTCTTCAACGTTATTTTGTTTAATTTCAATGAACGATAACAAGCCAATGATCTCACAGCATTAATTGGCATATAAATCCTCTGGCAGACAGTTGTTGGCTCTTCACTACAGTTTTGGCCATCTATCAGCCCAGTCTTTCCTTTTAGCTGCCCTGCAGGAGCAGCAGTAAATACACAGAATAGGGCAGCCAAGGGGATGCTGTGGTGTTAGCCTATCACTGCTAATCAACAATGAGCTAACTGCTCTCCCATCTCTTTGACCTTGTCTGATCAATAGCACCAAGTCACGCTGCTGTGGCTGTCTGCCCACATCTCTATCCGCTCCTCCTCACCCACCTTTCCTTCAGCTCTTGCACTTTTTCACCTTCACCAATTCACTCACCCTTGCAGTCTGACATTTATTACATAAAGGTCTTGTATGTTATGTACACACTGGGACAGTGATGTAACGATTAAAAAAAAAAAGATGAATGAAAGTTCGACACCTAAAGACCGTGTTATGTGTTTGTGCATTTATTGGTTTAGAGCAAGATGTTTTTATTTAAATTTGCTTCTATCTCCACTTAAAGGCAGTTTCTTTGTGCACATGTGGACCTTCAGTTGCTGCCATTTTTAGATCACACCATGGAAATTCTGTTCTGATCACTTGCATTTGTGCATCAGTGATGTGTTAAATCTCCTATTCTGTGCAAAAATGTCCATCCTGCAACTTCAATTTCAGTTTGAAGAGGACAAAATTACAGGAAGCCAGTTGCAGGTGGTGAAGAAAAATCTCCTGTCTCTTCAGTGTGCTGTGAGAGGGCACACAATGTCAATTTGTACAGTGTGACCCTGGGCTGGGAATTCAGGCAGCACAAAGCTGTAAATGTTGGAAAAATAAATGAGAACCATGCGTCTGGTTGCATCACCATGAACTCTGCACTTTCCTCCCCTGAAAATTGCTGTGTGGTCCCTGTGTTGTTGCCTGATAACCCAGCGCTCATCAGCAGTGATACAGAAGATGATGTTTGCTCTCAGGAAAATTTAAAGTCAATGAAGAAATTGATGCGGTGTACGTACAAGCACTTGTAACGTGTCTGCAGGAAAGAGATGATTTTGAACAGGTGGTCAGCTGAATTTAAATGAAGTCTGGACTTTTTATAAGCACAGTTGTGGATCTTTTACAATAAAAGCGTACCTCTTATTGTACAGACACTAATTTGTGAATGCCGATGACTTCATTAAAAAGCTTGGCACTGTAATCATTTCCAGTAAACAGCCGTCTGTTGGGAGTATTTGCAAAAGAGCCCAACCTAATAACAAAAATGCACAATATTACTGAATGTACGATTTCAGAACACCACTAATTTTTTATATTTTAGATCAAATCTGAAAAAAGACGAGCTGTCAGAATGTCTCTGTCCTCACGTTTCCCTCCAAATACAGTTTGCATGTAGAGCTCTGCGTATACTGAACTACTCCCATTGTGTTACTGTCAATGTTTGAATGCTACAAACCATTCCCTGTGCACTGATGGCTCTCTGTATGCCTCGTACATCAATTCAGGATGTGCATATGCATATGTGTGTGTCACTCTCTCTGAATGAACAATAACTAAAAATCCCCTTAACTCATGCTGCTCTCTCTGTCTGCCACCATCTGTCTCAACTCAATCTCCCAATTTCACTTCCAGATGCAGCGATGCCGGATTTGGGTGTCCATCTACAAGCTCTCTAATTCCCACTTGTCACTTTGTCAGATTCAATGCTGGGGTTTCTTGTCATAGCTGTCAGTGCACAGCAGCCTCATATCTCACTCATTTCTTCCACACGACAGGGGCGTATGTGCCTTGGAGATTAATGCGTTACACCTTCACTTTCTATATCATTTTTGCCTCGCCTCGAAGGTCAGAGGTGCAAAAGCAGAGCACAAGCAACGTTTGTGCCATTTTACCGCAGCAGAGCACTTGATGGCCAAAACGGAAATGCCAAAAGTTTGTGTAACATGTTCATTAAAGTTTAAAAGAAAGAAATTCTACTTTCAAATATATAATATATAGTTTATACATGCTCTGTGAGATTGAACTTTTATATCTCAAGAGTTTCACCTGAGTGGTGGTCGGCCTGTTATCGTAGTAAAAACACCTGAACTACTGTGCAAGTATAATTGACACCCACATGAGCAGTAATATAAAGTTTTAGCTCTCTGTTCATTCGTTTAAATAAAGACTGCTGTTGTAAGCCCAGCGTAAGTGGCCAGAGATGCTGCGGTCAAGTGGTCAGACTTTTTTTCTAGGACTGCGATGGCACCCAGAGCTTAAATTTATCTCAGGGATAGTCCAGCAGTTATTTTGGAGCATGCTTGTATTAGCGACAGCCAGGTTTGATAATATCAGTAAAATCATGACCATCATTATTTTACCTGATCGACTTCCAAAAGCAGACATTCCTCAACTAATGAGGAATGCCAAATATCTCATTTGCTATGAAGTGAACACAAATTAAACTAAACAGCTGGAGGCTTTGGACATTAAATGACAGATTTTAAACATGAAGACGAAACAGTGAGAGATGTTAAAATGAGAAGTGTGCAGCTTAGAAACTGCTAGGGTCAGCATAAACACCAAGTTAATGCACAGCTTGTCAAGAACCCCAAATGCAAAAATGCACACGGCTAATCTAACTTGCAGCAAGAAAGCAAATATGCCAACTTTTGAGCATGCCAGTTACGGGCAGAGACTAGGGGTAGTATAATAATCAGTTTAGAAGCTTACAAGGACAAACTGAAACAGGATCAAATCATCTACTGACCTTATAATAATAAGCTGTTATAACAATAGCAGCAGTTAACCTTAAATGATGCTAGTTTTGGCTGTAATAAATGGCAGCATGAATCATACAGGACACATTTACCATGGAAACAGCCTCCTGTGCTACGTGCATGCAGCAGCATTAATGAACCTATCACAGTGAGAACGTGAATTAAAACCAGCCAACTGCAAAGCTGAATGAGAATTTTTGCATATTGACACATTGCCAGAGGATAACAGGCCGGTGGGAAATCAATACTGTCACCTTTGCTACAGATTCAGGAAGCCACTCACACTGCTTCCTCTTTCTGTTTGTTGTTTGCTGGTTCTTTTTTTTTTTTTTTTTTTTTTTTTTTGGAAATGATCAGAATATTTTTACTTCATGTTCAGATGTTGAAAAGCTCAGCTCAGCAACTTGAACTCATGAAAAAATGTAAAACATGTCAGTATAAATTTGAAGTGATATAAATGTGATCTGAGGTTTTCAACAGTTACCTACAAACACCTACATTATACATCAGTAACAGAGAAAAAGAGCAGCATGTTGTGAGCAGTGATGCCTCAAAGGAACAAGGAAAAAATGTTTTCATGTCTATTGAAGTTCCAATAAATACTGTAATTTTCTCCATTTGGTGAAGCTGTTGCTGCTGTGGTCATCCTCTCCCATAATACATATGAAACTGTGGATGTTTTATCTTTATTCAGGAACATGTTTGCTGGTTCTAACATACAGCAGGACATCAGTTAGGAGGGTTCGTGGTGGATGCTTCACCAGCAGTGTTGGTCAAGTTACTTGAAAAAAGTAATCAGTAACTAATTACTGATTTTTCCCCCAAAAAGTAATCCTGCTACTTTACTGATTACTTATTTTCAAAAGTAATTAATTACTTAGTTACTTTTTAAAAACACGATTTACAACCTGAATAGGTAATAAAGCCCTATTCTACTTTTTCTGCATAATCCATCATACAAAATGTAATCAAATGGAAAAGTCTCTTTTTTTTTAAACTTGTTTTATCAGTTTTAATCTTTTAACTTTATTCATCAAGCAAAAATTAAATTATATGCACCATTCTCTGACTTGAAGAAATTAGTTTAACATTTAAACCTATTTTCTGCACATTCCAGCACATACAATAAAATATTTTTTGTGTTTACACTCACTCTTTCAAATAGATGCAAGTAAAACACAGCAGAAAATAAATAAAATCAAAGACTCAGCGGTCCTGTTGCTCTATTTTCACCTGCATAGCAAGCGGAGGTTTGCCCTGGTGCAGGTGTGCTGCAGCGGTCAGTTGAAGAATCCGCACACTCGGGGTTTGCTCGGAAGTTCAGGGGTTTTTTCGCTGTAAAAAGAAGTTTTCTTCCCACGCAGTGAACAGCGGACACTAATGTTTTTGTCACTTTTTACGGAATCAAACTCAAAGTAAGGTCAGTACTTCCACGCTTTAAACGCTGCACGCTCATGCTCTCTCCTGCACTCGATATATGATCCATTGTTGATCTGCACACAGCTGTTGTCACGAACGTCGCACTCGCTTACGTCATTGTCATGAGACACTCGCAAAAAAATCACGGTTTTAGTAACGCAGTGTGCTTACGGGAAAGTAACAGTAATCTAATTACCTTTTTGCAATAGTAATTGTAATATTCTGTCTCAAACTGATGAATAACGTGTTCATACTCTGCTTCGTGAGCCACCATTATCTTTATTGCCGCTCGTCCATTTCAACATAAAACACACCCACTTTCGTGACAGCAAACACTCCCCGTTGCCACTACGGTGGACCACAAGGGACAGTAAGCACGGAGTGCAAACATTATCAGCAATACAACATCTCCCTTTTTTTTTTTAGATGCCCACCAGTGACACAGCTGGTATACATTTCAAAATAGAACATCCCGAACCTGAGGATAAGGAACAGTTTTTCAACATTGCCATGTGTAAAATTACTGCGGCCTAAACTAACAACAACAATGCGATGTGGGATATGCACTCATTAGTACATGGACATTTGACATGTTTCCTTTTTGTTTTTTGTTAGGGCAGCGATCCGCCTACACCCTTTACATCACAGGTCAAGAATAACCCTCGGTTTGACCACTTGTCCTGATCTGGTGGTCAGTGCAGGGCTAGTGTCCATGGTTGGTGTTGTAGTGTCTCTAGATAGTGACAGGGGCTCTGCTTGTTGTTGAGCCGCACTATCTGGCTGGGTTACCAGATCGGATGTTGGTGCTGAAGGTGCCGGTGACGCCTTGGCGCCTCTCAGGTGCCGTCGGTTACGCCGTATAGTCTGTCCCTCGCCAGTGCGGATCACGAAAGAGCGGGCAGTCTCTGCAGGTCGGATGATGACAGCCGGTTTCCAGGCTCCGGACTCGTGCTGAAAGCGAATGTGGTCCCCCTGCTGCAGCCTCGGTAGTGGTGTGGCGCTGCGATTGTAGTAACGCCTCTGATGCTCTTGTCTTTCCATCCGTGTTTTTTGCACAACCGTCGGGCTTATGATGCGAGGTACCAGGTGGCATCCGGTAACAGGAAGCACTGAGCGTAGACGTCGACTCATGAGGAGCTGCGCGGGTGACCTGAAGCTGTCGACTGGCGTGTTCCTTTGCTCCAATAGGGACAGGTAGGGATCTACTCCCTGAGCATGAGCTTTATCCAGAACTGATTTGGCCGTCTTGACTGTTCTTTCGGCAAGGCCGTTGCTTTGCGGGTACAAAGGACTTGAGGTCGTGTGGACAAAGTCCCATGTGACTGCAAAATCCTTGAACTCTCGAGAGCTGTATTGTGGGCCGTTATCTGAGATAAGCGTCTCTGGTATACCATGTCTGGCGAATATGGCCTTGAGCTTTTTGATGACGGACCCTGCAGTGGTAGAGAATAGCCTTTCGACCTCAAAGTAGCGGCTGTAGTAGTCCACAACTACCAAGTAGTCCCGTCCACGCCATGTGAAGAGATCTGAGGCCACTGCCTGCCATGGTCTCTCAGGGATCTGGTGTGGGATGAGAGGTTCTTTGGGATTCGCCGCGCGCCTCTCCTGACATATGGAACAGTTTTCCACCGTGGCAGCTATGTCCTTGCCCATGCCTGGCCAGAAGAGGGCGTCCCTTGCTCTCTGCTTACTCCTCTCAATCCCCATGTGCCCAGTGTGGATTCTCTCCAGCATGTTGTTTCTTAGGGCTGTTGGCACTATAATTTTGTCACCTTTGAAGATGATGCCATGGGAGTGTGAAATTTCATCTCTGAAAGTCCAGAAGTCCAAAAGGGTTTTGGGGCATTTTTTTCTGTCCTCAGGCCAGCCATCCTGCACAGTTTGCTTCAGCAGGGTGAGCTGCGGGTCGCATCCTGTTGCAGCCTGTATCTCTGAGAGTTTTTTGTCACTTACTGGGAGGCTGTTTATCACTGAGTGGATCTGGTCCTCCATGCCTTCACTCAGCGTGCTGTCTTGGTCGGGCAATGGTTTCCTGGACAGTGTGTCGGCCACAGGTATGTCTTTTCCGGGCCGGTGCACAATCTCTATGTCGTATCTCTGCAGCTGTAACAGCATGCGCTGCAGACGAGCAGGGGCTACAGAGATTGGTTTCTTCAGTATGTGCTCCAACGGCTTGTGGTCCGACTCGACAATGACTCTCCTGCCGTATATGTAGGTGTGGAAACGCTTGCATCCAAACAGCACTGCAAAGAGCTCTTTTTCGATCTGTGCATAGTTGACTTCTGTTAGGGTCAGTGTCTTTGAAGCATATGCTATTGGATGTCCGTCCTGCATTAACACAGCTCCCAAACCATACTTCGATGCATCTACCTGTAGCCGTAGCTCCTTGGTCGTGTCGTAGTATGCCAGTATGGGGCCTGGTTCTCTGGTTATGAGATCTTTCATTTGCTGGAAGACTCTGTCGTGGGTCTGATCCCAGATGAACTCTGAGTCTTGTTTGAGCAGCTGACGCAGCGGTGCGTTCACCTCTGATAGTCGTGGTGCGAATCTGGACAGGTAGTTCGCCATTCCAAGGATTGTCTCAAGCTCATTCTTATTCTCAGGAGGTGGCATGTCCTTTATGGCCTGCAGTTTCTTTGGGTCTGGCTGGATGCCCTCCCGGGTGAGTTTGTGTCCAAAGTAGCTCACTTCTGTGGCGCCTATGACACATTTCTCTGGATTGAGACGTACTCCTCGCTCCCGTGTGCGCTCAAGCATGGCACGGAGGTTCTCGTCGTGTTCCTCCTTTGTCCTGCCAAACACGAGGATGTCATCCACGATGGCTGCCACTCCATTGAGCCCTTCATATGTCTCATCGATTTTCCTTTGGAAAATGTCCTGTGCTGATATTATCCCAAAAGGAAGGCGCAGAAAACGGTACCTGCCAAAGGTCGTGTTGAAGGTGGTGAGGAGCGATGACTTGGTGGTTAGTTGGATGGCCCAATAGCCTGAGCGAGCATCCATGACACTGAAGTACTGTGCTCCTGCCAGCTTTGGTGTTATGTCATCCAATGTTGGAAGCGGGTAATGAGGTCTTTTGATGGCTTTGTTTAATTCGCGAGGATCGAGGCATACTCTGAGCTTCCCAGTACGCTTCTCTGCGACCACCAGTCCGTTTACCCATTCTGTGGGTTCTTTTACTTTGATGATTATGCCGTTTTTCTCCATGTCATCCAACTCCCGTTTCAGTCGTTCCCGCAGTGTGAAAGGGATCCTCCGGGGGGGGCACACAACGGGCATGGCGTCTGGGTCAATGTGTAAGTCGCATTCTCCTGGGAATTTCCCTATGCCCTCGAACACATCGGCAAACTCCTCCATGACATTTGTTATCTGTACTGACATGACCAGCTTGACTAGGTTTAGATCCAGGCATGCTCTCAACCCTAGGATGGGGGGTGCTGCAGTGTCTACTATGTCAAATGTCAGCATCTTGTGAATGCCTTTCCACCTGCACTTCAACTGGCATGTGCCCTTGATGTTGAGTTTTTCTCCTCCATAGCCAGATAGTGTGCGTGTGGGCGGTGCCAAGCTAACCTGCTTAAAACACTTCTTAAACAATCGGGCAGGAATGACGTTAGCAGTGGCTCCTGTGTCAAGCTTAAAACTCACGGTGTGATGCAGTGAGCCTACTTCTACGTCAGCGTACGCCTGTTCATCGGCCTCCCCTTCGTTGCACTTTGTTATGGAATCTATGAATAGCTCCGCTTCATCGCTTGGAGTGTCAGGGTTAATAGAGTACACTGGGTTGGGTTGGTGTGGCAAAGTGGTTCATTTTATTGCACTTTTTGCACCTCTTCCCTTTTGCAGGACACTCCTCCTTCTGGCTGTGTGCTCGTGCACATCTTCCACACACTTTTCCCATCTTATTATAATGAGGTGCCCTCCTATCTTTTTGCTGCGTACTCTGGCGCTTAGCGGATACTGCATGCGCGGGCGCTGCTCCCTGCAGGCTAGTGTGTGGGTCAACCATGGCTTTCAATTGCTCTCGTGCGATCTCATAGGAGCGTGCAATGTCTATGGCTTTTTCTAGAGTCAAATCTGACCCTTGGCTCAGCAGCTTTTCTCTGACTTGTGGGAAACTGGTTGCGAAGACAATCCTGTCTCGGACCATTTCATCACTGTTAACATAGCCACACTGCTTGACGAGTAACTTTAACTCGGTCACAAAGTGTTCAAATGACTCCCCTTCACCTTGGAGTCTTTCATTAAACTTGTATCTGGCGAAAATGGTGTTCGTTTTCGGCATGAGGTACTGTTCAAACCTGTCGAGATATGTGGTCAGCTTTTTAGCTTCTTCATCAGACAGCTGCCATGTGTTATAAATGTCCCTGCCTCTTTCTCCGACCCACAGAAGAAGATAGCTGCACTGGGTCTCCTCGGGCTTGCCGCTTAGCGGGCCGCTAAACATTAGCTTCACATGTTGTACGAACCTCCGCCAGGCATCGGGAAGATTGGCTGAATCCCAGTCCATCCGTGGTGCAGGAACTCCCGACGAATCCATTTCGCTCTGTCAGTGGGCGTTTAGTTCGATTTACTCTGACACCATGTAATATTCTGTCTCAAACTGATGAATAACGTGTTCATACTCTGCTTCGTGAGCCACCATTATCTTTATTGCCGCTCGTCCATTTCAACATAAAACACACCCACTTTCGTGACAGCAAACACTCCCCGTTGCCACTACGGTGGACCACAAGGGACAGTAAGCACGGAGTGCAAACATTATCAGCAATACAACAGTAATCCCTTACTTTACTCGTTACTTGAAAAAAGTAATCAGATTACATCTCTGTTCACGAGCCACCAATTTTATATTCATGTTTGTCCACACTCATGTGAAACTTTAAAAGGAAATTAATTTTAAAAAAGAATCAAATAAAATGTTTTGCCAAGAAATATCTACTTCAGAAGATAAACTTGGGGATGTTGCTACAATGATTTGTAAAACTTGGATTATTGACACACATCTTCAACTTGCCAACCCAGTAGATCGATATAACAATCACCACTTCAAAGTGGGGATGCTAGATTCATAACACCAATTCAATACACATGGTCACAATCTCACCTCCTGTTTCTCAGATAAGATTCTGATTTATGTGAGGAGATGTGTTTTTGCAGATTCAGATGAACTCGAAGAAATTCCCTAAAGACCTGACCGAAAGTTTAAAAGGATGGGATTTTTGCACGTACAACTGATGGAATTTGCTTGCCCAATAGTTAAAAATATATCATTTAAACTAATTTAAATGATCATTTTAAGCCAATTAGTCTGAGCAAATGTTTCTAATATTCGTACCATTGTACAGCATGTTGACAGACCAAGCAGTTAATCAACTGAAAAAAAATATCTAAGACTCTTTAATTACAGGAAACCTTCTGAGCAGCACTCCTTTACTAAATACTAAACATAAAGTTTAAAACTAATGTACAGCATGAGAAGAATGATTCAAATTCCTGCTTTCATAATTACACCAGGCAATTCATACTTCTTATTCCACAGAAGCAGGTTTTCAATTTCCAATATATGGTTTCAGTTAAATGTAGTAAACAATTTAACTTGGCCATAAGTAGGTCATATTAAATTCTGCAGTAAATTGGGAGTTTAAATTGGTGCTATACAGATACATGGCTGGGGTTCAGCAATAAATAAATTCATGCCTTATCATATGAACCCTCACGCACTCACTGTCATTCGGTCTAATATCTGTTTGATATTGATCAGAGAAAGGGTGTTTAGATCCACCTATCTATCGTCTGGAGCTGGTATCACAAAGCTACAGAAAGCTAGGACTCAGATCAGCAAGTTTAGTCATTACTATCCAAAGTACAGTAGAGCTAGAAGAAAACAATGGATGGAGTATGTAAAACTTAGAAAAACTCATATGGAAAAACACATTAGCACAACAGTGAGCAGTGTCGCATAAAATCTCAACAAACTGCAGCATAGCCTGGATGCTGTGGCTTTGTACCTTAGCAGGGCTCAGCTTCAGGATAGTTTCTGAACAAACAATAACAATAACAATTCATATACCACAAGTATAAGACATGATAACCTCCTTTTCTCAAGTGCCAGTCTTTTTTTTATTTATTCTTTTTTAGTGTTTTATGAACATTTCTTAAATAAGATATAATGTAAAGGATTCTGAGCATTGGTTGCAAATGTCTACAAAGAGTTTAGAGTAATTCCAGTGGACAAATTGGCTGGTTGGAAAGTAAATGGACAGTTTTACGAGGGGAATTCTGAAAGGCCTGAAGCAGTATTTTAAAAGGAAAAGGCTTAGCATAAATAAGTTTTTTATATTTATTTCACCACTATGATAAAACCCCTTACTTTGCATTTGTGTAAGAATACATAGCTGTGAGTAGCTGCTACTCACAGCTAACTATTTCTATGTGAAATGTTATTTGTTTTACTGTTACAGTTTTTAATTACAAAACTTTAAAGTTTAAATCAACAAACTTATTTATGCATATTCTATGAATTTCTATTTAATTTATGATGTTTCAGGTAGAGACGACTCAAGTGTCTCATTCTGACCCACACCTGCGACACTAACAACAAATTTGATGTAAATATGAATTTACATCGAGAACACTTTATGTTACATTTCACTAGCTGGGACCACATCCTTGGTAACGATGGGCGATGAGGAAATGTGAACTGGTGCTGTGGTTTGGGGGAAGGCCTCGAAGGGGACTGGCAACGGCTCCCGGGCCGGGCAGATCCCCATGTACTAACGAGAAGTGAATGAAGGAAAGGAAGAGAGGAGAAGAGAGAGAAAATTGGGGGAAGGGTGGGGCATGAAAATGAGAACAGCAGGTATTGGTGAAGGGGGGCTTTTATAGCCTGAGTCCGGAGGGGGCGTGAAGGAGGAGTGGTCCTGCTCCTGAAATTAAGATGATATCTCCACTAAGCAGATAAGCAGCATGTAACCCCTGAACTACAGGGTCTGTTACAGCAGTATCTATAGAGCTGATTTTGTCTGTTTACAGTAAAAGAAGCGTTAAAACAAAGAGTGTCATACGTTGTAGAGGGGGATGCTCTTCATGGGTTTGTACTGCTTCAGGGGGTCCATCTTGTACAGGTGGCGGTCAGTGATGAGCACAGCCCGGTTCTCCGACTTGTGGAAACGGTTGATCTGGGAAACACAAAGCTCCTCATTAGTGACACCACGGGATACAGTAGGTGCACACAAACACGGTGACATTTACACACCCTGCAGGGAAATGTTGTGAGCCATCAGCAGCTGGGTTTATGTCTTTGTACACACAGACACGTGTTGTGAGTGTGTGCACATGTGGTAAAGTCATGGATATCTGCTCTGAAAAGCTTTTACCTTGCGTACGTTGCAGGAGAACAGGACTCTCATGAATTTGTCTTTCCGCTGCAGATCGCTTGAGACCAGTGTGAACGATGCTGCTGTGTCAGGGCTGTCTCGCTTCTGTCAGACACACACCACAAGAAACTTATCAAAATATTCCAGTTTAACTCGAATTAATTCACAACCTGCCCAAGTTAAGATGAGCTTATAAATATCCTATTTATGCATGCATTTTTATTGGTTTAATGAATGTATTATCTCACAATGAAAATGTTTTCATTGCAGGAGTTTTAAATGAATAAATTGTTTGAATCATATATAATTAACCTAAAGACAGCCACAACATCCACTGACAAAAAACCCTGGCTTAATTGGGTACATTCCTTCAGTCCAGTATTCACACTCTATGGTAATTACTATTTACTGCGAAAACAGCTGAGCCAACATTACATTGTTAAGATGCTTATCTTCTTATGTCTTCTAATGTCCACCGGGTGTAATTGAGGTCTGTAAAATAAATGCGAGGTGTAAAACTGCTTCCCTTCTTTTTAGGCTTATTTTCCATTCATATCACACTGTTTGTTTCTTGTCTTGCTTGATACTTTCTTTAATAAATCTGCTCAAAGAATGAGACTAAACACTTTTCCTTTGTTTTTAACTGGAAGGTTTCTCTATAGAGTGCATATAAAAGTTAGACAAGGCCACCATATCATCACTTATTGGTTCGTGGTCTACAACTTTGAAACTTTGAAATGAAATAGGATGTCATGAGCGATGATCAGACTGATTAATGCCTGAATCCAAAAGAAAATAAACCAGGGTTTTAAGTTTGGATGCAGGCAGTATTATTAAACATTGTCTGATTGAAGAGTCAGCAAACAATGAATGAATTAAATCACATGTTTAATACCAGCAGGGTACTCTATTTTTCAGCATTTTATGCTACAAACTGCACAGCATTGAGGTTCAATAACTACGTCTGATCTGGATTTCAGCCACAGAGAAACAGCAGCTGATGCAAGCTGCAGGAGACAAAGCCTGCATGAACAAAGCTAGCATGGCCAATTTCACTCTGTAAAATATGTCTTTTTCATGACTGGACTCATGCTACCCCTCCTACTCACCAGATAGTTTCCTTCCCAGGCCCGTTGCAGCCCCAAATCAGCCCTCTGGCCCTTCAGGGCCTCCAGGCCGGCTACCTTGGCCCTCACCTGCAGGGTCTCCTCTGGAGATAAGCCTTTGATCAGTGTCCATGCCCACCACCTGGAGATAAACGCATCCAAAAACACACACACAGAGCAAACTTAGAACGGAGGAAAATCGAACTTTCTATATAAAGAATGCTGCACAGAGCCTTGTTACTGTAGTCGGGTCAGTGGGGTGTTGCAGCAGGACTGCAGTCGACCCCGTCTTCACTGTACTGTATTTACTGACAGCCAACATAATTCTCTAGGAGGGTTATTTTCTCACTGTGTCCGGCTTCAAATAGAAAAAAGGCAAACAAACAGACAATGGGATGAAAGGAAGTGATGAGCCTTTGATGGAGAAAGAAAAATCAATGTCCAGTGTGAGCCCAAGGCAGAAGGAAACATGTGTAAGTTGCTTCAAAAAGACTCATCTGGATGTAAAATAACACTGGAGGGCATGTGTTGTCTCCTGTGGTTGGAGTCAGATTTACTTTTAGTTCAGCCAATTTAGGAAAGCGAGTTTCTTCAAAAGAGAACAATTTAAAAACATTTTGTTTGAATAAGGTTCAGCTTCTGTTTCTGTTCTGAACGTATAATACAACAACAGTTGGTCATCATTAAAAGCTGATATTTGCTTCTACAAGTTTAACAGTTCATTTACTCTTTTAAACTTTAATTTCGTCCTGTGGTTTGTTTCTTTTCACAGAGAAAACAAAGAAAGCAAACTTAAAGTGAACCATAAGCCTTATAAGAATGTTCTGTCTGCCTGTTGGCTAGATGTGTTCGGGGCAGGAGCAACAAAAGTCAATACAGGAAGAAGGTGCTGTATTCAGAAATAGTGGATAACAAGGAGAATTTACTCCTAACATTCATATTTGTTTATGGTGAGAATGTGATCCCACCTCGATCTGCCACATGGACGCTGCAAGTCTGAGCTAAAGATCTCTCAATAGCCACGTATGCTTTGAATTCTGGGAGTACACAAACTCTAAAATAAATGTTAGGTGTGCAGATTAAACAAACTGTACCAACTAGCTATAAAATTAACCAAGCCCTCACCTATATCCTCTACTTATAAACCCAGCCCTAGACACATTTGGCCAACAAGCAGGTTAAATGCTCTCACATGGTTTACAAAGATGGATTCTGGTTTGCTTGTAGTTTTTTCTTTGCGAAAACAAAACAACAGGGAAAAGTTACAACTCTGCAGTCTAATCAATTATTCCAGACTAGCATAAACCAATTATAGGAGTAGAAACACACTTACATACATGATGGGCCTGTTTAAAAATCTATCTTGGCAGATGTTTTCTTGTGGAGTACCTGCTATGGATGCTCTTGAGCGCCTCTTCAAACCTGCGCAGAACCTTGGGGGGCGTGGGCCACTTCACGTGCCTGCCATGATCCTTCATGGATCGCACGTTTTTGAAGCGACGGTTGACCTCACGGATGTAAGACTTGACCTTGTAGCGTCGGTAGGCCTGCAGGATGGTGAGGGCAGCTCGCATGCGTCTGTACCGCATTCTGGCTATAGTTCCTCTCCACACCTGAAGACAAGGGTTCACATAAAGAATACATAGATATAATTTTATTGCAATTACAGTACAGATCTCCACATAGAAAGTACTTTTAAATGCTTTATGGCAATCCTCACTCTGGGTTTTATGGCTTATTATTGCCTCTCTTTCTGCTCATAATGCAAAATGATATTTTGATAACTTTGCAGGGAAACTCCATCATTTGGGATGACAGGCCAAGTCTGCCTTTCATAGAAAATCCAATCCATCTCTATAGTGAGCTAATAAAAACCTTCACATCTGATTTAAAACTACATACTGTATGTTACAAACATAGTCTGGCTGAAACTGCTGTAAAAATGAAGGAATTCTTCACAGTAGTGTAACAGTGGGCTGTTTTTATGGCTGAGTGGTGTGGATTCCTGTGTTTGGCTGAGAACAGTGTAAAGGTTTAACTAGCAATGGGCCAGACACTCCAGCATCGATTAACCAGTTGTAGCCAGAGCTTATCTGCAGAGTACTAGTTAAAATGTTCAATACAGCAGCATTTTTGTAACCATGGTTTAAAGGAGCAATGGAATAGGGACAAAATGAACTTCTACATAAACAAGAACCTGAATTCAGGATGCGTGGCTGTAGCTGCACATTTTAAAGTGATAAACTGTTTATGGAGACTACGGCGCAAACACTGAAATTACTCTGCATTACCAACCACACTTTAAGCCACACCTTTTCACACTGTTTTTCGAATATGTAAACTAAACCAACAAATGTAAAGTAATACTGTGATGTATTTTGATTTATTTCTGTATAGTGTGAGTGCAATCCCAAAAGTAAGGTTTCCAAAGCGGTGGGGATGTAGAGAAACTGTTCATACGGCTGTTCGTCACACTGTTGTGATTGGTGCTTCCTCCACTCTCAAACAAGCATGCTCGGCTTCACTTGGATGCTTGTTTGGGCTTGGCAGACGTTGAAAATGGAGCTCCCGTTTTCAAGGGCGAAATGTGCGCAGTTATTCGATTTTTGAACGCAAAAGGCGTTAAACTGTTTTGTAAGTGGTGTAGAGAGTTTACAGCAGTACGAAGAGGTAAAAGATGAGGTTCAACGCTTCCTGAAGGACATGGCGGCGAGCTGGTACGACATGGGCATTGTAAAACTGGAACAGCGCCTACAAATATGCATCAACTGACATGATGATTATGTAGAAAAAGAAATAATTCAACCTTTAAAATGATGTAAATATTATAGAAAATAAACAGTTTTTGCATTTCTAAAAAAAAATAGGAGATCTTACTTTTGGGATTGCCCTCATATATCCAGGTTCCTCCAGGTTTTTCCTAAATGACTTTTTACTGACTGTATACTGGTTATATATTTAAAATAAACTAAAACAAACAAACAAACCTATGACTGACAGTAGTGTATATACTCTATACTCTGTCAAATGACAAATCAAACTGAACTATACTTTAAATCAGCATTGGTTTTCTTATAGTGTAGTACTACACAGTACAAAGAGACTCAGACAGCAGTGATGTTGCTTCACCAGAACCACAGGAACAAAACATTTTTAAATTGTGGAGCAGAAACAAGCAATTGTGTCAAAAATGTACCTGAAACCAATATTAATAATTTAATAACAATAAAGTAAAATGAAAAACAAGCAGGGAACTGTCAGAAAGAATAAGGAAAATAGCCCCCCCGCCTTTTCGTTCAGCAGACCTGCAGTTTCACTGCAGTTACTTTAAACCCTCCTGTATCAGAGACCACATCAGGGATCCTGCTGTACCCTCAGACAAACACTGACACGCGTTATCAATAATTTAAAACACTGTCCAAAGCTTCAACTTCGAATGACCTAAAATGGCCTTCATGTGAAGAAACAACTTCCAACATTTTGCCCTTTTATGGACTGCAGCAGGTTGCCTAGCTCATGAATCCATGATAAAAATGAACCGTAAACACGTGCAACCCACTGCACTTAAATATGAATCATGAGGTCTTCATAGCAGCATTAAATTCACTTAAATACCGCTATAGTAGCTAATATATAAGCACATATTTCAAAGTGTCAAGCACCATGTTTTTAAATTAATAATTTTGTTGTGACTCACCATTACAACTCATTAAATCTCTCATTTGTTATACATTTCTTACTGCAATGTTTAAACAGCCTTTATTCAGTCTAAAGAAGCTAAAATAAGGACCTGCCTGTAACCAAACATAGACTGAGTGGCTATTAGACACTCGAGAACATGAATAATAGATGTAAGTGGGGCCCCAGAGAACCATAACTCTAAACTCGGCCTCACTAAAATCGCCACCATATGTCTTCCTTTCGCTGTATTCCCTCCCTCTTATAGACACATACACAGGCATGCATGAAGCCTCTCAGTTTATTCCAGATTTAAGTGGCTACATTGTGTCTAAATAATCTTTCATCGCCAGTAATCCAGTGTCACAGACCTACAAATTTAAGGCAACACTGCAGACTGCACTGGAGGCTCTCTAGCAGATATCATCTGAGTGTAATGCGCAGTAATCATAGATATCATGAATATTTAATGGATTCAAAGTGTGGGGGAGGCCGGTGGCAAAGAAAAGGATTTGTTGCATTTGCATATTAAAACTGTGGAGGTGGTAGTTTTCACCTGATGAGACTAACAAATGCCAGAGAGGAAGATAAGTCATGCACTGCTGGACTGCAGCAGAATAATTAACCGCACCAGCTGAAAATTGTTTTATATCTAGTGAAACATTTTCACTTTTTAACTAAAGCATGTAGAGAATGGTCTAGCTTAGAGTGCTGACTTAACCACGTCATTACTTACAAAGTGGAAAGAGGGTAGTTATGAGCAGAAGCTGAATCACATTTGGATCAATGAGGGAAAGCTAGCATGTTATGTAATGACCACAGTGGCTTGATCACACTCTCTTTGTTTAAAAAAAAGGAGGGTTTAATTAGTATTTTTAATCCTCCAAAGTTTATGCAGTTGTACATTATGCCCATTAAGCTGAGATCAGCCGTAGCTAGCTAGAAAAAACGGAATAATCAGCTCCCCAGATGTTACTGTAAATGATGTATGTTCAAGTATACTGAGCTGGTTCCTGTCCACAGTAGATCTGATTCTTTATATGGCTGTGTTAATTATTACAGTGTAGCTTTGATAAATGCCATGGTCCAAACTATTGTGATGCAAAGTTTGTAGGTTTTATGTCTCTGCTGTTGAAATTCAAATTTCCATCCACAGATGTCGTTAAAGAGAAACACAACATCGTCTTAAAGCTGCAAAACTGGATTACTTTTCCAAAACAGCTCAAGAAAATAGATCCAAAAAGGGGGGGGGGGGGGGGGAGGAATAGCAGTCTTTATCTTTTGACACTTGTGTTACATAAACGTCAAACGATAAGAGCAAACAGTTTTCCTCTAATGCTGTGTCATTTTACGGCTTAAAACCGTATCCTCTGTTTTCTCCATGCTGCACTGTCTTTAATACATAATGCATGAGAGTGAGAAAAGGAGGGCAGCTACATAGTCATCACTAATCGACCCCTGAGAGGACTCGCCCACGTGCTCGGGGTGACGGTGGTGGGAGGAATGAATGGGCTTCAGTGACGGCGGCTTCCTCGCGTCTCTGTGAATGAGGTTAACAGTTGCTTTCGTCTGAATTCTGAAGGGGCTCAGAGTGTTACGGTGAATTAGGCAAAGTTTCAGGAGTGGGCACTGGGTCAGACATTACTGTCAAAACGTCCCTGGTGTGAATGCAAACCAAACTATGTGCATTTAAATCAGAATTACCACCTGACGACAATATCTTACCCTCTTTATATAATGTTTATTTCTTCACCAACAAGAGGCTAGAAAACGGCTTTTCATGTTGAAACTCATTTTTCATGGATGTCAGGTTTGGCTCATTTCCACTTCAGTTGTGTGCTGCTTTTTGACTATTGCAAAGATTTAATTTGAACAAAAGCAATTATTAATTCATTTACAACTTTTGTTAGAACTACATTTTCTTGTACTGGTTTGTCTTTATGTGAGATGAGGTTTGCCTTGTCGTGCATAGCAAAACTGAAAAATAAATACTGAATAGCTACACAGTATCCTCCGCTGTAATTATGTTTAGACTTTATAATAGCAGTCAACAGCTTAAAACATCATCTTTATATTCTTTGTTTACTGTCATCTGTAGCTGCTGTATGGCAAGACTTCTTATTTATGTTGTAATCTATTAGTGCATGATTATAATTACAGTTCAACATTATATTAAATACTAATTCACTCTAGATAACATTAGTCAAGAGAATTCTGTTGTTACCATCTGCAATAATTCATTTATTGCATTATGGCTCTGTTCCAGGACCATCGACCTAGTCTATGGAAAGGGGCAATGAGGGATTTATGGTGCCATGGGTTTGCAACCTACATAGATGTTTGTGTGCAGTTGGCTGAAATGTGTGTCGAAACAGGAAAGGAAAGAGTGCACAGTTCACCATGTAGAAGGAAGAGCTCAGTCAGACCTGTAAGTGGAGACTTAACATCGTTTTTAACACTTTAGCTCTTTGTATAAAACTTAGATTTTCTCTGCAGCTAGCTGGAGCAACAGTAGCACAGGAGTAGCTCACAGACAGACTGTTTATTTGGTCTACTAAACTGTCACCCTGGTGACAGAAAACAGCCACAACCACCTTCAAAGCCATGCATAGGCTCTCCACACGCCTTATTTAAGCCCCAAGGTTGTGAAAACAACAGAAGTGGGCCATTACTGTCGCTATTCTCCTCCACCTCTTGAGTTGTGTAACCTGTGTCACTAGAGCCACAACCAGATTAAAGGCATGAGTGTATGATTGTGTTGTTTCTTTAACCTCCATTTTAATGATCTATCAAATCAGATGCTCACTGATAAAAGGAGATGTTAGAACAGTTTAAAAAGATGAGACTTTCTAAATGACCAGTGCAGTTGGTATACTGAGCTCTTAAGGCGGACAGCATGAAAAGGATCATATGCAGGTGGGTTGTAAAGTGGCTTGCAGATTAAATGGCGACTCTGGGCAGACTAAATGTTGTGTGCAGTGCAAGATTTTCCAGTTGTATGTGTTGAAGGAGTACACTCAGTATGTTTTTCCCCCATTTTATTTCTTTTTATGCACACCAAAGCCAAAGTAGATCCATGCTCTGATGAATTAAATTCACTGTGTGTTAATATTTACAAGGAGACTTCTATAGCATTATATTTATTTATTTTTTTTCCCTTCTATATAACAGCTGCTTCTTGAATATGCTACTTTATATGTTTCGATTATGTTTGTCTCATTCTCTGGATGTTTTATGAACCTGTTTTTAGAACTGCTAAATCTTTGTTTTTAAAAAAAAGAAAGAAATACACAACAGACCTCATTCATTAGCAGTGTGATGTGCTCTTCCTGCTGCTTCCCTTTCTGTCTTGTCTATGTCACATTGTGATATCTGACACCCCACACAGTCCCGGCCCATATGTGCTCACATCATACACTAAGTAACAAAGCAAAAGGTGGCCAAATTAGAGCTTCGGTGTAAGCCGAGTTGAGATGTTGCCTGCCTCATATCCACATGGTGCACAGGCCTACGCCAGATCAACAGCTGTGTTTATCTAAGCTACAAGTCACTAATTACATTGTAAAATACTGGGGTTGGAGGTGAAAGGCAAAGCAAGAGAAATAAAATGTAATAACTAACCAAGAATCAGACAAAAGGCATTACCATCTCCTCACTGGGGCCTCATTAAAGTGCATGGCAGGTAAACAGATCTGAAAGTTACGATGAGGCCATCTAGCTACCTGTACATGCACAAACACACCCCCTAAACACATTTTCTGCCCCTTAAACAGTGTAGCAGGCTGGCTGCAATGATTGTGGCAGTCTGATGAAGATGACACTCTGGGGATTGTGGATAAATCAGGCCAATAACAAGGCCCCTGACGGTCTGCCCCCTTACTCTCCCGGCCAATAAAGCCATCTGATCATCCTTTCCAAGGCTCTGCTTTCACCACGCTTTGGAGGTTTGGATTTACGAGCTCATCAAAGCCAGATTGGGGATCTTTGGTTGCAACAAAGTGGGACAGAAAGCTGGGGTTTTATTTGAGGGGTTGACTTTATGGAAATGAAGGCTGAGTAAAAGCATTTACAAATCACATGTGCAAGGGCGACCGGTGAGAGCAGGAAGGCTGCTGTTGAAATGTTTAGTAGAACACAGACAGGGCACATTATTAGCTGGCAATACTGAATGTCTTTAATCTGAAAGTATTCTGTAGTGCCAATAAAAGGCCTACTAACGGAATTGGACTGCAGCGTTGGCAATCTAAAAGGTCTAATTCAAAGCAGGAAAAAAAACAACCATTCCTCTTGTTGTCACCTAAACACAAAGCGTGACAAAATTCCGACATGGAAAGACAGATAGGCCGGTGCGCCACACTTCACTGCACTGACGAATGCCTGAGTTTCCACATCCTCCGGGGATATTGAGCTGGTTTTCCAGTGACATGCTCGATACGCGTGTTGGGTTGGAGGGGGAGGGGTGAAATCAAGAGTGTGTGACAGAATTTAGTGAAGCTTCAAACATGCACTGTCCAGAGGCTGTCACGGGAAAACATTAGGCTGAAGCTCAGGTCAGCAGCAATTATCATAAATCAATAGAGTGCTCGAGTGAGCAGCTCACTGCTCAGTAAAGATCAACGGCACAATCCAGACACCGATTCCTCATTCTTTCAATCCAGAACATGCTGTCATTTTAAATTTTACCTCTGGCTAATGTACACTAATGATGTGAAACAAATGTTTTCAAACTCAGTTTAAACATTACAATCTCACTGAGAGAGACAGGACTGAAGAGTACATTGAATATCTCTGCAAAGCTGATGCATCATTCAGATGGACTGGAGGATTATTGCCAACGGACAGCAGTATGAGCTCAAAGGAACACACATTAGTCAAACATGTTTGAAGGACACGCAATAAAACCAGCTAATTGATTCATTTACTGAAACCACAAGGTGCTCAAAGCTAATCTACAGAGCATTAATGCAGATCTCATACAAATGAAAATTTTATCAAATTTCTAACCGACAATGGAACCAAAAAACAAAAAAGAAATATCAAAATATATTCACACTTTCTGACTCTCCTGATTTTCTGAACTATCCAAAACTTTTACATTTACTTCAAAAATAGTCCAGAAATCTTATGTTTTTCTTTCACGTTTTATTTTTAGTAGTGGAAGGTTTGACATCTTTTGTCTTATCCAGTATGTAACATTTAGCCTATTCAGTAGTTTGTTTTTCACCCAAACAATGTCATTTGTGTTGAAACTGAAGATCATTAACATCAGTTCTCTGTTAATTATAACAATTAAATTCAATCAAAACAAAAATAAAAAAAAATAACAACCTCGAGACACTTTATAAGGTAAAGACCCTACAATAATAGAAGGAAAACCACAACAATCAGAGAACCCCTATGGGTGAGCAATTTGCGTCAGTGGGAAGGAAAAACTTCCTTTTAACAGGAATAAACCTCTGGCAGCATTAGGCTCGGGGAGTGGTAGCCATCTGCCACGACCGGATGGGGATAAGGGCAGGAAGACAGGATAAAGACACGCTGTAAAAGAGAGCCAGAAATTAATAAAAACTAATAATTCAGACTGGTGTATAAACACAGGGTGTGAAAAGACGGGAAGAAGAAATACTCAGTGCATCATGGGACGCCTCCAGTCGCCTAGACCTATTGCAGTGTAAGGTCTGTGTAAGTGAAGGTCTCCTGATCCAGCCCTAACCACAACTATAAGTATAATTGTGTCCTTCTGGTTAAAAACAATTCAAACCAGCTTTTGGTCTAGCTGAAGTTTTTCACTTTATGGAGGTGATCTCAGTCTGCTTCCAAACCAACTCTAAACCACCAAGTGGTTTGTTTATGTTAAGAATGTGATCCCGCCTTGATTCGACAAAGTGTACACGACAAGTCTGAGCTAAGCACCTTTCCGTGGCCACATATGCTTTGCATTCTGGGATGCAGCAGACTCCCATAGGAGTGCAGATCTCCCAGATAAATAATAAATGGCAGGAGTAAATTTTCCATTGTATACACTAGTCCAGAACACAGCACCTATCTATGCAGACATTAAGCATGTGGTTTGTATTGTATTTTGCACAACTCTGTTGCTTGTGAAGCTCGCACACAAGAATTTCACTCACATGTGCTGTACCAATGTACCTGCACATGTGATGTGACAATAAAAGTGATTTGATTTGATTTGATTTGTAGGCAGGGACACATTTTGGTTTGCTTTAACTTTTTCCCTGAGAAAAGAAACCGAATCACAGGAAAAAGCTACAAATTTACAAATTTGCCAACTGATTTGGACCACATTAAACTATAGTGTGAAGAACCCTTTAGCGTGTTAGTCTGAGACACACATGCACTATTTCAAACCTGTTTCCTGGGTGACTAAATATGTACAACAACCAATTATTAATAATCATGAAAAAAAATCAAAGTATCCCTGTGTTTCTTTCAAGTTCTCGTGGCAGGATATAAATGAAAACAGTCCATACTGCACCTTTAATTGGCAGTTATTTTGAAATTCGATCACTTTCAATCTCTGAAAATGTGATTTTGTGTTTGATTTGTTCAGATACTTGTGTCAGATTTTCCCTCATTAGCCTCTTAAATTCTTTCCACTATCAAGGACCTGTGGTTTGTCATTTGCCATGTTTTAAAGGCGACAACGACAACAAGGCTACAGGGTGGCCATGTCTGTCGCATCTCTAATTTATAACATTTTCAATTTCATTCAAGTGAAGTTAAATTAGTGAGAATTAGTGAGGATACAGCCAAGTGGAAAATGAATCTGCCTGTGAGCCACACTTCAGTTGCCATGGAGAAAGTTTTCACATTATCCAAAAGCATTGTGGGCTGTAAGATATTTATAGGCTACAATCAATCTCACAGCCTTGAATTTTATCCATTTATTTTTTAAATCTGGCATTTCTTTAAAAGTCAGCTTCATAGTTTAAGGAGGTTTAAAGATCAGAAACTTAGGTACTAAATAATGAATAACATGGAAGTTTGAGAATATGATATACTACAATATAAAATAAAGACTTTTTTGCCATATAACCAGTGTCATATAAAAAAAGACACATGAAGAGTTTCATCATTACAGGTTTCTCTGAGAACAAAGGAGGCACATTTCTTTCAAACCCAGCGGTGGGATTGTTACAAAAAAGTTAAACTTTCCTTTGATCAGTTACAGACAGCTGCACTGAGTTTTGTGGAGGTGATAGCTTTCGATGATAACTAAAACACTTTGCAGGTTCAGATAGGATCAAAGGATTACAGATCATGTAGCTGCTGATGTCTAGAAGAAGACAGATCAGTTCTGGGCAGTTAAACAGAGAGGAGGCAGTGTTAGCCTTGCACTAAGTAGCCCACTATTCACAAGAGGGCTATAAAGGAGGGCTCTCCATGTCAGAGTCTTCCCCAAAAAGACTTAAATTATTGCTGCACTTCTTATTGCCTGAAGACACGACTCACCCAACGGGAAACAGTACAAAATAATAAAATAAAGCTCTTTATCCTTTAAAGATATTTTCATTTAGCTCCTGCCCAGACAAGCCCCCTGTGGCTGCGCTGTTAAAGCTGACTGCCCAAGACATAACGCTCGCCACGTCTGATAAACCCACTGCTATGGAGAGTATGTAAAGCTTTGGAAAGCAATTAAGGCGGAAGCTCAGAATACACGAGAGGCTCTTTTCTCGTCATTGTCCCTGCTCTGACAAACGCTGACAGGTACTGTGATGTGGATGGCTGAGCTTGAATTTATGAAATATTCATTTTAACAGAGTGAAGGTGGGGGTGGCCTATGTATAATTTATAACATCTGTATTTATGTTGAGATGTCATGTGCTTTTTTTTTGGGATTCTTCATGCTTTCATTTCTCAAAGTGGTAAAAATCAGATTGCTTTCAATGTGGCAGGCTTCAGTGTTGTCAGTGCAGGACTGCACAGACATGGATGCAGAGCAATCACTGGTATTGCGCTCAGTAGCACAACACAAACAGGAAGATGAGGCGAGTGTGAGCACGTGAATACAGGGGCTGAAGGGTAGAGGATTAAATGAAGCAGTAGAGGACTTCTTGCCCCTCCCCCTGCACCAGTCCATTCCTCTAGCTACACCAGGTTTATTGTACATTATGGTAATTTAAAGGAATAAAGCAACAGCACAGACACAGAAAATACAATGATCTCCCGATTCCGACCAGCAGCATCGGCACTATGAGCGGCCACTCAACCTGTGTTTAGGAGACTGTGCAGATTCACAGATTGTAGGGGGATTTTTTTGTTGTTTGATGGAGCAAACTGAGTGGTTTTATAATAAATCCACAGAGCAAACGGAGAAACAAGAAGTGTGTCTGAGCCGCAGTCATACAATGACAGCCCTGGCACTGCGGTCTCGACTGGCATAAGGCAGTCTGGTGTGCCAGGTGCTGATAAGGGGATTGCTTGGCACAGCAGATCATACTCCGTCTGGGATGTTTGTTTGAGTAACAGCGTGGTACATACAGGAGTCAATTCTGCTGTCACACCACTATTTGATTTTGTGTGTCACTGCATGCATATCGCATGAGCGAATGGGCATGCGACTGTGTGTTAAGCGCAAACTGCACGCCTAGCTTTAATGCTGACAGAGGGCAAGATTAAATACCCCTCTTCCACCTCAGCAATGCTGTGATGTTTGCTTAGGTGGGGAAGCTTCAAATCCTCTGGGCTTTCCCTTCATTATCAAAGCCTGCTTATCCTGTGAGATACAAGATAAGATTCTCCTGAGGGAGCGGTTGAGCCAACACCCGTCCTGCGAGCTTGTGGGAAAAGCCTGCAAAGGGTCAAACGGATCGATAAGGTCAGCCAATCAATCCTGTACAAAAGTTAATATGGCTTGGATAACCCTTTCATGTCTGAGAGGTTGGAGAGAATGTTTGAGAAAGGTAGGGATGAAAGCAACATGGTGCAAAGGAATCTGCCCACGCGAAGGTAATGTAATGACAGGCTGGGAAAAAGCGCGTGAGTGCCAATCACATGACTCCAAATGTAGGCTATAGTCTGTAAGATGTGTGTAGAGTGTGTACACACTGCACGCCCACAAACTGCTGACAGACTGACAGTATTGCCGTTTGGCTGTCAATCAAAAGAAGCATTTTGAAGCATCCGGGCGATTTGCATTTCGTGTCCTCAATTTGATACGCAGAAAGAGCCACAGTCCACATTCTCAGACTCATGTCTTTATCTATCAAAGTAAATGAAAAAAATAACAAGTTGTACTCTGCACGCTAAGCCGACACGTGTCAGCGAATGCGACGTAATCACAACAAGACACTGACATTCTCGCCTGAAGGAGGTGTCATCAAACCGCTGACGCATGAATGCAGAGAAACACACACCAGCAATCAATATTCATAACAGATCATTTGCAGCATATATAGCTGGAAGAAAAAGCAATAAATACTGATTTCATGTGTTTCTTTTGTCCCATCAACAGTCTAAAATCTGAAGTTATTTAACTGTAATTGTACAAACCAGAGAAAAGGCGTCGCATTTGAGAAGCTGGAACATGCATTTGGCGTTAGCTTGACAAATGACAAATTATTGCTGTTAATCAACAATATATTAGTCAACTAATTGATACAGCAGCAGGAGGCAAAGCTTGCAGGCGAGCCAAAACAGGAAGCGCAGAAAAGAAATGAAAATAAAAATAAATAAATAAACAATTGGTTCAGTTTTTTTCATTTCAGTTCACTTTTCATTTCAATTAACACACATGTAAAACTGTGAAATGTTTAAATGTGTGACACGGAAGAAGGTAAACATACAAAAGAATCCAAATCACTTGATCAAGAAATATTGAAGAACAGTTAACTCATTCTTGCTATGTGTTTACGTCTCCCAGTATCAGATGCTTGATCCACAGACTGTATAAAAAATGAACACAACCTTTTAGCATTTGAAAAGTCAAGTGAAATCAATGCACAGTGCTTTAAATGTGCATTCTTTTTCATGACCAGCAGTGAGTCACATGAGTCCATATGAGGTTATAGTCTCAACTGACTATACGATAAAGATGGGTAGCTTTGGGGCGTGACTACCTGCTCCTTTGATGCCTGGTTTATAAAAACAAAGATGGCGATGGCTAAAACGCTGACCATGAGCCCTCAATATGGCTACTTGCATCGTTCATGTACAGTCTGAATTATTCCCAATATGTAAGGAAAGTCTAAGCTTAGTCCAAGCCAATCTTAACATCTAGCTGAACAATCTAGGTACAACTAATTCACTTCATATTTACAGTCCACTGACACCTGCAGAGACCTCACAGTTAAAGCAGGTGTGATTAACTTCAAAGCCTGCAAAGCAAAAACATCAAAGACATGGCTCAATTACATGAGGACACATCTGCATTATGGTGGTGCTTTTAATTTAACACAAAGAACATCTCTGTTATTGCCCCAAAACCCAGACTCACCTTTAATTCTAAATTAGAGATCTACTTATCTTATCTGGTAACTGTGCGAGAGTTGCGTGGGTGAAAACTCAGACAAAAAAGAGAAGCGGCAGAAAGATATTCACCCTAAGAGATAGAGAATAATGCTAATAGTACAAGATTATATCAGGTCCAAAAATACCTCGGCGCTTGTATAACTTGGAGTACAGGCTGAGCTTTTCTAGTCTCACAGGTTATTCATATGCAGAACAAAAGCTGGTGAATATCAATGAGAGCACGACTTGGGTCTGGAAACAAGAAGAACCTCATGATCTTGTTTCAAGGGCCGTAATCAGATAATAGCTGTTGATGACTGGAAATCGGAGGTATTTACAATAACAGATGTTTGCAATTAGGAACCCTTTTGCTGTCAATGAATACCATAAAAGGATATTTTTTTGCATGAATTCAGGACAAGTTTTAGAGGATGTAAAAGGACGACTAAAAGAGAAGGAAAATATAAAATCAGTGACAACAGGGGGGCTTTTCATTAGTTTGGCAGCACTAAATCACCAATAAATTTCCCATGATATCAGTGTAATACTGACACATCTGATTTACATTTCAAGCTGACATATCTGATTCATCATCTACTGAGATTCAGTCAGACTCTTACTTTCTGGAGGAAGAGGACGATTCTCTGAACCATTTCAGCTCGCTGCTCCTCCAGGCTGAAGAGCGTCCGCGGCGTGCGGATGAAGACCTTTGTTTTGCCGTAGGCCACGTCGTGGTCGAACCCACAGCCCTGCAAGAGCCTCTTGACTGCATCTTTGTCTGATGGCAAGTCGTGGTTTGGCCAGGTAAACTCGGAGATCATCTTATATCTGGAGGAAGGACAAAGTGTTTGCATGAAGAAATGTGCACTGTGTGTCAGCAGATTTATGACTTTAAATTTAGATCATTGTGGGAGGAATTAAATAGGATCTGGATAATTCTATATATATATTTCACTTTGCTGAGGACTTCTTTCTGTCCTAATGAATCTCCCATCAGCCCCAGCTGTACATTGCATTTGTTTACGATGCCAATATGTCAAATCAAGATGGTACTTTATACCTGCTAAACATCAACATATTAGCAATGCTATAGTTAAATTCAGAGAACATTTTCTAGATATATTTTCAGCATCAGATTACATAGATATAACAAGTCCTGGGTTCAAAAACAAACAGTTAAACTCCTTCTAATCTTCTCTATACTTCTTCATCGACACTCTCAAAGCAAACGTCGCATCATCATCTTCTATTACTTTCTATTTAATTGCAGACTTTAGGGGTGGTTGCCGGAGTTCAGGATGCCATCACTGCTGCCAGATCAAATCAACAGTTTTCAAAACTTTGCCACGTAACAGCTGCGATCTGAGTCATTTCACAGCTGATCCACTGGTAAGGCTGTGATATAATGCCATCACCGAGGAGGACTGGAGTAATGGAGTTGGATGCCTTGTTAGCATGTTATGCAAAAGTCTCATTATTTAATCCTCAATCCAGCAGGATTTCTAGGAGGGCAGTGGGTGAATGTGACAGCTGGGGAATAAGGGTGAGGCACAAGTATGTGTACTATTTTGGAGTGTTAGTTAATACACTGTACACTGTGTAAGTATGGGATTGATCGCATTATGTTCCATTAGAACAAAACAATCTTACAATTATTATATCTTCTATCAGCAGTGATCAGTTCCCAATAAGTGATATTTGACTTGTATTTTTAATTAAAAAAAGAACGTGAAGCTTAAAATGTCAGAGGACGAGTGCTATCGGAGGACTCTAAGAATCCACATCTGTCCTGTAACAGTCTTTAAAGTTTAACCCTGAGCTTTTGTTCTGCTTTGGCCTCATTACAGAAATGTAATGAGGCCAAAGCAGAACATTCTTATGAACGCTGCTGCGTGCAAGACTTTAAACTGTCGAGATTATGGATCTCTTTGATTGCAGATTTGTATTATTAATTTAGCATCCAGTGAAATGTTAATATGCCCATTGTTAATATGTTGATAAGTTCTAAGACCCCAAGTAATGTCTCTGGATATCTCTTTTGTGTTGAAACACAAACAGATTAAAAGAACAGCACACATGAAAAGCCAGAATCAGCTGGTTTTGCAGCCTGTTGTCAAAAACTAGCTCTAGATATAAAACAGGCAAATTTAGCAGATGTTTTGGTCAACGGGTGAAAGAAATGCACTATACATCACTACTTGCAGTACATGCATACGTCATACTGTAGTATACAGCCTATACTACCCGCCTGTCACAGGATAGTTAACAGCAGCGCAGAGTCAACAGAACAAACAAGAACTAAACAAGCTCTTGTGAGTTACCCAAGTCCCACTGGGGGCATCACGATGGACTGCACCAATAAAACAATGCACTGCAGCACCGTGACAGTCAGACACAGGTAATGCACAGAGAATCCAATTACATTTAAAAATAAAGACCCCTGCCTTGCAGACTAAATGGTGTCCCTCTGAAACTCCCCAGGTGTCTGTGTCATGTTAAAATAACCACAGAGAACAAAATATACTTGAAGGATAAAAAGTAAAGGTATGCAGGATCCTTAATTTACTGTTATTGGATGATTATTATTAGTGGAAGCAGCAAGTCTATGTCAGAATCAGCTAAGGTGATTTTCTATTCTGTCTGGTTTTATTACTATGTGCATATTAGTATTGTACAGCACTTTGGTCTACCAGGTGTGTTTTTAAAGTGCTATATAAATAAATAAATGATGATGATGATGATGATGATGATGATATTCTGCCTTACATGTAGCAGTAGGTAATAAGTTTCTTAAAGCTCTGTTTGAATGCACTAAACGTACTGGAATGTACTAAGTCTTTAAATTCAATCTTTTAACTTTTATTATTTATAATAGTTATGGTAACATTATGTTTTTTTTTCTTGCTAATAACTTTTGTTTCATGTTTCATGATCAAAAAAGTGTTTTAATGAACGATTTTCAACTTGGTCAAATATGTTAGATTTCTTGACTAAATTCCTGTATTGAGTTAAGCCTCAGAGGCCAGTTATTGCACCTCCAGTTGCAAGCAATTTAGAACTAATTAGAATGTAAACAGGTTTGCAACATGTCGAAGCTTTTGCCTATGAATAAACCATGAGTTTTTAACACAGGTCACTGACTAGTACTTGCTGTTTGTTTGTTATTGTGCCACATTAAAACTGGGTAATTCTTCAACAAATTAAGATGCCCTATCAGCATCCCTCTTCAGTAATTATAATCAAATGTGGGTGTTTTAGAATTGCTTTTAATCAAAAGGACAAAACATTACGCTAAATTACTGTTTAAAAAAAGAAGACACTGGAGGGATTATTTTGGAATAGCTGCTAGAGATGCAGCTGATTAGTTGATTGGATGCTGATTAAGTTACACAACACAATATTTACACCCCACAGTCAAGACTTTTTGTGCAATATCCTTGATGCCTGATCGACGCACAGCTTCAGGGGTTCAATAACATTTTAATAATAGTGTTTCAGGTGAGGGAAGCTCAGTCTCTTATTGCACAAACATTTTAAAGCTAATCTGAGAAGAAAATGTTTTAAAAAAAATGAATCATGCACCACAAACCTTCAATCTACCATACTTTCATCTAGCATGAAAAATACATCAAACTATGATTTATAATTGTGGTCATTTTTCTCAATGGTCTTGCTTAATTGACTGAACCAAATTAATTTACTGCTCACTGAGGAAAAAAAACTTCAACGTGCAATTAGATCAGGACCACTTGATCTTTAATTAAATGATTTGGTCTGTTGTTGTTCTAATGCGTTGTTGACATGTGCTGCTGTTAGAAAGCAAGATTTGCTGCATTCACACTCAGCCCCTTGGGGACTAAAAGAATTAGGAATCCAACCAGTTTTAGATTTGTAAAAAAAATAAATATGCGGAGCTACCCGCTGTGGCGAACCCTTGTGAATAAATGAGTAATTGAAAGTAGGTTATTTTTCTTCTACTTGGACAATACTCATGCTTCAAAGGCCTAAAATTTATATTCATGTGTGTGTTTATTTTGAAATATTGTATTAAATTTGTCACATTTGATTGTTTTCTTATGGATGTTGTGTAAATGTGCAACACACGCTTGGAAATACTGCGATGGTTTTGATTCCTTCTTATGCATACAAGTTGTAAACCATCTGGGATGCAGTGTTGGTAAGGTTAAGTGTTTCCCAGCACTGAATATTTGATGTCCCGTGGACATGGTCAGGACGGATGATTGAGTGGTGCTCTCCCTCTCCAACCGCCTGCGATATTGCAAAGAGTCAACCATCTGCATGTAGGAATGTCTGCTCAAACTGACCCCAGCATTTTGGCTATGTGAAAAAATTTCTGTATGTTACAGAAACGGTTCACAGAAATGTGTTTATGAGGACATTTAGGGCAAAGAAATAGGCTCCAAATTCATGCAGCTGCTCATTTTACACCAACAACTGTCACTTTAAAGAAGACTGTGGAGTCTTAAAAGTAGCCTCGGCCTCAGCTTTCAAAGGGGGTGAGGAAATGACAGAGTCTGTAAATACGTAACATCATGTTTACTCTGCCATGATAATACCCCAGGACACTCTCACGAAAGAGTCTAAATCTTAAGAGTTTGACTTCTGGGTGAATATTCATATGTGTGGGTGACACAGATTTATATGACTATTTTGTAGCTCATATTCAGGTAAATCTGATCTATTTAATACTTTTACGAGCCATAAATGTCAAAATATTGTTAAATTCAACTTCTCACATGCAAGAAATTGCTGCTTTTTTCCACACCGTTTGTATGGGCTAGTGTGATAGATAGGTGCCATTTTTTACCGTTTTCTAACATTTTATAGGCAAAAAGATGAATCAAAAACATAAATGAAGGATCAATCGACATAGGTGGTTTCAGCCTTTTAAGTGGAAAGTAAAGCCCTTTAAAGTATCCATATATAATTCACTCAAACATCTTTAATCATAGGGCAGAGGTGCTTTGAAAGACTGTGTTTTGGCGCACCTTTGTAGGAAGCGAGGGTACGTCTGTCTGTTGGCGAATCCAGCGCGACGCACTCTGACGTTCTCCAGAAGCCCGAGGTATTCCACCTGATGACGGCAGCGCTCATGCTCAAAGAGCAGAGGGGACTTGACATCATTGGGCTTGATGCAGCGAACGTAGTAGGGTTCCTGTACAGAGCAACACAAGGTGGATTTACACACCAGCCAATGTTTTCTACTGTAGTTCAAACTGCAGTGGTGATATACAGTAACTATATGCTCTTCTGTAACAGACGTGTATTCGCACGGACACCAGGAACAGCAAATAAAGGGGGGCTGGGAAGTTGGTCTCGCACATTAGGGCTTCACCTCATGAATGCTGTTAGATATTATTCATATTTTTCAGGTATTTGCATGTGGGGAATAAAACGAATGCCCGTAACATTCTTTTGCATAACTTTCAGATATACTACTGACAAACAAAGCACAGTTTTGTGCAATGATTTCTTCCAAATTAAACCATATCTGGAAGATAACAGGAAGTAGTTTGGGCAAGTAGTTTTTATTAATATTTAGCATCTCTGATGAAGATGATTCCTTTAATACAATCTTTATTTGCCCCTAAACATGAACATTTTCTTTAAGTCTGGTCATTTACTTCATGTACTTGAGAGTAATATGTAAAGTAAGGTTGAACAGTTTAAAAAATAAAACTTGCAGTATTGCATATCAGCAAGTGTACACAGGTCGTGTCATTTAACAGGATTTGTAGTCAGAATCTTTCTCTTCACTTTAATTCCTTCTTAGGAACACGTATAGGGTTATAATCCACTGGCTCAATATGAATATTATCTGATGCAGCACTTATGAAAGGTTCACCTTGGAGGCGAGGTTCTCCACCAATGAGATCATTGAATTTTTGAAGAGTGTTGCAGCCGTCAGCGGTCGCTTGGTGACCTCTGTGATCCTCAGTTTGCCCTCAGGCCACATGGCCTTAAGTACTGAGTTGGAACTGGACAGAGAAAAAGTAAAGAGAAAAGATCAACATTTACAAGACTACTGAGCAAAAAGAGAAGCAGCAGAATTTAATATTCGTCCATGTTAAATGTGACATATGTGTAACATTTCAACAAGATTTTCTAATCAAATCCAAGCATGACATTTAATGAGACCTATTATGGTCAAGACTGCACACTGCATCACTGGATGCTTGTGCATCCCTGTCCATATGCATGATAAATAAAACTAGATTGTTCAAATTTATATCCATATCTGTTAAGACTGATATAATACAATTATAGAAGACTGAGTTGTCCCTGAGTTGTCGTAATAGGACACAACCATCTATTGTCACAGTGAAGTAAAATGTTGACCTTCTGGGGGGAAAAGGGACATCACATCATCATCTTCTCTAATTTTGTGAATTTTTGTCATAATTAGCATCTGAATTCTTGGGTCATGGCTAAAAACATCTTTTTGTGTTCAGCCTTCTGGATGACCTTAACCTCTGATTACTTATATCCAATCAATTCACCCTTGAATCCAAGAGCTGCTGTTTCTGTTTAGGAAATATCACATTCAAGTGAAGTACAGACGGACAGCATGAAATTATAATGCCTCCAGCAATGCTTGGGCCCAGCCTGGATGCATATTGGAGGCATTCTCATAAGGATAACAGCTCCATATGGCTACAACACTTAGCACATACTCTTCCAGCCAAAATTAACTGATCTGCTTTCAAAAATGTCATGATTCTGATTTGTGTTAAGAATACCATGAACATACATTAGACAGGTAAGCAATTAGTTGATCACATTTATATTCAGCACAAAAAAAGCTGAAGAGGACTGGTGAAGAAGAGGAGGAGGAGGATAAGAGCAAGCTGGGAGAGGATTCATTGCACTAGTCGTTCTTTTCAGAGAGCTGTCATGTAATCAGCGTGCTAGAAAGTGAAAGAGACACTTTGAAGAGTGTGTGTGGAGGTGATTGAAAATTGAAGCAGTGTGTATTACTGTGTGTTGTGTTACCTGTTGTACAGCAGTCTCTTGAAATCCTGGAACAGAGTGTCTTTGTTCTTATCAATAAAACCCACCACTGAGTACCTGTAGAAATACAGACAGAGGTAAATGCAAAGAGAAAGTCTTCAGATGGTCCAAAATGCAGCTGCTCGCCTGCTAACTGGTACCAAATGGAGAGAGCATATAACCCCAGTTTTAGCTTCTCTACATTGGCTTCCTCTCTCCTACAGGATCCAATTTAAACTTTTACTTTTTGCTTTTAAGCCACTTAACCCCTGAGCCACTTCTTACCTGTCTGAGCTCCTTTCTGTTTATGCTCCAGGAAAAACCATGAGGTCTAGCTCAAAATTAATGCTGTCCATCCCACGGACTTATCTCAAATCTCGTGGCAATAGAGCCTTCTCTGTGGCGGTCCCAGACTGGAATACTCTTCCCCTAAATATTCTGCACAAACACTTGATCAATTTAAATCACTACTAAAGACACATTTTTAACACACTATGACCCAAACATTTTGGTCTTATTTAATAGTCTTAATTACTGTTTTAATTATTTTATTGTCCTATCATTGTTTTATATTGTTACTATTGTTTTACATTGTTTCTTTTTAATGGCATTTTTATATTGTTAAGCACTTTGTGCAGCATCGTCTGTCTTGTACTTTGCTATATAAATAAATTGGACTGACAGACTGATTGTATGGCATCAGCAGTGATGTGGACACTGTAGTCCTCTGTTGTGCTGAAAAGAGAGCTGACTGCGAAAGCAAAGCTGTCGATTTACCCGTCATTGTACACTTCTACCTATGGCCATGAGCTCTGAGAACTGATATTACTGATATTCCACCACATTGACAGGATCCAGGTGGTGTGGTTTAGGTATCTGACTATGATGCTTCTTGGTTGCTTTCTGGACGAGGGGTTCTGGGTAAGACCTAGGGCAGGGGTGGGCATCTCCAGGCCTCGAGGGCCGGTGTCCCTGCAGGTTTTATATGTGTCCTTGAACCAACACAGCTGATTTAAATGGCTAAATTAGCTCCTCAACATGTCCTGAAGTTCTCCAGAGGCCTGTGTGTTGACCCAAGGTGAGATCTAAAACCTGCAGGACACCGGCCCTTGAGGCCTGGAATTGCCCACCTCTGACCTTGCGTAACCCATGAAATGATGGAGACACTGGTTTGAGAACACCTCAGGGTCCTCCTGGATAAGCTGGAAGAAGTGGCTAAGAAGAGGGAGGGGCTTATGTGCCTGGACTGTTACCCCCATGAGCCAACCAAGATAAGGATGGGTGGATGGATGGATCTGTGAATGTCTGATTTAGACAGCATCAGTTAAACAGGGAGACCACAATGTGGCCTCCAGCTGCAGTCTAAGGTGTGGAAGAGCAGCTTTAACATCAGGTGCAGGGAGTGAATGTCACGTGAATTTCAACTTCAGCATCAGGTGAGAGCAAGTGGGAGCACACCCTGAAGCACAAGTGGAAGGTAAGCTTGTTCTTTTCACCACAGCAGGACTGTAGTGGGGTGTTAATCTGAGAAGAGTGAGCAGGTGGGCTTTTATACACTAATCGTCAATAATAACGGACACTGTAGGATCAGCACACTGACAGCAGCTGGGACACTTTACCTAATCCAGTTATCCCAGTAATCTCTGTCCAGTGTTTTAAAGTGGTCGGTTAAATTTTATTGTTGTTTTTCAAATGATAATAATTAGAGATGGACCGATCCGATATTACGTATCGGTATCGGTCCGATACTGACCTAAATTACTGGATCGGATATCGGAGAAAAATAAAAAATGTAATCCGATCCATTAAATATCACGAAAGCACCTCACAAAACTTGCAACACGCCGTAACTCACCTCAGAACGTTAGCACGTCGGAGCAGTATGCATCACGTGATAGAGCGGCTGTGGCATGCGGGACCTGTCGGTGGTCTGGATAGCATTTGGAGCTTCGCTAGCAACCCGGCATTTCATCTCCGACAAAGTTATCCCCGAGTGAAGTAAAGCAAGTGTGTAAGTCCATCTCTGAATGTTTGTAAAGCATTCCTGCGTTAAGCTTAACAAGCGATATATGGAGCGACTGCCTCTTCTCGCTGCTACTTCAATCATGAAACTGCTTAACGATCAGCTGATCGGCTTTTCTGTCGCGAGTCCGTGTCTCTAGTTTGCTTTTGGCCCACTTTGCACCAGAAAGAGGAAACCAGCGGCTGAACAACAGCAGCACGTTTAAGCTTGATCAGCTGTTGTTAGAATGTATTTAATATTACTTTCTACTCGAGGATCTTTTTCTACGTAGCTGACGCTGGTAACTGTGCAGGGGCGCATCTAGCAAAGTTTAGCCAGGGGGGCCGATAGGGCATTAACTGGGAAAAGGGGGCACAAAGACATACTTTTTTCTTATTCTCATTTAAAATGTCTCGCTTTTAATAAATAATTATCTGACACCCAAAGTTTTAATTTGATGTAAAATGAATAGAAGTCAATTACTGTATATAGTGACTATTAAGTCTAATCTCCAAAAAGTTGATTCTGTTCATCTGGACGTAGCGTTTTGTGGGAGAAACGTTTCGTCACTCATCCAAGTGACTTCTTCAGTCTATTAAGTCTAATATATATATACCCTAGTAAGCTATAGTACTTTTTCCTTTGGGAAGGTACCATCTGTGCAGTCTGCAATTTTGTTGAAGAAAGATGTTGAATCTATTTAATATTTCTTGAAAAATAATTGATTTCTGTGCATTTTTTTCACACTGCATCAAATTAAGGTTGATTACGTCGATTAAGCATCATGAGGTGGAGCGTGAGGGGTGGTTCCCTATTTTTTATTTATTTATTTTTGTTGTTGCTGGGAGTTGGAACCCTATTAGTTAGGTTGCTTAATATTTATGCTAAGTACTCTTTAAAATACCAGAATAGGGAGGATGGTGTAGGTTTAAGTTTATTAGATTGATCAGTATTGCTGAACTATGAAATATTTTTTTTTTTGCATACAGGTATAACAGAATAGCTTTAGTGTAGTTGTTGTTTTAAACTTGAGTATGAACTTATACAAAATGCAGCAAGATATTTAAAAAACAGTTTTGTTGATTAAAAAACACTATCGGATTCATATCGGTATCGGCAGATATCCAAATTTATGATATCGGTATCGGTATCGGACATAAAAAAGTGGTATCGTGCCATCTCTAATAATAATTTTCATGTGAAAACTGTCAGGCTAATATTCAGATCCACTTTTTTTAGTTAATCAACAAGAAAATAAATGAACCTTTTTTATAATCATTTTAAAAGCTTGTGGGAAGACACACCAACAGGTAGCTGTTAGTGGTGACAGCACTGAGTTTGAAAATGAATACAAATATTTAGAGACAGCAATCAAGGAAAATCTGTCATAGGATTCAAACATAAGTGCCATTTACAAGAAAGGAAACAGCAATTGTATCTCATCTGAAAGCTGCAACAGTTTGATTCAACTTGTATTTATATAGCACTAAATCCCAACAACATTTGCCACAAGGCACGTTATATTCTAAGGTAGTAATAGAAAACTCCAACAATCAGACGACTTTGAGCAGGCTCTTGGCAACAGTGGGAAGGAAAAACTCCCTTTTAAGAGAAAGAAACATCCGGCAATATCAGGCTCAGGGAGGGGGAGCCAAGAGCCGTGACTGGTTGGTGGTGAGGGGAGGAAGACAGGACAAAGACACGCTGTGGAAGAGAGCCAACAATAAACGCATGTCATCTATCAAAGACATCACATGTCTTTGATAGATACACACTGGCTCTTTTATTCTATGCACATGTGGAATGTACTCGCCTTCTGTTTTGCTTTTTTGCCTGGAATTTTTACTGTCTGTAGTTAATAAGAGCAAATTCAATAAAATTGCACGTCAGCAACAACGCAGTTTGGCATAGTCTTAACTGGTGGGAACGGGCAAAGGTTCAGGGTACCACAATTTCTCATGCTCAGAGATCTTTTATACCTTGTATCACTCTGTCAAACAAATCAGGTGATATCACGTATGTGTACATAGTTACGCCTTGGTTTTTCGAAATATTATTTTTATTCTTAATGTCTGTAGGGACTTCATTGGTTGTATTTATCTCACATAAAAAGGCAGAAATGGAACTTCTGAAAAGACAAAGATTACTACTACCACTTGCTTCAGGGAGGGCGTTATGTGACTGCATTAAAGAACACATCCTTAGCCATAACTGCATAAAAACTGTGACCGTTTCCTGAATCTAACAAACAGTTAAAAATTTTTTTACTTAATTTTGCTCAACCACAGAGCTGCACTGTGACATGAGTCTAATAAACAATAATAAATCATTTTAAGTAAATGCATGCTGTTACTGATGCAGCCACTACAAATATTACTCTGCCTCCTGCCTGGTGTAAGACGATCAGGGACCAATCAAGGCCGCCTGTCGAACCTGCTCCTCTGCCTCAGTCATCCCCCTGGGTGGCAGACACTTAGCCTTCACAAATGGGCTCAACATGCTTCCCTGAGAGCACTTTTTGGGAAGCTTAGCCTGTTTGGTTTATTCTTTTGAATGGCATCCAAGTAAGTACTCTGGGATTTGGGACTGGGAAATGGTGCTGTATTTTTATTTTTTTTGTGAGACATCATGTAATTAGGATGTCATTTAAATGTTTGAATCTGTCCACCAGTCTTCTTACACAACTGGAATGGGCAGAGTGATTGACTATAATGACAGTTTTCACCAATGACTTGGCACGTCACTGCCTTTCCAATCCAATTCCATGTGGATAAAACTATAAATTGATCACTTTGATTAAGATTAATCTTCATTTCAAAGGATGTCTTTGACGCTTTCAGTATGAATCAGTCAAACGGGGTATTTGGGCACTGAGAGCCAATTCTTCGACATCAGTAGCAGATGGTGTAAATGTTGAGGTGGACTAGATAAAAAGATTCGGGGCCTGGTTTAGAGAGAGTTTTACATTTTTTTAAAGCATGACTATTATATCTGGAAAATAGTAAGTGAAAGCAATGTAAATGTGTTTTTAACATTAAGTTAACTGGAGAGACATCCCTACAGGAAGCTAACTGTTGAAAAGAAAAAAAGAAGATGGGTTATGAAACAACGATTTGGTTAAAATTCAGTTGCAAAGTGTGATTTATTGCCCTGAAAACTATTCAGATTCTTTTAAGAACCAAAACCTCCATCTGCTCCTGAAGTGGGCCAGAGTGCAAGGCTGTGGTTTGAGTCGCCAGCTCTGAGGCATGAATATGTAAAGCTGAGGAAAAGAGGATGAATCATCAGTAAAAGCTTTTCCTGAATAAATAAAAGTCTTAGATACTGTAACGATGGTTAAGTGTTATTGTACAGTGACATGTTGGTGATCTCTGCACACTGTTGTTGTTCCTTTAAGATTCATGTTTGGTTGTGGTGTACAGGAAGGGGTGGGTGGGACCTGGTTGTTCTGTGTGTGTGCCAGGCTGAAGAGAGGTGGAGTTGGAGAGCGCTTCCCCCTGAGTTAACAACCCGCTGGCTTATGTGCCAAATAAACGGACAAACTGAGACCCCAACCGTCTGGTTCTTGTGAACGTTACATTGGTGTCAGAAGTGAAGAAAGAAAAAAGAACTCCAGAACGCCCGACACCCTGTTGCTGGCGACGCTTGCCGTTACGAGACGAGGATGTTGCCGGGCAAGATTAAGAAGGAGACGGAGGAGAGGGAGGTTCGTCCGCGCTCGCCCGCCCATGGAGTGAGGGAAACGGCGCTGCGGCTGTCTGCCGAGGCTGGATTTTCTCCAGGTTTGACTAGGCTCGGGAACTGTTCGCACAGCGGCCGCGATTCCGGCGGGAAGGAGTCGACCTCGCTTGGCGCGCCGTCACGTGATGTAAACAAACATGGCGGCGCCCAGCAAGCTGCAGCGAATATAAAAACGCCTAAGTTCAGCGGCAAGACGCCATGGGAAGTGTTTATCGCACAGTTCGAGCTGTTAGCTGTCGCAGCTGGCTGGTCTGAGGAACATAAAGCTCTCCAACTGGCTTTGTGTCTGTGTGAGGATGCAGCTGCATGCCTGCTGCTGCTGACCGAGGAGCAGAGGGGAGATTATAATGCTCTGGTCGGAGCACTTCAGAGGCGCTTCGGGCAGTATAACCAACCAGTGCTGCTGAGGTCGGAGTTCCACAACAGACGCAGATTGCCAGGCGAGCCCCTCCGCATTTTGGCCCATGAAATCGAGTGCCTTTGCCGGAGGGCGTATGACAGCATGCCACCATCAGTGCAAGCGGAGTTAGCTCAGGACCAGTTCCTGCAGGCCCTGAGCCCTAAAGAGCTCCGTATGCAAACTCAGCTTGCTCGGCCAGCCACACTCAGTGCAGCCCTGGAGCTAGCGTTGGAGAGGGAGATGCTTGCAGGATCCTCTGGGGGCGCTGATGACGCACACGTGGTGAGGGCTGTGTCAGCACCTGTGGAACAGATGGAGACGCCAGCGGGCTTGTGCAGTTTGGTGCAGGCGGCTTCGCTGCAGTCGCCTTCCCCTCGGGCTGGCCCACACCGCCGACCACAGAGCTGCTGGGGATGTGGACAACCCGGACACCTCATCAGGCAGTGCCCCAAGCTTGCAGCGGTTCAGGGAAACGCCCACGGGCCCGTGTAGGTGGGAGTACACGGGCCTGGGAGAACGACATCCCCACACCACCGCCACCTCCACCCGGTGCGGCCATCACTGTGGGCTGGACCCAGGTTGGCGGCTTTTGCCATGTTCCAGTGACGATCGCGGGGGTGTCCTGTACGGCCCTGCTGGACACGGGGTCCAATGCAACGCTGGTCCGACCCGATATTGTCCCAACCGGAGCTGCTGTGCAACCGACTAATGTGCAACTTAAGACTGTGACCGGTGATCTGGCCCCAATGAGAGGGAGGGGAGTGTTCCAGTTCAAGGTGGGGGACCTCGGTGTGTCTTATGCTGCCTGGGTGGCTGACGTGCAGGACGCCTGCATCCTTGGGCTGGATTTTTTACGAGCCATTGGCGGTGTACTGGACTTAGGCAAAGGCTTCCTCGTAACCCCTGATGGGAAGAAGGTGCCGCTTATTCCTCCCCCGGTCTGCACAGCATCTGCCGCGGCGTCCACCTCCACCGCAGAGACCGCTGCAGACCCGCCAGCAGAACAGCGAGCGGAGGAGGAGGAGGAGAGGCTCTTAGCAGTGAGGAGTATCTGGTCAAAGAACTGTGAGGGGCTGACTCCACAGCAGCAAGAGAGTCTATGGCAGGTACTAAAAGAGTTTAGTGACATTTTTGCCCTGAAAGAAAGTGATGTTGGCTTGACACACTTGGTAGAGCACGTCATTGAGACCGGGGATGCCCAGCCTATTAAAGTGCGCCCACGCCGCCTGCCCCTGGCTCATCAGGAGGCTGCGGACAGAGAGTTGTGTGAAATGATGAAGGCGGGCATCATAGAGCCATCTGATAGCCCGTGGGCCTCCGCGGTGGTGATGGTGCCTAAGAAAAAAAGTCCTAGGATGCGTTTCTGTGTGGACTACAGACCACTCAACAAAGTGACGAAGAAGGACTCTTACCCCCTTCCCAGGATTGATGAGTCTCTCGACTTAGTAGCCGGGTCCTCCTGGTTCTCCACCCTGGACCTGCGGAGTGGCTATTGGCAGGTGCCACTGTCCCCGGAATCCAGACCGAAGACAGCCTTCTGCACTAACAGGGGACTATGGCAGTTCAAAGTCCTGAGCTTTGGTCTTTGCAATGCTCCTGCGACCTTCGAGAGGCTTATGGACAGTGTGCTGGCTGGCGTCCCACGGCAACGGTGTCTGGTTTACCTGGATGACCTTCTAGTGCACGGGAGCTCCTTTGATGCTGCCCTGGATGCCCTGAGACAAGTGTTGGAGAGGGTGGCAGCTGCAGGCCTGAAGCTGCACCCCGACAAGTGCCACTTCATGAGGAGGGAGGTGGAGTTTCTGGGCCACAAGCTGGGTCGTGAGGGCATCAGCACGTTGGAGGAAAAAATTCACACCATTACCGAGTGGCCCACACCAGCAGACCAGAAACAGCTCAAAAGCTTCCTAGGACTGGCGTCTTATTACAGGAGGTTTGTGAAGGGCTTTTCCTCCATAGCCGCACCACTCTTCCACCTGCTGCAGAAGGACCGTGACTTCATCTGGACCCGGGACTGTCAGCAGGCGTTCGACACCCTCCGCAGATCGCTGACAGAGTCTCCAGTCCTTGCCCCCCCTGACCCCGCCCTGCCTTTTGTCCTGGACACTGACGCAAGTAATGTGGGGCTGGGAGCGGTGTTGTCGCAGGTTGGGCCGGAAGGGGAGAAGGTGGTGGCGTACTTCAGCCGGGTCCTGAACAGGAGTGAGCGGCGCTACTGTGTCACACGACGAGAGCTGTTGGCTGTGGTGGCGGGGGTGAGACACTTTAAGTACTACCTGTGCGGCACAGCATTTGTTATCAGAACTGATCATGCTGCCCTTCAGTGGCTGATGTCTTTCAGGGAGCCAGAGGGACAGGTGGCTCGCTGGCTGGAGGAGCTCCAAGCCTTCAATTTCACTGTGGAGCACAGAGCAGGGACGCACCATTCTAACGCAGACGCCCTCTCTCGTCGCCCATGTGCTGCAGCTGGCTGCCGTTACTGTGAGAAGCGAGAGGAAATAGAGCGGGAACTCACGACAATAGACGGAGCAGCACAGCTCGCCTGCAGGGCTCTTCTGATGGTGGATGCAGCGGAGTGGAGGGCACGGCAGGAACAAGACACGGACCTGCTGCCGGTCCTGCAGTGGCTGGAGAAGGGGGAGCAACCCCTTTGGGATGAGGTCACTGGGTTTTCCATCTGTACCAGGGGGCTATGGGCCAAGTTTGCAGCTCTCAGGCTGAAGGAGGGGGTGTTGGAGCGTGCCTGGAAGGATCCTGCCACGGGGGAGGAGAGGTGGCAGGTTGTGGTGCCAAGGTCGCTGAGGTCAGCTGTGCTGGAAGCCTGCCATGGGAGCACTGGCTCCGGCCACTTTGGGGTCTCCAAGACTCTCCGCCGCCTCCGCCAGGGCTATTACTGGGGTCAACAGCGGAGGGACGTGGAGGACTTTTGCCGCAGCTGTGATGCATGTTCCTCACACAAAGGGCCACAGGACCAGTCCCGGGCTCAGCTTCAGCAGCAACCAGCAGGAGCCCCAATGGAGCGAGTAGCTGTGGACGTCATGGGCCCATTTCCTCGCACAGACAGAGGAAACCGCTATGTTCTTGTGGCCATGGACTATTTTACCAAGTGGCCGGAAGCATACGCCATCCCAGATCAGGAGGCTGAGACGGTCGCTGATGTATTAGTGGAGGGGATGTTCAGCCGCTTTGGAACAGCAGAGACCCTCCACAGTGACCAGGGGCGTAACTTTGAGTCCAAGGTATTTGCTGCCATGTGTGAACGCCTTGGGACTAAGAAAACCCGCACCACCCCACTTCACCCCCAAAGCGATGGGCTGGTGGAAAGGTTTAACAGGACGCTGGCCCAGCAGCTAGCCATCCTTACCTCAGAACACCAACGGGACTGGGATTACCATCTTCCCCTTACCCTCATGGCCTACAGGTCGGCAGTACAGGACTCCACCCAATGTACGCCTGCCCTGCTCATGTTAGGGAGAGAGCTGAGAACTCCTGCAGAGTTGGCTTTTGGGAAGCCCCCGGACGTGCCAGAGGCACCACCGGGCCGGGACTATGCAAGGAAGCTGCAGGACCGGCTGGATTCTGCACATTCCTACGCCCGAGAGCAGCTGGCGAAGGCAGGCCTGCGCCAAAAGAGGAATTACGACATCACCACTAAGGGGAGGCACTTCCATGCTGGGGAGCTGGTGTGGGTCTACAGCCCAAAGAGGAAGAAGGGACGGTGTCCTAAACTGGATAGCAGCTGGGTGGGGCCTTGCAGCGTCCTAGAGCGAGTAGGGGAGGTTGTTTACAGGGTGCAGTTGCCTCCTAGGGGGAGGATAGTAGCGCTGCACAGAGACCGGATGGCCCCCTACAGAGGGCAGTCCCTCCCCTCCTTTCCAGAGGGACGTGTACAGAGCGTCCGTGACCCTGCTCAGAGGGACCCCCGACCGGGGCTGCGTTCCCCTCCCTCGGACTCTCCACCCCAAAGCCCCGAAGCTCCGCGTCCACCTCAGGGGCTCAGGAGGTCAAGGAGGGAACGTAGGCTACCACCCCGCCTCAGAGACTGTGTCGTTCCCTCGGGGACGAGGAACTTATTGCTGGGGGGGCAGTGTAACGATGGTTAAGTGTTATTGTACAGTGACATGTTGGTGATCTCTGCACACTGTTGTTGTTCCTTTAAGATTCATGTTTGGTTGTGGTGTACAGGAAGGGGTGGGTGGGACCTGGTTGTTCTGTGTGTGTGCCAGGCTGAAGAGAGGTGGAGTTGGAGAGCGCTTCCCCCTGAGTTAACAACCCGCTGGCTTATGTGCCAAATAAACGGACAAACTGAGACCCCAACCGTCTGGTTCTTGTGAACGTTACAATACTTACACCACATCTCCTGCATAGTGCCTGATGCGAAAGTCTCTGTCAAACTCCAAACTCTTGTCAGTTGGTGAGAGCTGCAGAGACAGACGAGAAGAGAGAGCAGCGAGTGAGCAATGACACGGTAAAGTGTTCCTCAGAACAATGTATTAAAAGCATAGAGCCTTAAGGCAAAGAAAGAGACATTCACCATTTATCTAAAAATATAAAGTAGTGTTACATCAGTGCTGCTTGTTAGTACTGTACAGCCCATTACCTAAGCTTTCCAATTCAAATCACAAGTGTTCAGCTCCAAAATAAGCAGACATGGGTCAGATTTACATTTAAGTCCCCTCACAGCTCTATTAACCTCTTAGGACCTGGCGTCCACATATGTGGAGATCACATTTTGGGTTATTTAGACCAAAATACTCAATTTTGCTCTACAAGGGCCTGATATCCACTTACGAGGACATTATACTGCTACTGTTCTATCAAAATTTTAAATGAATATCCTCATATGTGGCTCTTATTTTTCTTAAAAACAAAAATAAGGTAAAAAAAAAAAAAAAATCTGGTAATTCTTTCTTTTTACATTCATCAGGCCCCAATCAACCTAAATATCAAAGAGAAATTAAAAATGAATGCCGTGGAAGAGTTCGGGTCTTAGGAGGTTAAAAAAAACCCACACCATCAACAGAGTGTACGCCAGGGTTAATAATAAATAAGGTCAAAGTTTTCTTAACTTGAAGGCCACGTTTTGATTGTTGCTTGATCATCATCATTGCAGGGACAACACAGCAACGGCCATTCAAGCTCACATTCACAAGTTGACCTAACACGCACCAGAGAGAACATATGCAGGCACTGGGAGAACATGCAAGCTCCACACAGAACTGCCCCAGCAGGCCAGTGGGTTCAAACCCAGGACCTTCTTGCTATGAAAAGCGTAAGGTTGACAGATGCATCAGGGGCAACCTGGGTTTAGGTATGTTACCCAAGGATCCTTAGATACGCAGAGCAAAGGAGCCGGAGATTAGTAGATGACCCAGCTTATTTCCTGAGCCACAGGCGACCCCATAAAAAACCTTCTGATTTTATTTTCTTCTCCAGTGCCTTTAATGCAGCTCTCTACATGACAAACTATTAAAGTTAAACTGTATAGAGTGATGGGCAGAGCTGTTACTGCAAAAGTAGATGCAACGGGGCAGAAAACACCAAGACTGTCGTCACTGATAATGTCTCATAGAACAGGGCAACGAGGGGGGAGGACAGAAAGAAACAAAAGAAGGTGCTGAAAACATTCAAGGCACAGGCAATAGACATGGCAGCAGAGATGAGACAAGGAGAAAGAAGAGGGATATATGTGGTGTGATTGGAAGAGACAGAAGTAAAAAAAATAGAGTGTGTGTGTGTGTGTGTGTGTGTGTGTGTGTGTGTGTGTGTGTGTGTGTGTGTGAGATATACTGACACATGTATGTAGGCCAGTGACAGCAGAGCAAAGAGGGAGGAAGCATGAATGGAGATGCAGAGAAGTCTTCCGCAGCCCTGAAACAGCCTCTGATGAGCACATCAGGGTTCTTATTTCATCCACAACTGCACAGCAGTGAGTTCATTATGGGCTGTGCCGCTGGGTAAAGTAAGTGTGTGAGTGTGTGTGTGTGTATATGAGTGAGAGGCATCCCGAGATTCTGTCGCAATCCCAAGGAGACACAAGTGATTAGGAAGAGAAGGGTGAGGGTACAGGAAGCAGCAAGATTTTTAACAAGGAGAGAAAAAAATAATCCGTGAAAGCCCCTGGGATGGATATCTAAACATGGGTCGAGAAAGAAAAGCCCGAGAGTCATAGAGTATTGCCAGAAGTATACGGACAGGGCTTTGGTCTACAAAAAGTTTGTCTTTTATAATGATAAACAGCTGTTTCATACTCATTCATCAGCAGAAATACTACAAGCTTGGTCTGGCTCCTCAGATATGTGAAAATATTCTGTTTTGTTTTGGGGTTTTTTTTTTAAATATATAATTGTAAACTAAATTCTTTGGGGTTTAGACTGCAGGACATTTTTTCTGCTTTTCCTTCATTTTGTTAAACATTTTTCTAAAGCAATTAATCTACTAATTACTTGCATAATTAGTTGCCTGGAAGACTGAAAACAGCTACAGACTCTAAGGCTACCCTGAACACATGTCCTGTCTATTTCAGGTAAGCTTTAAACCACCAGGGCTGTAAACACCTGATATCACTGGTCATGTGTGGGGGGTATAACTAGCAACCAGAAGGTTGGTTGTTTGCAATGGCAAACAGTAAGCGTGAAAGTGTCTTTGCTTGGATTTACAATAAGATAGAAGTGTGGCAGAAACTAGCTTGAGTGCAAGGTGGTCATGGGGGTGAAAACCACAGACTGCAAAGAAATATACTGGTACAAGGAGCATGATCCATCACTATAGACACACAAGAAGAATGAAATCACAAAATATGTGTGAGCTTCGCAGGTCTCAGTTTCCAGACTTTTACAAACTAGAACGGAGTGAACAGAGTAAACAGTGTTTCTGAAACTCTTCATTTTAGGAGGTCCAGAAAAGTCAAAGTTGTAGTGTGAACCTAGAGGTAAACCTTTCAAAAGTTACAGACTTTAAAACTAAAATATTACCGTGGCTCTGCTCCAAGGTTCAGAACTTATCTGAACAAAATTTACTGCAGTGGTTTAATCCTAATCAGTGACAATCCCAAACCTATAGCACCAAAACTAAGCCCAATCCTTTGTGCATGTTTTTGCTTTTCTTCAAAACAAACAGAAATTTGCAAAAGACGGACTGTCATCCCCTTTTTTGTGTCAGAGAAAGCCATCCTCAATATTTATGCTACACTAAGAACATCCTGACTTGCATAACAAATCAATTGTCTCATTAACACACAGGAACAAAGAAAAGCCTCACACTTCCCAAAATATTTTAGATGCTGTTCTGAACGTCCCTTTCCTGTTGCTACTTGCACAAGCGGGGAATTTTTTGAAAGCTTGGCATGGAACAAATTTGACTGTGCAGAGCTCAACCTCATCTAACACCTCTGAGATGAACTGGAACACCGGCTGTGAGCCAGGCCAGGCCTCATCACCTGTCAGTGCTGGACCTCACTGCTGCTCTTGTATCTGGGCTGAAACCCTACTCTATCAGATCAATCCCAATGATCCTGGAATATCTGAAAATCCCATAAAAAACATTTATCTTTATTTTTGGTTATTAGTGTGGATGCTGATTAAGCATCCACAATATTGTTCTTCTACTTTTAAATTTCTGTACGTTTTTTGTATGCTATGTCCAGTTTTTTCAGAAAATGCATTTTCTAGTTATACATTTTACATTTTTACTATACATTTTAGTTATTATTTATACTATATAAATTATATTATATGGTCTAAATTCAATAAATAAGTAAGTTCAGTTCATTCAGTAAGTACAGCAAATTCTTCATGTTTCTCTCAAGTATAGGAGATAAACTGTTTGGAAAAATCAAACACACTTTTTAGGGGTTATTAGCCTTAAACACACACTGAAACACAGAACAGACAGACAAACAGATGCTATATCAGACAGACAGCCTGCATCTGTGGGAAGCCATACTTCCCTTCATCCATCCCAATCAGATACACTCCATCTCTCACACACACACACACACACACACACACACACACACACACACACACACACACACACACACACACACACACACACACACACACACACACACACACACACACAAACAAAAGCAGGATGCACACATGTAGACAAGACACAAATCTTGGCAGCGCTGTTGTTAGCACCTCCTCCGTGTCTGGGTTTCAGCCTAGCATTAAGTTTGAGACTGCTGTAGTGCTGGTTGTGGTGCTGCGTGCGTGCGTGCTCATCTACGGAGAAAGAAGCCACTTAAAAGAAAGAACAATGGTCAGAATAATGGCAACACAGAGACTTTGATGTCAGACGAAATAGCCACAAGCAAGGGTAGATGCACAATTATTAGGTCAACTTAAATCGCTGCATTTATTCTCAGTGAGATTAGCACTAATACAATCTACAGTACTAACCAGTACTGTGCAGTACTGACTCATATTTTTTTTCTACACTATGTTAACAACTTGTATTTTTTTTGAAAGGTTGTATTTAAAAAGCACAAATATCTTACTATAATAATAGTGTACATATGGATATATCTGTCTGTATGTACCTTTTCCTCCATAACGGGTGGACCAGTCTGAGGAAACACTGTCACACATACAGTGATTATTAACATCTATATTTTTTGTAAATCCCAATTCTTTTGATTTTTAAAATATATATAATTCAAATTATTCACCTGCCAATGGAATGTTATGTTCTCAGGTTGTTTCACATGTAACATTCGATGCACGCTGCCCATATATAACTTAACAGTCACTAAAATTTGTATCCACAATGGAATTTCATTCGGGATGCCACTAAATTCAGAGCAATTTTTTTTTAAAGAACTACGTGTTTTTAAGGAAAGTTTAAATATTTTTCTTTATCGTCAACTTTAAAAAATAAGGTCTATGACCCATCAGGTTATATAAGCCATCAGTAAAGATATTTTAAAAGTTAACAATTTTTAATGAGAGTGTCAGTGATGCGGTAGCACATTCAGCTCATGATCCATTAAAATTCAAAGATAAAATTAAAGAATAAACCTTGGTGTTGACCTAGAGTACAGTTTGGGTGAAGGCCTATTAAATGATCATTGTTTGCAAGTTTCAATTATATTTGATCAAGAGGAGGAGTGATTGTTGTAAATTGTGGGCAGATGAATGACTCACCATGACATAGGTTCATCTTTAATCTTAGAAATATAAAGACAGAAGCTGCTAAAATGTGAACAAGGCAAAAATGTAAGAATAACTAAAATAATAACTGCAGAGCAACTCAGTTATTTCAGTGAAATTTTTAAAAAAAAATGCTAGTGATGCTAATTTAAGAGGTAGGACATAGTGATTATGGCGAACAGCTTCACCTCATGAATGTAAATATGCAGAACAGAGAAAAAGAAAAAGTACAAAACATTTGAAAAGACCACAAGAGAGTTCCCAAAGCCTAAGGTGTTCCTGGTCACCATGCTTGCTTTATCTGATTTGCAGTTTAAAATTTGAATGTACGATGCCAGAAAAAAAAATTGTTTAAAATAAATTTTCATATTCACAAAGAAACAAAGAAGCACGACCACTCTGGCCTTCGTTTCACCCTGTTCTGCTTTAAAAATGAAATGCATGTTTAGCAGAAATTACTGCCGACAGCCAAAGCATTTAATTAAAAACAGAAAAGGACTTCAGGTACAGCCAAAAACATAAAACGAAACTGAGGAAGAAGAAAGAATGATCGGGTAATATGAAAATGGAAACAAGATAGACAGAACAAAAAATAATATCATTTAACCTCAAAATAACGAGCATTAAAATAATCTTGATAAAAGAATAGAAGGCAGAAGAGATGAGGCAACAAGAGATGGGAGGATTTAAATACAGAGAGAAGAAGCAGAGCGAGAGCTGAGGTGAGAAGGCGAGAGACAGACAAGAACTGTGGGCCGAGCGCGTCAGGTACACAGTGTAACATAAGCTGGTGTCAAAACGACAAAAAGCAGTGATAAGAAGCTTCCACACGTCATTTTCACTTTTTCCTTTTATTGCTGTCACATGTTTCAACATTTATTAGCAGAGAAAAGCGCCTTGAGGCGACTTTTGTTGTGATTTGGCGCTATATAAATAAAATAGAATTGAATTGAATTGAATAGAAAAGACGAGATGAAAACAACCAGGACAGAGCTGACAGCAGAAACTGAAGCAGAGGTTACTCATTCTTCTGCAGTATGTTCAGAACATACCTGACCATGAAGATAAAGGACTGAAGCAGCACTAAGAGCCAGACATCAGGCTTTGGTAACATATATGTAATTGGAAAGATCAACAAAGCGAGAGGCAACAAATGTAAAAGAAAAAATGGAAAATGTGAGTGAGGCTACAGCTTCCACAGACACTGGTTTTCAACTCAGCAGACCTGCTATAGGAGTTACTTGTTAGATCTCCTCAGGTCCACTCAAACAAGAAACACGATTTGGATAATCCCTCTGGTAGAGTTCAGACACTTAGAGAATAGTTCTTCATTAAAACCTCCAAAGTATGCACCCAACCGCCAGTATGCACGGAGGCAGAATGGAAGATAAAAGTAGATGTTTCACGTTACACAGCTGACCTTATTCACATCAGTATGGTCCTGGGTGTGAAACCCCTGGCTGACTGGGGCCTTTCTGTGTGTACGCATGTTTTCATGAATCAAAGATAATAGGTTCTGTCTCAGTACTCCAGTTTTCACCCACAGTCCAATGGCATGCAGGGGTAAGGGTAACTGGTGATTCTAAGGGCCAGATTTACTAAAAGGGACAAAATAGCGTGTGGGCGCAATAAATCTGGCACTAAATTAGCCAGAGTTATGAAATTAAGTGTGACTGGTTGTCTGTCTCTCTGTGGTAGCTCTGTCATAGACTGGTGACTTGTTCTGTAAAAGCTGGGATGAGCTACAGCCTCCCCCTGAATTGGAGCAGAAGGATAGGTAGCTTTTTAAAAACATTTTTAACAGCACGTTCCATGCTGTCTGAAACCCCCGGGGTACAATTTTTTGCTGTTTTCTAAAACAATGTATATGTTGCTTCTATGAAAATGATCGAATGTCCAATCTGAGAAAAAAAAGACATGTACCATCAATTCTAAAAACTACACTACATGTCTGCACTGTGGTATGAATTTTCTTTAACCTCCTCCTTCTTTAATTTCTCTTTGATATTTGAGCTGATTGGGACCTGATGAATGTAGAAACAAAGAATTACCAGATTTTTTATTTTTTTTACCTTATTTTTGTGTCTAAGAAAAATAAGAGCCACATATGAGGATATTCATTTAAAATTTCCATAGAACAGTAGCAGTATAATGTCCTTGTAAGTGAATATCAGGCCCTTGTAGGGCAAAATTGAGTATTTTGGTCTAAATAACCCAAAATGTGATGTCCACATATGTGGACGCCAGGTACTAGGAGGTTAAATGTTTAAAATTTTACTTAAAAATGATTCAATTGAAGTACAAAAATTACATTTACCCTAAAATACAAAGTTAATGTTGATCATCTTGTCATTAGTCCAATAACTAAAGCAGTTAAGGTCCAACTATTGTTTAATGTAACAGCCAATATTAAATGTCAGAAACATGGCTACTGGTTTTGACATTGGCTGTTACATTAGACACATCGGCCATGTTTCTGTACAGACGAGTTCAGTGGATCTCATTCTGGCAAACCAAACCCTTTTGAACAGATTTTATTGTTAAACTGTCAATAAAAGTGACCTCCAACTTAATGTGAAATGCCCCACTTTCTGCCAGCTTCTCGCCTTCCATCACCTCCTGCAATCACTTTTCCTGCAGTCCTGTTTGCCACCTGTGCCCTCCTGCTCTCTAGCCTCTGGACTGGAGAGCCATCTATGATGGCACAAGCCAGACCTCCCAATGAGAAGCATCTGACTATCTCCAAGCCTGTCAAGAACTCACACTAGGCACTGCAGTCAACAATGCAGGTGGCAGATGAGGAGATGGATTTTACGTTTCATGCCCAGTGCACTGAGTGGCAGCTGTCAGGACATTAAAACCCAGCATATCAAACTACATGCTAATCCAGACACCAACAGACAGAGTACAAACCCTGAAACAACCATCAGACTGTCCTGGTGCTGAACCGTTTTACGCCACCGATTCTCCTCTTAGAGGCATCAGTTAGCTGCCTGTGTCCATCCTGACTGCTACAGCTGACCTTGTGCATCCCTGGGACTAATGACCAGCATCTCAGTGATTAGCATCACCAACACATGGCCCATAACAGCTTTACCACTTAGTACACCATGTGCACTCATACATGTAGCAGAAGGCAGAGGACACACATACACAAGCATATACTCATGTACATCCCATTAGTATGCCGCGCCATAGCATGCCACATGCTGCGATGCTGTGATCTATGTGAAAGGTAAAAAAAGAAAACAGTGAAAGCAGATGGGAGAAAATTGAAATATATAAATTGAAACAACGAAAGATTTAAAAGCTAATAAAAAAACAGAAAAACTGATATTTTACTGCAAAATGCTACCAAACATGTGATTGCTTTAGCAAATTATAGATTAGAAAATGAAGCTGATGTTATTCTATTTAATAAATCCAGTATAACAATAACACTTTTCAGCAGCCCTAATCACAGTGTTTCCTGTTGAAAATCTTTACACCTGCAATACCAGATTTTTTTGGGGGCCACTTGGGAGCTACAAACAAAATCAGACAAAAATCCAGCAGATACGGAGCAAACGAGGTATTTGCTCTCCTTTCAGATCTTCTCCTGAGGGGAATCTCTGGATCTTTAGCTATCAAATTCTGCTCTATGTTGAACAACTAACTCTGTGTGCTTGTAAATGGTTGGGTAGTAGCACACATTAAATTACAAAAACAGCTGCCTGAGCACATTTATTTAAAATGTTACGGCCAAATAAAATATCTGTGTTACGAGGGAAGAAACTTATAAAGATAATCCATCCACCCAATTGTTAGCAAAAATGTTAAGGTTATACACACGCAAGCCCAGATACAACGCCCTTACAAACAATATTCAAATCAGTGGTAAACACTGAGACATAACCCAATAAGCTACTGCAGATTTGACATCTAATTCAATAGCTGGTCTCTACTGTTTGTGGTTTTCCGCTTTGTAATCAGGGTCATACCCAATAACTTGCAGTAAAAACTGAAAAGGCCAATCACTGTCTACAACTTTACAGCAAGTGTTTAAATTGTTGTGTAACTGTGAGCCTACAAACATACCATGCAGACTAAAATAGAAAAGAAATATTTAAACAATAAGGCTTTTACATTTCAGTGTTTGTGGTGCAAGAAGACAAAAAATCAAGTAAAAAGGCGACGAGGCGTGTAGACACAGTCAAACTACACAGTTTGTTAGCGATGAGTCATTACATTTATGAAACTAGTTAGATTTCAGTGTGATTAAAGTGTTGAGTCGAGCACACACAGGCTGATACAAAAACTGGAGACAGCTGGATTTTATGGCGCCAAAAGCAAAAATCTGACTGATGTATCACTCGCATCAGATTCAAGTGCTTCCCTTTAGGTGAGAATTCTCTGTAAACAAGCCCACAGCTCCCATGCATCAAAACTGCCTGATTAATTCATAACAAGGCTGAGAAGCCTGGAAGCAAATGAAAAGAAATTCAGATCAGCAGACTCCAACGCAACATGACATATGGAGACCTGAAAGAACGGTTTAGGAATGCTCTCTCTTCTTACTTTGACAACGGCGTGCCAAATTTAATGTCCACATGTAGTATGTAGCGAATGAACGAACACTGCAGAGCGTACGTATTTGTGCGTCACATTTTGTGAGCTGAAGCCAGACGACAGCGTAGCATCATTCAGTCCTGGAACCAGAGTGAGAACATTACGGTAGATCGTGTTATGTGAACATTTCCTGGAATTGATCTCTGACTCAATCTCTTGCTCTGCATGTCTCATTTCCATCTCATCAGCTTTTGAGGCTCTCATGCGACTACTGCACACTGAAGCAGAAATGGTTTACATTTCGTATACACTCAGCAAGCAGTTTATTAGTAAAATAACCAGTGAAAGGCAATGGATTTTTATACAGCACTGAACCTTCCTTCACGTTCAAACTGCTTTATTTAATTTTACACTATAGTGCTTTTGTTATTTAGGATCATTATGAAGTAATTCTAATGAATTACACCGAGTTATACCTACAAGTCTTTCTGTTATTTTGTCTGACAGTAACCTGAATAACTAAAGCATCTTCAGTGTTGGTCAAGTTACTTGAAAAAAGTAATCAGTAACTAATTACTGATTACTTCCCCCAAAAAAGTAATCCTGTTACTTTACTAATTACGTTTTTTCAAAAGTAATTAATTACTTAGTTACTTTTTATAAACATGATTTACAACCTGAATAGGTGATAAAGTGATAGATCTTTCAGCCCAATTCTACTTTTTCTACATAATCCATCATACAAAATGTAATCAAATGAAAAAGTCTCTTTTTAAAAAAAATTGTTTTATCAGTTTTAATCTTTTAACTTTATGCATCAAGCAAAAATTAAATTATATGCACCATTCTCTGACTTGAAGAAATTAGTTTAACATTTAAACTTATTTTCTGCACATTCCAGCACATAAAATAAAATATTTTTTGTGTTTACACTCAGTCTTTCAAATAGATGCAAGTAAAACACAGCAGAAAATAAATAAAGTCAAAGACTAGCGGTCCTGTTGCTCTATTTTCACCTGTAAAGCAGGAGTGGGGTAGGCGGAGGTTTGCCCTGGTGCAGGTGTGCCGCAGCGGTCAGTGGAAGAATACGCGAGTTTCTCTGTGAATTTCCCATTACGTCGTAGCGCACTCGGTGCTTGTTTACAGGGTTTTTTTTCCCGCTGTAAAAAGAAGTTTTCTTCCCACGCACAACGGACGCTAATGTTTTTGTCACTTTTTATGGAATCAAACTCAAAGTAAGGTCAGTACTTCCACACTTTAAACGCTGCACGCTCATACTCTCTCCTGCACTCGATATACAGTGGGGCAAAAAAGTATTTAGTCAGCCACCGATTGTGCAAGTTCCCCCACCTAAAATGATGACAGAGGTCAGTAATTTGCACCAGAGGTACACTTCAACTGTGAGAGACAGAATGTGAAAAAAAAATCCATGAATCCACATGGTAGGATTTGTAATGAATTTATTCATGAATCAGGGTGGAAAATAAGTATTTGGTCAATAACAAAAATACAACTCAATACTTTGTAACATAACCTTTGTTGGCAATAACAGAGGTCAAACGGTTACTATAGGTCTTTACCAGGTTTGCACACACAGTAGCTGGTATTTTGGCCCATTCCTCCATGCAGATCTTCTCGAGAGCAGTGATGTTTTGGGGCTGTCGCCGAGCAACACGGACTTTCAACTCCCGCCACAGATATTCTATGGGGTTGAGGTCTGGAGACTGGCTAGGCCACTCCAGGACTTTCAAATGCTTCTTACAGAGCCACTCCTTTGTTGTCTGGGCGGTGTGTTTTGGATCATTGTCATGTTGGAAGACCCAGCCTCGTTTCATCTTCAAAGTTCTCACTGATGGAAGGAGGTTTTGGCTCAAAATCTCACGATACATGGCCCCATTCATTCTGTCCTTAACACGGATCAGTCGTCCTGTCCCCTTGGCAGAAAAACAGCCCCATAGCATGATGTTTCCACCCCCATGCTTCACTGTAGGTATGGTGTTCTTGGGATGCAACTCAGTATTCTTCTTCCTCCAAACACGACGAGTTGAGTTTATACCAAAAAGTTCTACTTTGGTTTCATCTGACCACATGACATTCTCCCAATCCTCTGCTGTATCATCCATGTGCTCTCTGGCAAACTTCAGACGGGCCTGGACATGCACTGGCTTCAGCAGCGGAACACGTCTGGCACTGCGGGATTTGATTCCCTGCCGTTGTAGTGTGTTACTGATGGTGACCTTTGTTACTTTGGTCCCAGCTCTCTGCAGGTCATTCACCAGGTCCCCCCGTGTGGTTCTGGGATCTTTGCTCACCGTTCTCATGATCATTTTGACCCCACGGGATGAGATCTTGCGTGGAGCCCCAGATCGAGGGAGATTATCAGTGGTCTTGTATGTCTTCCATTTTCTGATGATTGCTCCCACAGTTGATTTTTTCACACCACGCTGCTTGTCTATTGTAGATTCACTCTTGCCAGTCTGGTGCAGGTCTACAATACTTTTCCTGGTGTCCTTCGAAAGCTCTTTGGTCTTGGCCATAGCGGAGTTTGGAGTCTGACTGTTTGAGGCTGTGGACAGGTGTCTTTTATACAGATGATGAGTTCAAACAGGTGCCATTCATACAGGTAACGAGTGGGGGACAGAAAAGCGTCTTACAGAAGACGTTACAGGTCTGTGAGAGCCAGAGATTTTCCTTGTTTGAGGTGACCAAATACTTATTTTCCACCCTGATTTACGAATAAATTCTTTACAAATCCTACCATGTGAATTCATGGATTTTTTTTTCACATTCTGTCTCTCACAGTTGAAGTGTACCTCTGGTGCAAATTACTGACCTCTGTCATCATTTTAAGTGGGGGAACTTGCACAATCGGTGGCTGACTAAATACTTTTTTGCCCCACTGTATTATCCATTGTTGATCTGCACACAGCTGTTGTCACAAACGTCGCACTCGCTTACGTCATTGTCATGAGACACTCTCGCAAAAAACAAAAAACAAAAAAAAAAAATCACGGTTTTAGTAACGCAGTAACGCAGCGTGCTTACGGGAAAGTAACGGTAATCGAATTACCGTTTTTGCGATAGTAATCCCTTACTTTACTCGTTACTTTAAAAAAGTAATCAGATTACAGTAACGCATTTACAAGTAACGCGTTACTGCCCATCTCTGAGCATCTTTATGCATAATGCAGGTATGTATAGTTGGAAATGAAGCTGCATCACTGGTGTTTATTGATGACATGGCCCAAAATAAATATCTATACTGTCTATACTGAGAAATGCTAAATTGATAGGTGTGAGCTTTCATAATCGTATCAAAAACAGAGCAGAAAAGAGAGCGTAGAGCTGCTAAAGCCAACTAAATGGTTCTCAAATGGCTCACTCTTCTGACCTCAGCCCAGTTGAGCATGCCTTTCACCTACTGAAGACAACACTTAATGCCCAAACAACCACACACAAGCAGCACTAAGCAATGCCTGACAACATATCTCAGTTAAATGAAATCCAGCATCTGCTGATGTCTGTGGGTTCATTGATAGCAAAGCTTCAGCGTTTAAAGTCATACAAATAAGCTTAAACTCAAAATTACTGTATGTAGGTTTACTTACTTTTGAACATGGCCTTGAATTAAAGCTGAAAGCCCACACTTTAACTGCATGATGAGTGCAGTTTAAATAAGTTCAAATCCCTTGTGGTGTTGCAGTTATATAACACACAAATACATTCATATCCTTCGCATGGAAAACAGAGTTGCTCAGTTGACCTTGGACCTGGCTTTTCTTTATAAAGCAACAGATGACATCTTCATTTTGAATAGAGGCAAACACAATCGCTTATTTTTACACATCCGGTAACTACTCGCAAATATTATTCTTGAGTTTTTCCTCAAGCCACCAAATAACTATAAAGATCACAGACATACTTAGCCAATGAGGTGATGTTCATTGATTTGTGAATTCTGACTTTGAAGCCTTGACTGCAGCACACTGGCCATCACCGTCTGGACCTTTGGTTCATTTAGAGCTACCATATTTAGATTATTTAGGGCTCCACCCTAAACGATTGGCTAAGGCTAGCAACAGGCTGTACTGCCTGTCACATTACATATCAGATGATTATATTGAATATCATTAAAGGAACTGCAGTCTTGGTGCTGGTTTCATTTTTCAACTCTGGAAGCTGCAGCTTGGTTGAAAGCAATGTTCTCTCTCTTTTGCACAACCTTTAAGCCATTTCGATAATTATCTGGTTCTTTTGTTACTCAGATGTCTGATTTTCCTTGTCTTTTATCGATGGGTAGGTTATCTAGTGTTATTACTTTGTTGGAAACATCTATGTGCTCATGGAATCTATTTTGATGGGAGAGGGAAAGAATACAATAATACCTAGCTCTTGTTTTCATAAAACTGTGCTTCACCCCTTTCATTTCTCTTGCGGAATGTGCACATCTCACTTCCCCTCACATAACAACTCCCAGTCTCTCACATTGCACCTCACTTTCCCTTTCCTCTTCTTTCGGTCTCCCTACATCTTCACACTTTCATCCTGCCAACTTGAGGAGCTCTGAGCTATGAGGTGAGAGTGCTTCTGTTAGTCTTTCAAGGCTGCAGAGCTCGTGTTCTCCTTGAATACTCAAAACCTTGAACATTTTAAAACTTTCCCAAAAACTAATTTGCATATGAATGTAGGTTAGGGCATCTGTTTTGAGGTCACAGTAATATACAGTTTCTCTCTTGCTGGCTCTGTTTTTTTCAGTGACCCTGTGTCAGCAATGACAACACTATTTAACTTCTAAAATGTTTCATTTTTTATGACCAAGAAATTCCAAATCCATTCCATACCTGACGGATAACACAGACATACTAACAAAATTCTCATGGGTTAGTTTTTTGGTTCTTTTTACTTTATAAGAGTTTCCAGAAAAACAACTGTGGGCTTGTCATGTGACACTCCATGTGTGGAGTAAAATATACAGCAGTTTGCATATCACAGCTCCTTAACTGCCAAGACAACACGTGACCAAAGACTGTGAGCAAATTTGTCAGCGTTTTTTCAATAATACAGGTATTTAACACTTTAGGTTTAAGTGTGTGTATCCAGCCACCCACCAGCTCCAACATCAGTCAGTACCAAACTAGACATGAAGCCTCCACTTCAATTAAAACGTCACTTCAAGCTCACTGAGTGTCATCATTTTAAAGAGGAACTCTAAAATGATTTGGCATGGTAAATAACATCTATCTCTATTTGTTTTTATCTAAAACATATCTATTGAGGCAAGTAGAGTGCGTTCTAAACATAAGATAAAGCTTTGGCTAATAAACAAAACAAAAAAGCATATTTATACAAAGCCATAAATCCATTTTACATTCCTCAAACACCAAAAAACACTTCCATATATACAGGGAGTGCAGAATTATTAGGCAAATGAGTATTTTGTCCACATCATCCTCTTCATGCATGTTGTCTTACTCCAAGCTGTATAGGCTCGAAAGCCTACTACCAATTAAGCATATTAGGTGATGTGCATCTCTGTAATGAGAAGGAGTGTGGTCTAATGACATCAACACCCTATATCAGGTGTGCATAATTATTAGGCAACGTCCTTTCCTTTGGCAAAATGGGTCAAAAGAAGGACTTGACAGGCTCAGAAAAGTCAAAAATAGTGAGATATCTTGCAGAGGGATGCAGTAGTCTCAAAATTGCAAAGCTTCTGAAGCGTGATCATCGAACAATCAAGCGTTTCATTCAAAATAGTCAACAGGGTCGCAAGAAGCGTGTGGAAAAACCAAGGCGCCAAATAACTGCCCATGAACTGAGAAAAGTCAAATGTGCAGCTGCCAAGATGCCACTTGCCACCAGTTTGGCCATATTTCAGAGCTGCAACATCACTGGAGTGCCCAAAAGCACAAGGTGTGCAATACTCAGAGACATGGCCAAGGTAAGAAAGGCTGAAAGACGACCACCACTGAACAAGACACACAAGCTGAAACATCAAGACTGGGCCAAGAAATATCTCAAGACTGGTTTTTCTAAGGTTTTATGGACTGATGAAATGAGAGTGAGTCTTGATGGGCCAGATGGATGGGCCCGTGGCTGGATTGGTAAAGGGCAGAGAGCTCCAGTCCGACTCAGACGCCAGCAAGGTGGAGGTGGAGTACTGGTTTGGGCTGGTATCATCAAAGATGAGCTTGTGGGGCCTTTTCGGGTTGAGGATGGAGTCAAGCTCAACTCCCAGTCCTACTGCCAGTTTCTGGAAGACACCTTCTTCAAGCAGTGGTACAGGAAGAAGTCTGCATCCTTCAAGAAAAACACGATTTTCATGCAGGACAATGCTCCATCACACGCGTCCAAGTACTCCACAGCGTGGCTGGCAAGAAAGGGTATAAAAGAAGAAAAACTAATGACATGGCCTCCTTGTTCACCTGATCTGAACCCCATTGAGAACCTGTGGTCCATCATCAAATGTGAGATTTACAAGGAGGGAAAACAGTACACCTCTCTGAACAGTGTCTGGGAGGCTGTGGTTGCTGCTGCACGCAATGTTGATGGTGAACAGATCAAAACACTGACAGAATCCATGGATGGCAGGCTTTTGAGTGTCCTTGCAAAGAAAGGTGGCTATATTGGTCGCTGATTTGTTTTTGAATGTCAGAAATGTATATTTGTGAATGTGGAGATGTTATATTGGTTTCACTGGTAAAAATAAATAATTGAAATGGGTATATATTTGTTTTTTGTTAAGTTGCCTAATAATTATGCACAGTAATAGTCACCTGCACACACAGATATCCCCCTAAAATAGCTGAAACTAAAAACAAACTATAAACTACTTCTAAAAACATTCAGCTTTGATATTAATGAGTTTTTTGGGTTCATTGAGAACATGGTTGTTGTTCAATAATAAAATTATTCCTCAAAAATACAACTTGCCTAATAATTCTGCACTCCCTGTAGAATATATGTATAGTTATAAAAAAAATAATTTAACACTAACAGTGCAATATAAATAAAGATGCCTAGGCATGATGACGGTGGCAACCCTAGACTCTAACACAGTCTACGTTATTTAAATAATCCATAGAGCGGCCAAATAGGACAAACATTCAGTGTAACAGTTATAAAATTCTTGTGTAAAGATCAGGTTCATGCAACATTACTCTGATGTCTGCACTGCATAAATAAACAAATAACAGAGAAAAACATTCAGAACTTGAGTCTAAGGAGCTTGGAAAGAAAAGCATCTGGAGCGTCCAAGCTCCTTAGACTACGATGACCTGGATGACTGAGAACCTTTGCAGACATTCAGAACAGGACACATCAGGCCAACACCAGAATGATGATCTGCGTTTTTCATCCTTCATATGGCAAAGTGGCATTTTCTCTTGATGTGCATGTTTTCCTTTTCCAAGTCTCCCATTTTAGTTTCAGTACTACATTGACATAAAACATAGACTCAATAAGACCACAGGTCTGCGAGACGTACATAATTTGTGAACAATTCTAAAAAGTGAGGAATAACCGATTAAAAAAAAAAAAAAAGCTACATTCTGCACATATCATGCATGTAGCTTTCTCCTTCTTTTGGGTCAAAAACTTTACCTGGCTGTCACAAAAAGCAAATAAGACTGAATGCAGTGAGATGTCCTGTCTGTCTCTTTGCTGCTGTTTCATTCAGTACTGGGGAAAGCACTGCGAGCCCCCAGGCAAAAAAACTAAAAATATATACAGTATGACAACAGACTGGATCAGACAGACTTGAAGCTTTAAATATGTTATAAACAAAAAGCACTTTTACACTTGTTTCCATGTCATTATTGTTGTTCTTTTGCTGTTTTTCTATAGGGTACATCAAACTTTAACTGAGGACAGCTGAAAAGCTATAGAAATACACTTGAGGGTGCTGCTTACTATTATATTGTGAAGGGGTGCATATAACAGCAGTGTTTTTACTTATATGTTAAAAATACTGGCGGCTGCTGGTGTTACCTCTCAGCCTCCCAGTACATATAGCTATGGTATCAATTTGAAAATACCACATTGTTTTGTTTTCAAGTTATTGCATTCACAAGATTTCCAAAAAACATGACCTCTGATCTTGAGGTCAAGGTGAGTGAGATTTGAACTTCTCTGAGATTCTCTGCCACAACACCCCATCAGCCTTTTACAGCTAAGAGGTAAAAAGGAGAAGACACTCGCTACACTTCAGTTCATCCACTTTCATGCTCTTGCAATAAGCAGAACATTTAATTTAACTGCTGTTTTTTTTGTTTCAGATCATTCAAAGATCATCTTCTCTGCATTCAATGTTACTTGGAAAGCTCATCTCTTGTGGGGTCTGGACAAATTAACTTTTGAAAAGATGTTAATCTAAATGGTAATACGCACCGTTTATTCCCCCCAAAATGCCCCAGAGATCGACTAAAGGCCCCTACAATTCACTCATTATGGCAATACTGCCTGGCAACATTAACAGCCTCCACATTGTACAGTAGTCCAGACACTGCAGGAGGAAAGTCTCTGGATAATATTTATTCATGCCAATATTGGTTCCAGGAAGTAGCAGCTGGATCACTTTACATTCAAACCCACCACTTCACATGCCTTTCAAAGTCAGAAGTCTGCTACCAGCAGCAGGAGGAGGTCGGAGTGTAGCAGAAGAGTGATGGCGAGGGGAATACTGACTCCAAGATGATAAGAGGGTAAGAGGAATACACCCCACAGTACAATCTTTACCTGATCTTGACTCATCCTGGCTTTATTCACAGTTTCTATGTCACAGTGCACTTCATTCACTTTGAACTATAACAGCAACTGCAGGGTTCACTGCCTACCGTTCACTATTCTTTCTTCACATCACATGGGACTATGCAGCCTTTCAACAGTTTTGACACAGTGACTTACTTTTAAGTATTTTGATCCACAGTATGCTGCCCAGAAATATACAGAGATGTTTACCTACCACCTGTCATCATTTATTTTCACTCTATCACCCTCTCCCTCCTCTCTCCTTTTCTTCCTCTCTTTTTCTCTGCATGGCTCCCCTCATGCATTTGTAAATACGCATTCTCCACTACTTATACCAACACAGCAAAGCACCAGCTCCACAAACTCTCATTGGCTGCCAGTGACATCACTTGTGCAAAGTGTTGAGTCAGACTCCAAGAAGCTCTTTCACTCACAGCTGATGCCCCCTTGTGTCCACACAGAAAACTGCAGCCCTAAAAATAAAAACACCTCCTGGATTTGAACACTAATCATCAGCTGCTCCAGACAACCTTTTACATGTTAAACAGCACTAGAAAAAGCTACATACACGCAAACCAGATCTATGACGGCAAGTCACCTTAACCTCATTGTAAGCCATCTGATCTCCCGGAGAAAGCAAAGGATGTTTGCAAATTAAATTGGCTTATGTTTAGTCTAATGGTCTGCACAGACCATTAGAGTGAATTACACTGTAAGCCTGGCTGATTATTAAAGCTAACGGGATCATGTTCAGTCTCTTTCCCCAAGCACTAATCGCTACTGCACAGTGTAATCTGCCCTCTGCTGTTCTCAGGTTACTATAGCCACACAATGCCTCATTAGAAGCAAACAGCCTTGATTTTTTACATCAAAGTTTGCTGAAAAGTGTGTAGTTTTGGATCTAAGGGATAGCAGGAAATTATGAAAAAAATATTTGATTAAACTGTGCTGCAGAAATATTCCCTGTACATATTGCTCTGGATTGAGATGAAAATTACAGCCATCATGTGTTTTTAGATTGATTAATGTGCTATTTTGTTTAATATTTGTCCATAAAATGTCAGAAAGTTGCTGAAATCACAGTCTAAAACTTATTTGGGTTACTGAAAGCCAGACAGCAATCAGACTTCTGACCCATTTAAAGGAGAAGCTGCTGAGTTCAAAAAAAGAAGAAGATAGAGACAGCACAGCGCGCACTTCATTTTCCCTACCTTGCGGCTGGTGTAGTGGGCATGCTTAGCCAGCTTCGTATTGAGTCCTTGCAGAAAAACCTCATCAGTGACTTTGCCCACATTCATACAGGCTTCATCCAGCACAGCAAAGATGCCCTTATGCTGCTGTTCCACCAGGTCAACAATGATCTGGTTATTGAAGTAATCAATCTAATAAAGGAAACAAAGGAGTAAAAGTAACCATGATGAAACGAAAATATACAAGCAGGCAAATTAAATACCATATGATGATGTACGAAAGGATCTTAAATGAAAACTACTTGATAAAACATGTTAATGATCACTGAAAAGTTAGAGTATTTTCTTCTTACGTGTTTCCAGGGGATGCCTTCCCTCTGATACTCATCCTGTTCCTGCTTTAGCACCAGCTGGATGAAGAGCTGCTGCAGCTTTTCATTACAGTAGTTGATGCAGAACTGTTCAAAGCTGCAGCATAAAGAATAGTAACATTAAATGCAATGTGTTTTACAACAAGATACAAAGACAAATGTATTGGAAATTCTCATTTTTTAAAAACATTTTATTTAATTATTCTTTCTTATACAGACCTGTTGTTCTGGAAAATCTCAAATCCATAGATGTCCAGAACCCCGATGACAGTGTTTTTCCCGTGGATTTTGGCGTCATAGTTCCTCACCTCAATGATGTCATTGATGCGACTCACAATCCAGCAGAACAAGCGCTCATACATGGCCTGTGGACGACAAAATCGCAGCGTGAATTGTTTGTTTTGGACTCCTTGGCAGCTTGCTGGTGAGCAAGTGCCTTGCTCATGGGCACAAGATCACCCAGTGTGCAATTAACAGTTAGAGAAGTTAAATGTCAAAATATATGAGTCACAACCCACAGTGCTGGTCCTGCAATTGCCCACAAACATTACATCCTCCACAGTCTCCAGCCTCTGTCTCGAGTCATAACACTGTGACTCATGCAAGTGTGAATCAGTGTGAACAGCAGTAGAAATATCACCAAGCACTGAGCAAAATATCACAGCCCTACAGGTGCTGGCCCACAGGCCACCGTGAACATATCGAGTATTCACAGCAATAACCTTGGCTAGCGCGTCCCGCCCGTAGTTGGCCTCTTGTGTTGTGTGCTGTTTTTCAATGACATCCCGTCCCGTGGCTACCGTGCGATAAAGCAACGCCTTCTCCACGTTTTCCTCCTTGGTGGACAGCAGCTCCCTGATCACAGACACCAGCTTTGTGTTCTCTATCAGGGTCACATCACCGTCCACTCCAAATGTCAAATTTCCCTAAAATATAGAACAAAGACAATGGCTTAGTATTTATGGCATGAAATACTAAAGTAAAACGTCTACGCTACGTGAGAAATTTAACTTAAATGAGGAACATATTCTGCTTAACCCAACTAAACTTTAATAACGTTGTGGTGCTCGTCTTTTAACGACCACTAAACTGAAATAATTTTCAGGAATTTGCTTTGAATAAACAGACATAAAAATCATAAAACAAAGCATAAACAACATTTTAAAAGTGTAAATATGATCTGATTATGCGACAAACACTATATACAGTAACAAAAATAAATAAAAATTCTCATTCACCCCACACAAATCAGCCACATCAACAAAACCACTGTCAGGTGCACTGAATAACTCATCGTCTCGTTCCTTATCAATCTTCAGGGGAATTCTTGGCTCCGTGTATTCACGTCTAACTCACATACCACCCACTTGAACACTGATCTAGCCTTAAGGAACCTCTCCCTGACTGGACTGGCCTCCCACAGCAGTACAATGCACCCCACTACACTAGAGATTTTATTTAGGAACACCATAAAGGTCCTAAGTCTTGACCCATCCTCCAAAACTCCACAGATCCCAATCTGATGGAGCACCTGCAAGATCCGCAGGACCCAGGCAACCTCCTACCAACCCCAGAGGCCAATATTAGGTGCGTCGCTTTAGTATTGGGGCTGGACATTTAATAATTCTTCTGATTTATCCCAAGTAATAATAAAAGTAATAAGAGTTTGTACTCTGGGACATCTAAGGAGCTTGGAAATTAAAGTGAGTGGACTTCTTTAAGTTTCTTGAAGATGCTTCACCTCTCATCCAAGAAGCTTCTTCAGTTCTAAGAGAAGTTTCCATGACCTGGATGACTGAGAACCTTCACAGACATACACTGGGACACAGCTGGCAAAAGAAATAAGCAGAGTTGTCGTATTACTGGGCATTACCAGATGCAGGATGGTTGCCAGGATCTTGTAAACAGTCTGAATCTCATCCCCTGTGAAACCGATCACTTTCATGGCATCAGCTACAGCTTTGAAATCAGCACCATCGTTGATGCAAGACTGGAGAGAAGAAGGAGAGACACTGAAAGCGGATCAAAACAAATAACTGGAAGGAAACAGGAAACAATCAGCAAAGCCTAACATCTTTTCAACATTTATCCCCCTTAATGGTTCAATGGAACAAATACAGATGTTAGTATACAATGTTACAGTTTACAATGTTTTTCTGTTTAGTCTTTGTGCTTTCTCCTTTCTCTTCTAATCAATTGAGTCAGGATATCACGTGTTAATTAAATAACAAACCAGCTCTTAGCTGAGATGCTTTCCTATAAAAACAGGAGTCGCTGAGGCGAACTGTGTACAAACCGCCACCTCGGCTGTGTGGTGGTGTTTTGTTCCATGACGTCAGGCAATTTGTTGCTGTCAAGTGGTTTTGTTCCTACTCATTAAGCTCAGGCAAAGATGGCAACACACAGCAGAAGTCTGAATTAAAACATATCTCAAGAGACCACAGTGAATTTAATGCACCGTGACTTTGAATTGTTAATCAATGAAATTATTTTTTCCACTTGTGCTCCAAATATGGGAGTTACGTGGTTTGTTTCAAAAAAGCCTATAAACTGTGGTCAGGACAGACACATCTGCAAATCGTGTGCTTGATTGTATTTATCCCAGTGCAAACAAACTTACTGTCACGCTGACATTCTTTTAGGGGTTTTCATGCTTTGCCAGTTCTATAAACACATCTTAATAGTTTAATTTTTTAAAAACAAAACCACAACAAAGTTCATATGTGAATTGCAATGTATATAAATTGCCTAGATTACCTTAAGCTGGCCTCCAACTTTGATGAAATTGTATGCTTTTGGGTCCTTCTGGATGTGAAGCGAGCGTAAAAGGGAATCTGGAGCTCCTCTGAGTAGCTAGTGAAGGATAACAAAGAAAATACTTTGTTGTTTTTAATGCTGTTGACTGAAACTTTGCACGTGTTAATCATATAGAACAGAAATATGCTGCAGCCTGAGCCATTAGCATGCCAATCTTAAGTTAAGCCATTTAGGAAAAGTAAAAAGAAAAAGAAAAGATGTTTACTCCGTGGAATTTTTCCCAAGTTCAGGAAATTGTCTAAATGATACCCTTAACTAAAAATGTTTGCTTTTCTGGTTCAAATAGCAGACCTATTAGTATGCTCCTCATGCTCAGCAAGCAATAAACAAACAAACAAAAACATATAAAACAACCTAGAGTGCAGAACAGGGCAGCCGGACTAGTTCTGCACTGCTCCTACCAATTTGCACGAGATGCATAAACAATTATCTGGACTTACCGATAACTTAAAGGCACAGCTTTTGTTATATATACACAAAGGTATCATGAAATCTAGGCCACATTTGTTTTGTGATAAGAAAAGTGTTTGAGTATCTGAAACAGGTTGCCAAACATCAAACAAAGAAAGAGTTTCATTTGACAAGTTTCTACGGCAACGGTTGTGGAGTTTATCTCAATGAGTACTGCAACTATTTAATTTCCGGAATTTCTTTACCTGGATTTCTTTACCAACACAGATTGCCACTATTGTTTCTATGCTCTTTGATATTAGCGGAATATTAGTGTTGTTTTGAAACATGTTCATGTATATTTTTAAAATGGAATCCAGGAAGAGTAGCTGTGCTCTGTGTTACAGCCAATGGGGGTTCCTAATAAATAAACAAATAAATTCAACATCAAACAACCTCAACTCACTATCCTCCCACATTTGGAAACAAAAGGTCTTTTGACTCAGAAATGCTGCAGGGATTCAGAATCCTGCTGCTGAGTCTGTATTTTGCATATTAAAAAGGGGACCCTGTGGAGCTTTTCTAAAAATAAACTAAAATTGTGTTTTCATCCAGATTTCCCTGCCAAAATGTGTTGTCTGTCTTCAAGGTCCAGCTAACATATTTACAGACTGTTTTCATCAGTGTTTACTAGGTTGCAGTTTACTTTGATTGCACTCAGTAGTGTTTATTGTTGCACTACTGCTCACTGTTGATCACTGAATTAATGAGACACCGCTGCATTTGCATTCATGTGAATCCATATGTGCATGCACAGGGAACCTTTAACAAACAACCTTAATGATTACATGCAAATAAACACAGGTGCGCACATATTTACCTGGTAGAACGAATGAAAGCTCCTCTCGCCTTCCTGCTGGAAAATTACCCTGGACTGTTTGGAAAATGAACAAAACGTGTGTCACATAATGCTCGAAGCCTTGTCAACCAAGAAAAAACAAAATCTGTAACTATCACTGCATGATTTTGCTTTATAAACATATAAAAATAATATGGTAGGGTTAGGATGTCAGGCAGTCACTCTGGAATTACACAAACAGAAAGAACAGACAGAGACCGCTTGGAACAATGTGCTCGGCAACTACTGTAACAAACTCCAGGCACCTTCATTTTAATGCTGAAAACTTTTGCACATGTACTTAAAATATTTTAGAATCGTCATGCACTAATCAAACAAAGTCTTTACCAAATGCAATGCATACCTTCTCCAGCAGGTAGTTGTTAATATGGCCTCCGATGGGATCCCCCTTGAAGTCAAAATTAATGTCCATGTATTTGCCAAAGCGGCTGGAGTTGTCATTACGGTTGGTTTTGGCATTGCCGAAGGCCTCCAACACGCAGTTTGATTTCAGCAACATGTTCTTTACTCTGTGGGACGGCATCATGATATTAGAAGTTAAGTGGCTGATTATAGAGGACCTAGTATGTATATTAGTTACCATGGTTATGTAGCCATTATTTCAACAGCTGATGTTTGTGTGTGTATATGTCAGAGGTAATATAAGTACAGACATTCTCCACTTAAGCAGAAGCTCAGATAGTTGTGTCAAAAAACACTTTTTACTCAAACTAAAAGTGTAAAAGTACAGGCTCTGAAATGTACTTGAAGTAAAAAGTAGCTCTTTGAGGGCATTTTCAAGCCATCTGAATCTCATGTTATACTAATATACTAATAAAATAATATTAATGGGAGAGAATACACAGTTTGTTTCAACCTAAATTCTCATTCTTATAAATCCACACAGCCTGAAGCTTGTGCAGGATGCAAGCAGAGAAAAACAAAGGAAAATTTTTTTAAAGGCACCGGTCTGCATGATGGATAGGTGACTAAAGAGAAAAGTGAGGTTAAAGTGGGATTTGATAGGCAGGGGAATCCTAGTGGTGCACCATGGGGGGAAAGAATCCCTTAGACACTATAAAGCTGAAAATACAGACACAATTCTGTGAGCAACTCTAATTAGCTTCATCATTTTAAATTCAAATTTATGTCTGCTACCCTTTATGTAATCTAACACTGACCATGAACATCACAGCCACTCTGCACCAGTGCAACATCATCCATTCACCACAGTAATGCAAATTAACCTGCTTAAACCTGCTTAACCTGGACTAACCTATATTTAACTGCTGAGTAGGGATGGGTACCGGTGTCTGACATAAACGGTAGTAACCAGACCGAAAAGCAGCGCACATTTCGGTGCTTTATTTCGGTGCTTTTTTTTCCTGAGCTGTGATACACTTTAGATTCTAGCCAATCATTTTACGTTTCCGAGGATCGTAGGCGGGGCCAGGTACGCAAGTTCTGTTAGAGCAGAGCTACAGATTAAAAATGTCCAAGGCGAAGCGGTCAAAAGTCTGGCTGTACTTCATAGCAAAAATATGCAAACTCAGCAGCCTGCAACAAGTGCTTTAAGCTGATACTGTGATACTGTCAAAGGAGGTAACACCTCAAATCCGATGAAACACCTGGCGACGCGTAGCGTTTTTTTTTAAAAGCCCAGAAATGCGCCGTATTTGATAGCTTGCTGCGAGACCTCACACCGAGCACATCTACTGCGGGTGGGTTGCCTGTTATGCAACATCCCCCAAAAACACGAAGAGGAGAGTCCTGGCCCCTAGCCCTGCCAGTGTAGCAGAAATGATGAGGATGATGATGGCAGCAGCAGCCGTTCTTTTCTGCGTGAGTAGCTAATTTATGTTGAGTAGGCTAACCACGTTATTACATTAATGCATGTAAGGTGAACTAGCAAACATCATCATAGCTACATGCTGTCCTCTTGTTTGATGGCAGATACTCCCTTCACCCTGGCTAAAAAGGCTAAAATGACCAAAGAAAAAGTGGAAAACAGTTAAACATGAGAGGTTTAGGACAAAGTTTGTGTTTTTTCCATTGTTTAAGCACTGCTTCCAGCCAAGAGTGATACCATATATGCCCCATAGCTGCAGAAAAGGCTAACATTGTTATATTTTTACAAAAAACAGCTGAACATGAGAGGTTTTTGGACCAATTTTGTGTTCTCCATTCTTTAAGCACCGGTTTGAGCACCGTTTGAGCACCGGCACAGTTTCAAAAGTACCGATTTGGCACCGGTATCGGATAAAACCTAAACGATACCCATCCCTACTGCTGAGTATTTTCATACAACCTTTAAATAAAAAATAAAGTTAGTATACTTTAATTTCACTTACAGGATGTTTCACAATATGAAAAACAAAACGCATGACATCAAAAGCGTATCGTGCACAGATCTGATATTAACAAGCCCTAAAATAACTGAGGACATGACATATAAGCTTGAAATTTCCAGTTTATCAAATGTCACTGAGCAATCTATAACCTGCCGCCTTCTTCTCTGAGTAAACATATCAATCAAAAATCCCACTCTGGATCGTTCAGGCCCACTGTAACCCCTGAGTACAGTTCTATAAATAATACATAAATAAGGTTTTTTGTTGGTGTATCTTGTGATGGATACACCAATAGGATTGTTTTACGTTTTACTGTTGAAATATTAAGTCTGTGCTTGAATCTGTATGGAAGTGAAAGGAGATATGACACATATGGTCATTTCAAGCTAAAAGCTTCAGCTGTGAGAAAAAAAAAGTCCCGCCCACCTGCTGTCAAAGCACCTGTTTGCGAGGGATAGCCAGTTAGAAAGAAGTCAACTTAAAAAGAGGGCAAACAGCCGCCAAGTTCAGCCAATTTAAAAACAGTGACTCATACGGTCTAGTATGTGGATCGAGAGATAAACAGGTAATTTATATGGGACATACATAAACACAGCCAACAACTTTAAACACTATGTGTACACAGTAACTTACTTTAGTGCCTTTTTGATAAAGACTGTATACATACGAAGCACATCCTGTCCACATACATTTCCTTTAGAATATCATTAGTATGTGAGTACGCAGTCAAACTCCTTCTACCCATCTACAATTTGTTATTTTCTAAATATCCTTTATATAATCAAATACTATACTCTTCTATACTCAAGGGTTTTAAAGCATTGGCTAATTATACCATCCTGTACTGAAATGTAATGAAGTAAACCACCAGCTGCTGTAACCTCAGCGATAAATAGAAAGCACAATTCTAAACTTTGCTCTGTGAGCAAAGAATTTTATGGATTTCAAAATGTTTATTCGTGCATAAAGTTTTAGTGTCTCCGCATTTGTCAGCACTTTGTATTCACCACCTAAATGGTTGACCGTCAAGGCTTTTCCAGCTTTTTCCCTTGACCTACATTTCGTGGACTTTGCATCAAAGCTGCTCTACTTTCTTATTATCTTGATGATTTTAAGAGACTGAAATAAAATCCGACTGTAATGTGATGCAACGACTTCTTTTTGCACAGTAACAGCTCACACCTATTCACTTATCAGTGGCTTTGACTAAGCTTAGCTGAGCTGTAACTATATCCCACTATGATCTAAAAGCCTCTGACCACTTGCTGATTTACTTCTAAAATTAAAGACTGACTTATTTTTAGCAACAAAACCTGTGATAAGACCTGCGAGTAGTCATCATTGCACTGGGACCGACACAAAGAATGAAGAGTTAAATCCTGTTTACTCAGAAATGTGTTGTGAGACCGTTTACACCTTCTATTAAAACATACGCGCCTGGTTGTTTTTGTTCAATAACCATAACACTGATTATGTGATAAGCTTTCTGCCCACAGAAGTGGTGATGCATAACAACTGGAACTCACAAGAAAACAACTTCCTTTCTGGTAATATTCACCATGTGTTTATGTGCTGACAGTGTCCATAAGAGCTGCTCACCTTTCAACTTCAGCCCTCTGATTAGGATTGGTAATAGCAGCAATGTATTGCATTATATACTTGCTGGCTTCTGTTTTTCCTGCTCCACTTTCCCCTGAAACAAAAAACAAAACAAAACAGTTTAATAGCGGGTTTTTTTTTTTTTAAATAACCATAAATCATGTTGGCATCTATAATTTTGTGGTGTGTTGCATGCTCTGCAAATTTAACCAACAAAATGCAAGTGGTTTAAAATGCTGAATATTTTAAACAGACAAGAGTTGAGACGTCCATGCTGGTGAGACCCATAAACAAATCCTGAGCTGCAGTTTTTGTTTTATATTCATGTTATGCACAAAACTATTTAATTCCACATTAATTATTTTTTTATTTTACAAATAATATTTGCCCGAACCACATGACAGAATGCACTCATGGCGTGATCTCAGGACCTGAGGGTCTTATTTCCCTCTCTGACCACTAAGTGGTGCTTCATCCTCTCTGCACTCACCCAGCTTGTGACCACATGAAACACTTGTTTTGGACTAAGTCACAGTGAAGTGCCTATCATCATTTTCAGCTGAATTGAGAAGACAAAACATCTGAGTCATCAGAAGACAATGTGTGAAGTCAACAGCACAAAAAGAGTTTCAACAAATGCTTTGTAGATGTAAAGGTGTCTTTTGTCTGGTCTGTGCAGGGGGGCTTCTCGTGATACCTGAGATGACAATGCAAGTGTCTTTGTTCCTCCTCTTCATGGCTTTGTAAGCAGCATCAGCAATGGCAAACAGGTGTGGCGGCCTCTCGTAGAGCTCACGGCCCTTGTACTGTTCTATGACGTCCCGGCTGTATATGTTCATGGCACGGTAAGGGTTGACAGACACCACCACCTCGCCGATGTAGGTGTAGATCCTCCCCTTCTCAAACCTGAAGAATATAAAAAAATGATTTTTTTATTGATAATCACAACCAACAAGATTAGACTGATAGCCTGGCAATGATTTCAATGATTTTCATTGAAATAATAAAGATTAACAAAACTTTTTTTGGAAACATATGTTTAAAAAAACAAAACAAAACTACAATGCAATGCCTTTACTATTCAAAATGCATAGTTTCCATGTATTTAGAAGATATAATTCTTATTTTTTATACAGCTCATTTACTGTATTACTCTAGAGTTCTGTATAGTCTAATATCAGACACCAGAAACCACAAAAAGCATTATAATTACAACACTGCAGAATCACAATGCTGACACAATTGCAACACTTGTCAACATCGCCCTTTTACAAATCAGTCACACCACATTTTAGACCTCTACAGATTACATTTTCACCAATTACAATAGCAGAAAGGCATTTATGAAATATGAACAAACTGTGACACCAGCTTAAGGTTTCCCATCTTGCTTTATTTGCATGTTACAATATCATGCTGCAGATGTTATTAGCGTGCTCTGTGTTAGACGCTGTTTTGAATGTATCTGTTGTTATGAAGGTTAATATCAATAAGGAAGCTGTTTAAATAATAACTGATGGCTTATGGAGAAGGGTTGGGTTAAATCATTGTGAACCAGCAAAGCACTATTAACAGATATTCCAGTGTATTTTGGGGGAAGTCTTTGTATATAGTATGTTTTTCTAAGTTTTCTAAAGAGACATCCCCAGATTTCTGTGGAAGCACCCAACAGGTCTGATGTTTTCCCTAATCCACATCCCACCCCTTTGGGATGAACCGCTGACCAATCTGACCAGATTGGAGCATATCCAGCCACAGGAGTAAATTAGGTTTTTTCTTCTTCAGTTTAAAAAAAACAAGCAAAATAGCTGCCAAACATATAATAGTTCATGTTAAAGTTGCTCTACCTCTGGCTACCTTTCCCGCGCTCTAACTTTCTGTGCCCTTTTCTTTCACCCACACAATCTTTCTCTCCCTCTCCTGGCTTTTCCCTCTCCCTGAGGCCGCCTGCCTGACTTCCTTCCTCTCCAAAATGGACTAGGATGCCAGTTTCTCTCCACAGAAGAATGGTCTCTTTCTCCACAGCTGCCAAACCTCTGCTGCTGCATTTGCAAACAACCCTAAAAGCATATTATGACTGCTGAGTCAGACGATGAGAGAGGTTAAGTAGTCCTCAACACTTCGATATTGCTGCACATGAACACATTTGTCAATATAAAAGTCTTTGAGCATCATCCCAAATTGCTGATGGGTGTCCAAGACTCTCATTTTGTTTATCAGCATATTTAAAAGGAGATAAGCCTCAGCCCTGTTAATCTATTTTATGCGCCCTAAAATGGCCTCTGTGTGACATTTGGATTCAAGATGATCGTAAACCAACCTTCCAGTGCAGGAAATTGGCTCTATTAAAAAAAAAAAAGGAAAAGTTTCCATCAGATTAGATTTATCTTTCATCAGTTGCAGTGTCCCATGGAAATAGAAACTAAATACTGGTTTATGGTCATATCTCTAGACCCAAAGAAGCACAAGTACTAAGAAAACAGGAAACAAGAGAACAGAAAATTCTAAGAATGTAAAACAGCAAGGCACACACTCAGATTAGCTCATTCCTGTGTTTAGATTGACTGACACAGTGTCATAGGTGGCAATGACATACCACACACACGTGTCCTGAAAGAGGATCAACCAGAACAAGGTTAGATAAAAACAAAAACACAAAAAAACCACAGAAAACCGAAGGTATTCTTTGTGACTCAATATATTCAATACTAATTTTTGCTGTGCATGCATAATATAATGTGCTTATTCTCAGCCAACATGGCCCATCATCGTGTTACTTTTCAGTTACACTAAATATATAAAAGAAATTCTGACATTTGAAGACCAGAGCAAATATTAAAACCACCAGTTAAACCTCCAAGCACATGGAGGTTGAATGTTCAGGTTCACAACAATGTCTCTAAGCAGCTAAGCTAACTTGCTAGCAACTCCTCCCCTGGTGCTACAGTAAAAGACCTATTGTGCCCTCCACAAGCAGGAGGCTGCTGTGTGCCAGCACCATTGTTTAGACATCAATTGGAGGTCTTTGTCTGAGAAGGGGCCTCCATCTCCTACCGCATGGGTCGACACAGCGAGCTGCCCACTTAACTCACATGTGCAATAGTTTCTGGTGGACAATACTTTACGAGATGGGAGGTGACAGGGTCTACCACCATAATGACAAATGTGCAGGTATTTTTATAGTGTATTAGACATTATGCTGGTGAAGTGTCTGCTGGGGACTAATTGGGTGGAGAAAAACACAGTGTGTATGTGTGGAAAGAGTGAGATGGGAATATGGGAATATATCTACAGACAGACTGAACTGTGCTTGTTTTTTCCAAAACAGCCTGTATAACAAAAGAAGAAGCCACAGTGACACCACCCATTGCTTTCTGATATCCTGTTTTGTTTGGAGCAAGAAGTGACCTCATTTGAACCAGAAGGTGGAGTGTTATCACCTTGGTTAGCAAGATATATTCACAGTATATGGGTGGGTGGTAGAAAGATTAGGTATCGAACCCAACCGTGGTTTTGTAGTAGGATATTAACATATTTATTCCTTCTGTTAAATTGGGTACTATCAAGGTCTATGGTCACTGAGTCGCTTTTACAGCAAGCTCTAAATGTCCAACTACACAACTGAAGTTTCTTGTTCTACATTAAATTAATTTCTGGAGGACGCTGTTCATTGTTTTACCTCATTGTCTAAAGTCCTCATTTAGAAATAAACTAATAAAATTACACAGTTTTGTGTATTTCATGTGCTTGTTTTTTCAAAAACTGACCTCAGTATTAAGTATAGTATTAAGTGTACTTAGTCTTAAATTACTATACTGATTATATTTCCAGGAAATGTGTTAATAAATGTTTTAATTCATGCAGACTTGGCATGAATTATGACCTTCACATAATCGATCCAGTCTAATACATATGGAAGATTTTACACAACCCTCTGCAGCGATACATGCAGGCAAAAGGATCAAAGATCAAACAAACATGAAGTTATTGATTTAAGCCGTGATTAACAATGTTTGAAAAAAACACGATGATAAAAAAAAAAGTTGCTAAACCCTCATGATAAGTTTTTTTTAAATATAGGATAAGAAGCTTTAAACGTTCTGCTAAATGAGTCCTAAGTCTGGCTGACACATGTCAGCATATCATTGGTACAATAACATAGCAGCAATAAACCACATGAGATGACCTAATTACACGTGAAGTAGCAGGTAAAGCTGGGTAGCTAAAAATAGGTCAGTGCGTGCAGAATCATACATTATTTATATCAATATAATTTAATGTTGCAATACATCAAGTGTTTCTTCAGTAAACTGTTATTTTGTGCAGCTCGACACTCATTTCACCATCAGTCACTGTGCAACAGCAAGGAGGGAGACACTGTGCAGTAATAACACATGTGAATGACTTAAAGCTTGAAGTTATATTTTGATGTTAAAACTACATGACTGACAGCAGACAACAACGCTGATTAACTTTGAGAAAACAACAATGTGGGCCATGATGCTAATAATGAAATCTCTCTTTAAAGCCACCAGACTCTGCTGGCAAAAACAGTGATTTTTAAGTTTACAGTTGGTTACCAACTGCTGCCTCAGTAAACAAAGGACTCCTGTGTTTTGTAAGGTAAAATTACTGTTAGTGAACTCTGGAGTTTGCTTCCTTGTCAGAAAGAACAGGTAAAGTGGTGAAACCATAAATAAAGCATATACATATAAACCAATATTAATGTCTTTCAGGTGGTTACTGTCCACAGCAGTACATGGCTTTGGTTTCTTTCACCTGCTGCTGTGTGCTTAGGGGCGTGGCCTACTGGTATGCACACTTATTGTAGATCAGAACTGCATTAAAACCCCACTACAAAGAAACTGAACTATTCCTGAGTCATAGAAAGTTGATCTTTAGATTCATATTTATGAATGCTTATACGCTGGTCAGTGCAAGTAACATCACATTTTGCATTTTGAAGTAAATATCAATTTATGTCAAGATATTTTTGTCACTACTGCAAAGCAAAAGTGAATCGAGGAATCGGCAGAACCTTTCTTTGAGCAAACACCGCAGGGAAACGCATATAAATATTATTACTGTGTCCACCACAATGCCAGTGCCAATGCCAGTGTCAGACTGGCATTGTGGGTTTCAATTTCCCTTCCAATAGTAAAACATTACACACTACACAAACAAAGAGTAATCTAATCATTCAACATGCTCATGATTCACTGTGAAGTTGTATAGTCAGGACTGACACAGAGGGTGAGTTTATTCAGTAAAAAGCCCAGAAGAAACCCGTTTTCCCCACCTAGGTTTATAAATATCAGAAGAGGAGAGGAGAGAAGAAGCGAAACTCAATCAGTTGGAGCATGTTAGCTGAGATAAAGGGCTGGCTGATCCATCTGTTCCACTCTGATTTAGAAGGATTTAAATGACACACAGGAAAAAGATTAGAGAACCTTAATAGCTGGGAGGCCATAATAGCCTCCCAGAAATGTTATTTATAGGAGCACTGAAGCTGAATCAGATTTCAGTTTGGTCAGGTTATCTGTCTGTTTTAAAATCAGATAAAAAATTAAATAAGGGATTAAAGTGAGACATTGGGCAGTACATAAATCTGCAGGTGTAATAATGCGACTCTCTTTACATCCTCTCTCACTTCCTCCCATCATCCAACTTTCTGTCTGCCCAGCTGTGAAAGGAAGTGTGGCTAAACTGGTCTGACCTGCAGTCGTGTGATCTCCTTCCAAAGAGGTCTCTCCTAAGGGCTGCCAGGAAATGGGAGAATCAGACAGGGAAAAAAAGAGAAGCAGGAGATGGAGAAGAGCTGAAGAGAAAAAGGGAGTAGGAAGATGATCTTTGCTGATGACTACTCCATGGCCTGACTTTCAACTAAATTATCATTTAATGATTAATGTTGCTAAAATAATCACGGTGACATGTATTATTTCAATGTGATCACAAGCCACTAGCAATGCACACCCATCTGCAGACACGTCAACACCAGTCCTAACCAAAAACACAGACAGGGTTGAAGGCTAAGTCGAATGGAAGAATACATTTAAAATTTCAATTTTGAGAAAAATTATGATTTCACTCTATATACTGCTTCTTGATTTTATTTTTAACATAATATTGTTAATCAATTTTATACTGATGACCCCCCGATATATCACACTGAAATTTAAACAATAATCCATCTGATCTTGGTTTTTAGAACCATTTTTCAATCTCATATTTAAAGACAGAAGACAAAACGTCCCTCATGCTTTTACTAGGTTCAGATTGGACAACTGCAGTTATCATATAGGAGTGGGCATCTCATTGCAGTTTCTGCTGGCTGAAATGCTCCAGTTCGGCAGACTGGTAAGCATAAATATGAATTCATTTTAACTTCACAGGGTTAAAAAACAACAACAATGCACTGGTCACCTAAATTGACCATGGATGTGAATGTGAGTATGAACCAAAAGCTGTTAGTCATGTGATCAAGACTGGGCTTTCTTATAATCCGCTCCTAAACCTCGACTTGACGGTATCGGAGTGTAACCATCACAATGTTTCACTACATGATAGGGCTGTGCAATATGACCAAAATCTCATATCCCGATATAAGAATTCTATCGTCCGATAACGATATAAATCACAAAAATGTAACATTTTCTGTAAATTCTGAGAATCTCGGGCAGCTCGTCTTGCGTGAAGTGTTTCCAGCTGGGCGTCATGTAGCTGGAGTCGAGTGTTTTAACCGATGCATGAAACGATACATTTTTAGACATAAGTTGTAACAGCCGCCATTTTCTTTGTGAGTATTTATTACTCGGCGTGCTGCGGGGAAAAGCCTGTTCTAACGTTTGAGTCTAAGGTCTATTTTTTAGCACCTGGCGGCTCTTTTTTACTTCTCATCCGTAAATAATCTGCTCTTTCACGTAATTCCGTTTATTTTGAAAAGCCTCAACAGGATCTTGAGCTTTATTGTGAAAGGTTTATGTGGAACATAAACAAGCGGACACGCGAAGGTGTTACCATCGTTGTTGCTAACGACAACGCATAAAAACAGGCGCTTGTCCGTCTGTAGTGTGGTTATATTAAATATAAGAGAAAGAGAGAACTTTAAGAAATTAATATAGCCACTACAGTGACCATCAAAACGATGAAAACAATATTGCCGTAAACAGTTTATTTTGCGACACCACGAAACAAACGATAGCGTAAAATGAAACGATAGACGTTTTTATATCGTCATCCGATGTATATCGTTATATCGAACAGCCCTACTACACGATGAGGTTGAGTCTGCCTACAGGCATCTGTCTGCTTCTTCTAGATTCCACCTTGTCTCAATGAGACATGAGCAGATCAACACACATATTTACCCTTAAACAGACAGAGACCAATGTTTTTTCACTCTAACATGGTACTCTGTCTCCCCTCTAAATACCAGGACAAACTTTTGCCACACATGTCTACAACCCTACTGCACATATACACATATGACAAGTTTCCCTCAGATGTGAATTACAGAGCAAAGCTGAGCACAACCGCTGTCTCCAATCTTGTTTGGGTGGGTCTTTTTTATGGTTAACTTGGGGAGGAGTACAAGCAAATTATAACATTTTCTCACCAAGAAGCACACCCCATCTTCCCAGAAAAGGAATAAACTCAGGAAAGAATTCGGAGGTAAATGTGACTCAAATAACGAGAGGAAAAAAGCCTTCTTCAACAAATCACCCTGAAGCAGCTCACAGTGATGCCGTTATAACATTTTATATGATTTTCTGTCTCTGCTTAGCACTCATACAGAGACTTGTTGCAGGATCAGCATTTTAACTCCTAAAGTTCAAATAAAGCAGGCGAGGAATTCATGTTAAAAATTAGACCAGTGAGGCTTAAGCACACTTGCAATGAAGAAGTGGGTGTCTGAACTGTGCCCTACATCTGATGGTGCAATCTGTGGCCCACATCAGGTTGAGCCGAGATACTCTGTGTTGTCATCATTGTGAGTGTGAACTTCAGGGTCACCGTAGGAATTATGAAGGGCAGGGAGATAATCTGTGTCTGTTCCACTTTTAAACTCAGTGTTCATTACCATCACTGCTCGTGTTTAGAGTCACAGCAGCCTGCTTTAATGCTGGGTAAGGGAAGACCTTATCTTCTCTTAAAAAGCCATAACAAAAACCATGCTGCTTATTTTAGCTTTTCTGCTTCTCCCCATAAGTGTAGGCCTGAAACAATTAGTATTCATTTTTGTACTAAACAACTGCATATCTTTTTCCAGCAAATATGCCAAATGAGCCAAACTTTTAATGGTTCCAGGTTTTCTTATGCAAGGATTTTAAACTTGTTTTAATAACATAAAATAGCACTGTACATCTATGTGTGGGTCACGGAATAAAAGTCTTCTGAAGATGTAAGATATGAGTCTCTTTTAGTAATATCTTGATGCATGCTCAAATCAGCCACGTAAGGAAAGCTCAAAAAGTTGATTCTGTTCATCTGGACGTAGGTTTTCAATGAAATGTTTCTTTCACTCACAACGCTATGTCCAGATGAACAGAATCAACTTTTTGGGCTTTCCTTACGTGGCTGATTTGATCCACCTATTCCTCCACTCCCTTTCGCTGGTCAAACACAGCAAATAAACTCTTTCTTTAAACAGCAACATCCTAAATTGATTTACTAATAGTAAATTTTCCTCACTCTTGTTTTACAAGATCCATCACCACCAAAAAGCTAAAATACCATTTGATCTCGTTCACGGAAGATCTTGATCAGTGGTCAATGTGCTAGACTGCAGCTGGTGATGGTATCTACTGCTCTGCTTTAGAGATCTTTTGCAAGCTTTAACATCATTTTAACCAGAACCTTGCAGCAGGTGGAGAGCTGGTCGTGTGCTGTTATGAGGCTGCAAAGCAAAATGAAGACTACTGCCAACATTTGCAGGATGCAGGAGTTCATCCGGAGGATGACAAACCTATTAGAGAGCAGCTGCTCAGTTATTTGTGTCAAAGTACTTGGCAAATGAAATATTTGCAGAAGACAAAATTATAAACAGAAGTATTTATTAATTCAATTAGAACCCCCCCTCCATCCATCCCACACAAGAAATAAAGTCTAAATCTGTTGAAACACTGAATGTGATCTCATGTATAACTGTCCAGCTCTCAAGGACAGCCATTGTTTCACAGTGCCCAATACAGACCAACTATAATAATCGAAGTTTGTCTGGCAAATATCAGTGCCTTTTTTATTCTGCTACCCACCAGAAATGTGTTCAAAGTGCTGCTCTACTCCACTTTGCTCTCCTCTGCTCCATTCTTTTATGTACTGTGCCACAGAAGTTTTCTTCACGGTCTGCAGCCATCAGACATCTGGGCTGTGCATTGGGGGATTTTCCGCTGCTTTGTAAAGCCTGCTTAGTCTGGGAGCTGCTGTTTAGCACTATCTTTAGGAGACACAGCCCGTCAACACATAACCCATCCACCCTCCCACAGGCCCACATCAAATGGTTCCAAGCTACTGGCACAGTTTCCTCCAACAATAGGCTTTTATAAAGGACTTTTCACTTTCTTTATCCCCCGGGATCAAAAAATCTGGAATTTTTCACTGTCTAAAATAAATACAAGAAACTAGGCAACATCCTTTAACAGTTACATCAGCAACGTAAACAAAAGACTGACTAAATCTTATGTCATCTTACAATGAATGGGTCTGGTATGAACACTGTCACGCTTTTTGTCCTCTAATGATGTCATGTCTACCTAAAAGTGAACGATTTAATGATATCAAATTAGAATGAGGCAGAGAAATGCAGACACCCCATCTGTCAAAATAATAACAAGCCAAAAAGTACAGTAATAAATCCACATAAGGATGATTGAACTGGATGCTGTGTATCACAGAGAGAAGAGTCTATGGTCATCTCTAAATCAGTGGTGTCAAACATAAGGCCCTGTAATTTAGCACATTTATCTTGTAGAAAACAGATGTTGCTGAAATTGCACTTCTTTTTCTGATATTAAGACTTGTCGGGGATTAAATGCTTAATTAAATGTCTTTGCACTGTCAGAAAGAGGAGTTTTACTCATCTGGATCAAATTTGTGTTGTATGTGACCCACGCTCTAAAGCAATCAAGGGGACACAAAATCCTATTGTTTCGCCAAATACCAATTTCCAAATTAATAATAAACTTGTAAGAAAGTTAAAAACTCTATATTAGATTTCAGTTCTGTTTGTATTTTGGACAGCTGGATAATTTGACTATGCCACTTTGGAAAAGCGTGAGCACATGTTTGAAAACAGTGTTTGCATAGACCTTTTTTTATATAGCAGACTCGGGCACATAACAGGAAAAACACTGGTATAACTGATATGCTGACATCTGCTTTCATTTAAGTGACCCACTTCCAGGCTTCCTGTATTACGGATTCAGAGTAGCTAAGTGGGACCCCCGATGGACCTGAGCCAATGTTAATGGGATTGGTTTTACCTGTGCTTTACCTGACAAATCAGACAGTCTGACAAGTCACACTGAAAGAAGCGTAACTAAACAGCTGAAATAATAAAACTAAGGATAATACTACTGAAAAAATACAACAAGTGATACTGACACCGATTCTAGTAAGTAATATAACTCACAATTTCTATTGTGCACACTTCACTATGTGCACTTTTCACATAGGTAAAAACGACATTTCCATATTTTCATTTGCATAAAGTATATAGGTATTATCGCTGTTTTGCTAGCTGTTTAGAGGAAATTATTAAAGCACAACTCATAAAAACTGTCACACAAGAGGTACATGTCTTATAAAACAATCTTCTGTGAGGAGCTGCAACAGGCAGATTAACAGACAAAGCCAAGCTACACAAAGTTCCCATGAGGGCGGCAGGCCTGGATACTTAGGGGAAATGGGAGCCATGTGTAAACAGCCTGGCTGGAGATCAGGTGGCCGACCCTCCTTTCTTTGTTTAATGTGATCACAGCTATCTGCTCCGCCTCTTTATTCACACACAATATACCATACCAAAGTTAAGCTGCCACTGCAGCATGTACAGTATTTGAGTAGAGGACTTTGTCCCGATTAAATATTAAAAATTCAATGAAGGCCTTGAGGGCCTGTTAATATAGAAGAAATGAAGGGAGCAGTGGTGGTAGTGGTTGAGTTTTTGAGTCTGGCCGCTTTCCTGACACAGAACCCGTTTACGCTTTAACACACTGGCCAGCAGCGGCTGATGTAAAAATCACAGTGGGCTTTGGCTATGAAAATGGATGACTGGGTGGATTTTTGAAGAAACAGAGCGAGAAGAAAAAAACTGAGAAATGATCCAACCCAAAAGAACCAGACATTACTCAACACGCTATTTCAGGAAAGTACTATGATTTCTATCAGGGCTAAAAGGGCAGCATGGAAGAGCACAAAAACAGACGGATGGACAAAAAATAACAGCAGGAGTAGACAGAGGAGGCAAGAAAAGGACAGAAATAGATGAAACGGGATTAGTTATTATGCTAGAGCTGAAATAATTAACTAAATAACAGAAATTCTAGCTTTTTTTTTTCCTTAAATTATTCTGAGAACTTTTCATGTGTAAAAATAAAGACAGACCATCTATGCAGAGATTTCAGTCGGGTGAGTTCAGATATACGAATGTAAAAGCCGTTTTAATTTGCTTAAACCCCTTTAATGTGAATTTTCACTTTTATGGCACATCTTTAACAACTGATTACCAATTGGGAGAAATAAGAACACAAAGTTTCAAAGTGTACAGTCTGAAAAATGGTTCCCATGAAGCTTTTGAAAGAGAAAAATGGCCACCGAATGCTGACAGTAAATAATCCGCCTACATGTACTCCTTCACTTAGGAGCTGCAAAGTGATGTGAGGTGCTGGCTGTGAAAGTGAGTAAGCTGTTCCACCCCCACTGTGGCTCAAAGCACAGCTCCAACAGGTGGACAAGAGAACAATACAACAAAGGAGGAGGCAGGGGACGACATCATCGCTACCTTGGACACACAATGTGCACAAAAGACAATGCATACATACCCAAAACCACAAACGCACATAAATAACCAAAAGACTAACACTCCTTATCTGGGATTGCTAAGCTCTACGTCATGTTAGCGGACTTGAAGTGAATGAGATTCAGACAGGAGATAAGAGTCCTGTGTGTAGACTGGAGAATGAGGGTACTGGGAATTTTGTCAGGGCATTATGTTGCACAGACAGGTTGCGGTTGCTTGTTGCATCATCAGCCAGACAGTTTACATGTGATGCCTGACAAATTTAAACCCTAAAGGGCAAGTCAAATTTCAATTATTTTATTCATAGGTAAATTGATAATGGATATGTTAGTGTTTAAAGCTTATTTGTGTATAGATGTGCATTAAGATGTTTTTGGTAGCTGTTATTATTCCCTCTATAGAAATTGGCCATAAAATCCCAAATGAATCCTTTTGCATCTTAAATGTGCTGAAGAAAATGTGTCAGCTAATCATCTGGAACCTCATGGCTCCAGAGGAAAAAAAACATCTTATAATAACCAATACGTTTTAAGCTATCTAATGATTTTTTTAACTCTGAAATCTAAAGTGTCAAATTACATGAACTGAGTTGAATTGTGTAAGTTTTTCTACACACACAAGGCGGACTTTGTTATGCATTTCCTCACTTCAGGAAGAAGCTGCTTTATAGTCGGTATGAACAGAGGGAACAGTCTGTAGATTCTAGAGATGGACCGATCCGATATTACGTATCGGTATCGGTCCGATACTGACCTAAATTACTGGATCGGATATCTGAGAAAAATAAAAAATGTAATCCGATCCATTAAATATCACGAAAGCACCTCACAAAACTTGCAACACGCCGTAACTCACCTCAGAACGTATGCATCACGTGATAGAGCAGCTGTGGCATGCAGGACCTGTCGGTGGTCTGGATAGCATGTGGAGCTTCGCTAGCAACCTGGCATTTCATCTCCGACAAAGTTATCCCCGAGAGAAGTAAAGCAAGTGTGTAAGTCCATCTCTGAATGTTTGTAAAGCATTCCCACGTTAAGCTTAACAAGCGACTGCCTCTCGCTCTCCGGCTGCTACTTCAATCGTGAAACTGCTTAAATCAGCTGATCGGCTTTTCTGTCGGGAGTCTGTCTCTCGTTTGTTTTTGGTCCACTTTGCGCCAGAAAGAGCAAACCAGCGGCTGAACAACAGCAGCACGTTTAAGCTTGATCAGCTGTTGTTAGAATTTATTTAATATTAATTTCTACACCAGGATCTTTTTCTACGTAGCTGACGGCTGGTAACTGTGCAGGGGCGGATCTAGCAAAGTTTAGCCAGGGGGGCCGATAGGGCATTAACTGGGAAAAGGGGGCACAAAGACATACTTTTCTTTCTTATTCTCATTTAAAATGTCTAGCTTTTAATAAATAATTATCTGACACCCAAAGTTTTAATTTGATGTAAAATGAATAGAAGTCAATTACTGTATATAGTGACTATTAAGTCTAATATATATACCCTAGTAAGCTATAGTACTTTTTACTTTGGGAAGGTACCATCTGTGCAGTCTGCAATTTTGTTGAAGAAAGATGTTGAATCTATTTAATATTTCTTGAAAAATAATTGATTTCTGTGCATTTTTTTTCACACTGCATCAAATTAAGGTTGATTACGTCGATTAAGCATCATGAGGTGGCGCGTGAGGGGTGGTTCCCTATTTTTTATTTATTTAATTTTGTTGTTGCTGGGAGTTGGAACCCTATTAGTTAGGTTGCTTAATATTTACGCTAAGTACTCTTTAAAATACCAGAATAGGGAGGATGGTGTAGGTCTAAGTTTATTAGATTGATCAGTATTGCTGAACTATGAAATATTTTTTTTGTATACAGGTATAACAGAATAGCTTTAGTGTAGTTGTTGTTTTAAACTTGAGTATGAACTTGCAGACTTGCAAAATGCAGCAAGATATTTTAAAAAACAGTTTTGTTGATTAAAAAACACTATATCGGATTCATATCGGTATCGGCAGATATCCAAATTTATGATATCGGTATCGGACATAAAAAAGTGGTATCGTGCCATCTCTAGTAGATTCCTTGCATAACATTCAGAAAACCATTGTTAATAATGACACCCATTAAAGACACTGCATACCTGAGTAGAAGGCCCAATAAAACCAAAGTTAATTTGGATCTAATGAAGCCACCAACAGCAGATACACAGAATAATGGAAAAGATGCAGCAAGAAAAATGGAAACTGTGACACAACAGCACTAAAATAAAGACCAAAACCTGGTCCTAGAAACACTATACTTGGGCTAGCGTCCTGCTGCTGACCCCGCCTGCCATCTCAAGAGTCCACAAATGAGACATCTCTGAGAGTCGCTGAACCTATTTTGGAGGGAAATAAAGCTACACAAGCACAGCCCCTGTTTATGTAAGGATGGTAATGTGTTTCAGATTATAGGCGGTTGTATGGAAATTCTTGTGGTGAGACTGGACTTTTCACTGCTGGATTGCAGGGGAGCAGGCCGATGAGGCATTTCTCAAACAGCCTTCTATGAATCTGTCAGCTCGGCGAAGGCTCGTTTTCTTAGTAAGAAATCTCGCAGGAAGATAGGCAGTGTGAGGGACTGAAGCAACTGGAGTTTGCAATAAAGAGCAAACAGTTTTCATTAATGTTTAGCTACTGCAACATAAAGGAAACAGATGTTAATCACACAACGAGCCTGTCATCTCCCTCAGATCTTGTACCATTAACGCCAACGATTGTAACTGACGTCATGCACATTTCTGTGCTTGCTGCTGCTGGCCCTCCATTTCCAAAAGCACACAATCTTAGCATTCATCTAAAGACATTTCTCTTCCATTGACTGAAAAACCACTGGAAGGAAAAAACTTTAATATGCGGGTCGGGATTAAATATTCTTACAGTCATCTGCTGCACACTATCACCGTTTTCATCTTTGCTGTGGGGCTAGAGAGCATGTCAGCCAGGACAGGGTTGTGCACATGGACTTTGGTTTTATTGCAGAGGAATGAACAAAGGCACAAAAGCAGCAAATAAAGACGGATTTAGTTGAGGAAAAGCCTTAAGCTTAATATGTTCCAGATGCCAATGCATTTAAATTGAAAGACCCCCCCCACACACACACACACACACACAAAACCCATAACATATAAACACGTAGTGGGTCTTTAGTGTCACCGGTCCTCCGAGACCATATCTTACAAGAGTGGGAGACACTAGGTTTCCAACACTAAGTTTGATCTCTTATTTTTTTTTGCAGCACAAAAACAGAGAAGGTTGTCTCATTTAACATCACCCCTCTTTTAATGTACCTGCAGTTGGAGCAGTTAAAACAGGAGGAGCATTGTTCCTTTTACAGCAATTCAAAGCAATTTACCAAGCAATTCTATGTTTAAATACAGGAAATGCCACAATGGAGTGACAACTGTAACCTAGCTATGCTACCTGAGAACAAAATCGAATCTCATATGTACAGCATATGCCCGTCTGCACACAAAATTCTTTACTGAGCTGGGAAGAGGCTGTAGGAATCAATGAAATGTGAGGAGCAAAGGCAGGGGAAATGCCAGCTTTCCTGCTTTGCCGGCCTGCTCCACATTATTGTAGACTTCCCGCTCAAAGTCCTGTTTAACTCCGCATAGATAGGTTCAAGGGTCAAATCACTCAGAGCAGTCAAACAAACAGAAGCCTTCAGACGTTCAGAACAATATTTTGCTTGTGTAGAAGTCCTGATAATATTATCATACTTAGCCCAGTAGAAAGAAAACCCACAAAGATGGTTAGGATTAAAGCAAACAGCCCATTTCCCATCGTGTTCCTCTCATCCAATTTTCATTCATCTGGACATTAATTAAAAACCTGCCCTCATCTGTTAGTGTGACAATCTGGAAGATCAGACACTTATTTATAAGACTGATGTACAATAAAAATACCCCCATGTTTATTTGGGAAACACAGGGGTTCAGAGGATTTTTTTCCCTTGGAAAAGACAAGACAATGCTGCCTTATAAAGACATTTAGTGGCAGAAAAACTTGCCTGGTTGAAGGGATATACACAAGAGCTGTGAGTTCGCAGGATGTCAGATCTAAAGGACAAAGTGATCACTAAATACTGCTATAACTGTTTTGCCCATATTTTGCTTTATTTAGTCAATTTAAGGTATAAAATCACATTTACTGTCATCAGTAAACATGAGTTTAAATTAGGAGAGATAACTCACAGTTATAAAAAATAATCAGATATAGGTTCTGCTGAACAGTTTTGAGCATATCTGCTTAACGTCGATGTGCAAAGTTCTCAAGACCATACAGCTATCTGGCATTATTCTCCTACCATCTCTACAAAAAGACTTTGGGCAACTGCTGGGCTCTATTTTGAGACTGGGAGGCTCTCTGGAACAGGCCACACAGTTCAACCTCAAGTCAAACAAAGTAAATGTCAACTTGAACAACCATTTCTGGCCACAGTGAGGGAACACAAGCAATCTTTTCCAAATCATGCCTTACATGCATGCAGCCACCGGGGAACTTGATTACCTTCCCAACATGGCAGGCATTTAACAACACTAGCAGAAATCCCATATAGAGCGGAGTAATTGAGTCGGTTAGTCAAACTTGGCCAACTGGGGAGTCACTAAATGAGGACTGGCTCCACACCAAAGCTTGGCTTTTGACCCACTTTAAATAAAAATATTTGGGGATTTTCACAACTTTTGGAAGAGTGAACAATGTGAGCTTCTCAGTAAGAGCGCCTGAGGAACCACCTGGAAAATGTTATGTTAGCTCTTCCAGCACCTGTAAATAACTTCAAATAAATGCATTCAATTTAGTGGCTCTGAAGCTAAATTTCAGTGTGTTACACTATATTATGACGCTCAGCTCCCACACACGGTGTAAAACACACCCATGAGAGATGTGCAAAAGGGCTGCAGCACTGCTCACTTTGGATGAGAGAACTGGAGACAGCCTAAACACACTCACACATGTGCCCATGAATGCATGCATGCACCCTCAGACTAGGGGAAAAGGAGCAAAAAGGAAGCACTCCTTGCTGGTCACACCCTCCTCTACAAATAACAATCTGCACACGCCACCTCTGGACCGAGCTGCCTAGCTGGAGGGAAAACAAACAGACAGAAAATAGGACAGAGTCGGGAAAAAGAGGCCCGGTGCTGTCTGGATCCTTGCAGGTTTCTTGCCTGTCTGCCAAGGCTACTGTTCACACCACAGAAGCTGATCTAATTTTAAAAGTATGTTAGTAAAAGCTTTGTTAACAAGAACGGCAATGTCCTCTATAAACATGTACACTTGTGCATCTGGCACTCTCACCTCTCAGACATCTTTGATTTATCGTAAACAGCAAACTGTACACTAAAAAAACAAGAGCAGTCCAAATGCATTTAACAACTAAAGCTCTGAAATATATTGAAATGATTTTAATATATTCCCTAAATATATTCCTTCTAATGATGGTGTTCAAGTAACTCTAAAAGCCCCAGTTTTCTGAGCGTGGATTTAAGCTTGAATATTGGCACATTGTAACAAATGTTTATGCGGAGTAAAACATGAGGAAAAGCTGGCAGAAGGTACTGAGAGGGAGAAGAAAGACTTTAAGGTACCACTAATACTTAGCACCAAGTGATTCTGGCTGCAATCCACTTCTTTTAAGCAGGTACGTGCATCTAACAGTTCTCGCCATTATCACCAGCCCCACCCTCCACGGGCGGAAAAGGAATCACAAACATTTTGGTGTGGTCCACATTCCTGAATATCTTGCTCTGCTTGGTCATATAAGGAAAAACCACACAGCCAACTGACTGCCAGTAGAAAAAGACCTTGGAAAGTGCAACCTTAAAGTCCTTCAAATATTTACTCTACAAGTCACTGCTGGCAGTATGTCTACTAATAACTGAACTTGTATGTTGTTTAATGAAGACCTTCACATTCACAGCAGCAAAACACTTTACGCTTTTGCAAAACTCGCTACACTACAGATGACAGGTTAAACAATGAGTGCAGTGCCTCTGTTATACGTTCCCTAAGAAGGAAGGAAGGACGCTGTAAGTCAAAACAAAGCTGCTCTAAGTGATCACTTTAATTCTTGATGAAACAGTTTACCCCTAGTGTAAGCGGTCTCTTCAAGATGACAAAGGCAACATCAAGACTCAGGGGCTCACTAAATAGTTTGATGAGGATGATGTCGAACATAGTCTATGGCCTTCATTGTCACCAGGTTACAAAACCACAAACCAACTTCGGATATTTTAAGCTTAAATGATAGTCGCCGGTCTCATTATCATCATCAAATAAGAAATACTTTTTGGATTGTGATTCATGCTGCACTTGGAGAATCAATCTCAAGGAGCACAGAAGTTGTCAGTATGTAATATTGTGACCCAATAACTACCAAGACACTTTATTTGATTACGTTTGTAACATCGGCACAAAGTGAAATGTTACTTCTTTGTATTATTTTGTAACTCCTTTTAAAGCATTTTTCCTGTCTTCAGATCCTTTGTTGTTCTCTCATTAGGTGTTTTTCCCCTGAACATCAATAAAGTCTTATCTTGATGTGACTCACACTATATGGACAAAAGTGTTGGTCCATTTATAGAATAAATGTTTTAATACATCTCATTATGACGTCTGAATCTATAAGTATCAATATGGAGTTGGTCCAAGCTTTGCAGCTATAACAGCAGATACTTCAAACTGTGTTCTAGTTCATTCCGAAGATGTTGGATGGCGTTGAGGTCGGGGCTATGCATGAGCCACTCAGGTTCTTGCACACCAGACTCATCCAACCATGCCCTTATGGACCTTGCTTGTGCACTAGGGTATGGTCACGATGCACTGGAAATTTGTCTTCCTCAAACTGCATACAATTGGCCAAAACTCCAGAAAAACAAGTCCGCAGCATCGTCCCTCCTCCACCAAACCTTAAGTGTGGCACAGTTGGAGAGTTAATGTTCTCCTGGTATTCTTCAAAGCAAGTCTCATCCATCAGATTTGCAGACAGATAAACATGATTTTTCCCTCCACAGAACACATTTTTACTACTCCAAAGTCCAGTGGTGCTTTACAGCAATCCATCCTGCACTTGGCATTGTGTTTGGTGATGTAAGGCGTGCATGCTGCTCCTCAACCATGGAAACCCATGCCCTGAAACTCCAGGCATGCTGTGTTTGTGCTGATATTCATGACAGAAGCGGTTCAACCCTTTGAAGCCATGTGACTAAGTACAGCAACTTTACAGGGTCTAACTGTATGTGGCTGAGTTGCTGTGGGTCCCAAACACTTCCACTTTGAAGTCATATTGCTTAAAGTTCAAAAAATGACTCATTGCAGCACTCTAACCCTAACAAAAACAGGCGAGCTCTTTAGAATCAGCTCACTCTTTCACAAATATTTGTAAGGGGAGAAAGGGAGGAGCTACATCTTATACACCTGTGCCAAACGGACAGAAAACACCTAAAGTCAAAGAATAAGTGGTATGGTCTAAAACTTTCATCCATATAGTGATACTAATAAAGCACATGTGCTAAGTAGGGAAAGTGAAACTAGTGACTAAACATCTTGCCAGGTTTTTGTCCTATGTATTTATTTATTTTTGATTACATCCCTACATTCATTTTTCAATATTCTTTAAATCTTTATTTAATTAGGAAGTGAAGCTCCTGGGAATACAAATCTCTGTTGCAAGAGTCTCCTGGCCAAAGATAGACAGGATAACCCAAGCACATTGTTTGAGTCAACTTCCATTGCTAGTTTGAATTGTGCAACTTAAGCCAACACACAGTTCTGACACTGACATTTTTTTTTTCAGCACATATCCTCTTATTTGCTTTTGACCATTTATGGACCATGTTTCTTCACATGCCAGCTTACTGCCAATACTGTTATTAATTGTTCCGGCTGTAAATTGACATTTATTGAAATACATAACTGAAGCACAATTTTAATATACTTGCACTTTAAGTATCTCTGTGTTTTGCTACTGTCTATGTCCACTCCTCTATATTTGAATGCAAATATTATTAGCACTCCACACCATGTATTTTAAACCTTTTGGTTCTGATGCAAATTTAATAAACTGTGCTGCACCATTACAGCTAAAGCTACCCAGCAGTATAAAACCAATTAAACCAATCATCTCAAGTTCCAATATTTAACCGATAAACACAGTAATCAATCATTTTTTTAAATTATATTATGTGCATGATTTTGCCAAACTTTCACTTCAGGTTATTTGCGTATATTATCCTAAAAAGCTATAATCCTATTTAACAAAGTTAAGTAAAAGGTCTAACTTTTTATTTTATTAATTTATAAAACAGTTATTAAATACAAAATAATTTTGAGGCTCTTGTGCAGCACCACTGTTCATGTATTAGCCATCTAATTCATCAATTCATGTACCTCAAAATTGTAGCCAGCCGTTCCTGTGAAGTATTTTTCTGATCAAATATTCTGATTTTCTGTGTGCCCCCTGCTTTGTTCTAAGTTCCCCCAGTACCACACCATTAAAAACACACCAACACACCAAGACCTCACTCCAAACTGACATTGGGGATCAGCTTCCACTTTCATCACAGATGGCAGAGGTGAGGAAAGGAGATGAAGAAACTGAACTCCAAGCCACAGCCCATCTGAAACGTAATGTTACCCCCACGCTGCAAGGCGTGCCTGACATCATGCTTGACACAGAGCCACTGACAACACAGCTGATAGAAAGGAGGAGAATCCGTTCAAACCGTACAGGAGTTGTGTGCATGTCTGTGTGTGGAGGCTGGGTGGAGTTTCACTCAAAATATTTCAAAGCGAATTACCGGTTTGGTCAGAAAGCAGGAAAAGGTGTGAGAAGCGCGACAGCAACCAAACACTATAAACAAGCTTCCCATCCCATCATTCACATGTGAAAGTGACGTATCGAAAACAGGTGATGGCAGAGCTTATAGCAGCTTGACAAGTTCTCTTCATTCAGCAAGAATGAGCTTTGTAGCACCTGTTGAATGACAAACAGCAAACGTTTTGGCTAAAAATGCTGTTAGCAGGTACCGTGTTCGCTCTAAATCTCCACTCTCCCGAGCGTGAGTGCTTATTAGACACTCCTGCGGATTTACAAAGGTGAACGACCGCAGCCGTGCAGGGCTGGCTTACCTGAGTTTTAGGTTAGCCATGAATTCTTCCATAGACACGTTGTCCAAAAGCACAAAGTCTGCTTTTCCAAACTCCAGGCTCTCGTGTTCTGCCATACTGTTATTTTTTTTTCTTCTTACTGAAACTCCTGGAAAATAAAATGTGTCAACAAGTTGCTCTGAAGTGCCGACAAAGGGTGGACATTGGCGGGCTTCCCTGACCACCTCCTCTACTTTAATGTGCAGCTCTGTAGTCGGTGCTCATTTTTTCTTTTCTTTTTTTTTTGGTCAAACTCTAATTTTAGTCATGTTTAATTGAGGTCGGAAATTCCCTTTTAAAAACCAGCAGCTGCTAATTCTGAACGTTTTAACACGCCGTTTCCCTTCAGGAGCTCCGCTTTTCTTTTAACAAGCAGGAATTATTCCAAAATATCCTCATGTCCATACAAAGTTTCGTCTTTACGCCGAAAGGTACCGTCCCGTTACACCGTGCGCCAGCTCCCCCCGTCCGTCCGTCCTTTTTCCTGGAGTTTCTCTCCTGTCCCTCCTGAACGACCGTACACCAATAGGATTGAAGCATCCTCGTCTAAGCCCCGCCCCCGCCCTGTGGAGAGGTGTTGGTCAGGCAGCGATGTGTAAGTTGAAAAGCATTGCAAATATTTCTGTAGACCACCGCTCCACCAGTTTCTGATACATATTTCAGCAATGACGACGCCACCTCTAAGCTGTTAAACACTCGGAGGAAAACCATAATGTTTTTGGCCTCACTTTAATGATGCCCTCTTTTACCATAAAAGGGAAAACTGGGTCTCAGTAAGATTTTCTCAAGATGATATGAATGAAAAGTAGACGTACAGTTATGTAGACAACGAGTCATTCACTGGATTAATTATCAAATAACCTGTGATAAATAAAACATTATTTTTTAGGTTTTCCCTCCTATGCTGTATCTTAACGTTGCCTCCTGAATGAAACCTCCTGTAAAAGAAGCTGAACACTTTAAGTGCCGCCGGCTTCTCACTAGGCTTACTCTGATATTAGTGCGCCACCTTGTGTAAAAGAGACGTAAATGGCTTTTAATGACGCTTATGACTGAAAACTCCACCCTGACAAACAGCAGTGTTGCTCTAATCGTATTAACTTACATGCTTATATTGTAAAATATCATCCAGTATGTGATTTCATTGAGATTAAATTTTTAACCTGAATAAATAAATGATTTAAAAAAGACATTTGTTCTGTCATTACAATACATCATAAATCAATTAATTTAGGACATAAATGACTGGATGACGTTTTATTTCCTACTTCTATATTTGGCCCTAAAATCCTTGGCCTCCAACAGCTCCATGTGTAGTAATCTTGGAGTCATTTTTGATCAGTATACGCCAAAAACATAAAAAAAAAATGTAGAATTGCTTTCTTTCATCTGAGTAATATTATTAAAATTACAATTATCCTGCCTCAGTGATGCTGAAAAACTAGTTCACGCATTTATTACTTCTAGCCTGAACTATTACTATTTTTTAATATCAGGTTGTTCCTAAAGTTCCGTGAAAAGCCTCCAATTAATCCAAAATGCTGCAGTGGGGATAGCAGCAGGAACTGCAAAGAGAGACTATATTTCCTCTATGCTGGCTTGTCTTCACTGGCTCCCTGTTAAATCTTTCTCCTCATATACACAACCTTGAATAATCAGGCACCATTATATCTTAAAGAGTACATAATATAATATTACCCTAACGGAGCACTTTGCTCACTTACTTGTGGTTCTCATAATTTCTGAAAGTAGAGTGGGAGGCAGAGCCTTCAGCTATCAGCTCTTTGCCTGTGGATTTGGGAGACAGACATCCTCTCCACTTTTAAGATTAGACATATAACTTTTCTTTTTGATAAAGCTTATAGTTAGAGTGGGATCAGGTGACTCAAGCATCACTTTTTATGCTGTTGTAGACACAGGCTGCTGGAGGACGTCCTGTACCAGACAGCACATTTCTACTCTCCTCACCACTTTGTATTATGGCTACTGCTCCTGCTATTACTGCTACACATCTGTCTCCCATCCTCTGTGTTTTGTTCTGTCTACCTATGCTCCCCTTTTTCTCTTTCCTTCCATCCCCAGCCGTTCACAGCAGATGGCTCGCCCTCTCTTAGACTGGTTCTATTGGAGGCTTCTTCCTGTTGAGAAAAGCTTTTTCTTCCCGCTGTCACATAGTGCTTGTTGGGATTTCTTACCAAATAAAGTGCCTTGCTGAATTTTGAGGCTTTATAAATAAAACTGAATAGAAAGTGAATTTTAAATGAATGTATAAATTGCAGTAATGATGGATTTAGATAATAACATCACTCTTAAGTCTTTTTAATATTAATATTTTCATTTAAGCATCAAAGCAGACATTTAGCTGGCACTCCAGAGTAGTTAATACAGTGGAACTGGTTGATTTAGCACGAGTTAGCATTAGCAAAAATAATGAAATAAATTACAACAACCGTGAATCTGTTGACAGAAAGAACAAACTTTTTCCTTATCTCCTCTTTGCTAAAATACAAAAACAAATAAAAGTGACATGCGACATCAATGAGCACCATTTTAAACATCAGAGGTGTATATTATTTACTTTGTAAAAGCAGTGAGCCTCCAAATGTAATAGTCATGGATGCAGCAGTGGCCCAGGAGTTACCACAGTTGTGGGTGACATAGACTGAAGCCCCTCTGCGGAGGAAAGTCATGTATGTAGATGTGCTTCCAACACTGTAGGAACGGGGAACATGTGCACGAGAAACGGCCACCCAGTAATTATTTATTACTAGCCACAGATCGGTTTTAAGGCCCTTAATGGTTGTCTGAGTGGAGAAGAAGAACTGGTAGATTCCTTTGACGGGAGCCCTGAACACACCAGTCCTCCTGTCGAAGGCTCGGCCCACATTCACCAGCACCTTGCTGTACTTGATCCTGTTCAGTTTGCCATTGATTTGGGCTGGGTAAGACGCAAAGAAGTGGATCTTTTGGGAAGACACTGAAGAGCAGGTAATCTTATTAGTATTATTACAAAGACAAATAGATATATACCTTGCAGCAATTTCTTAATAAAGAGAGGCTTTTGTAGGTGTATTATGGAAAGCACAGGATAATATCTTAATCATTCTTACACAAACTATGTAGCAGATTCTCCAGCTTTGCTTGCAATTAAAGTTTGAGGAGCAAAAAAGGAAGACTTCACCTGTCTCTTAATATTTCTTAAAGTAATACAAATATTTGAACACAGTTGTTTAATGAACCTTTTGTATGTTGAATTTTTGTATTTATATAGATACAAACTAGTAACAAATTAGTGCTGTACAATAATACATGCAACTATTTGTGCCTGATTGCCCATATTAATCAATGTTAGTATTCAATAAGTTGCATTACGATTGACAAAGAAACGCTGTCACCAAACAGAGAAGAATAAAAGCCCCAGACATCCAAGGCCTTCCATCCCTTCAGCGTAAACGTTAGTATGACACATTCAAACTGACAAAAACTTTACTTACTTCTGTTTGTCTTGCATCTCCAGTTAATCTTATCTCTGCTCACACAGGACTGGTTTCTCCTGCATCGCCCGCACACAAGCGTGTTGACGTCTGAGAACACACATTCAGCAACATTCGAAAAGGCCTCTAAAAAGCACTGCTCTTAGCAGGAATTAGACTGTTCCAAAAGGTATACATTTGCAGCAATCAGGATAAATATGGATTGTGGGTGAAAGTGGATGTTTAATTTCTTAATTTTTCAGCATCCAAAAGCCAAATGCTCCCACAAATGTGCACAATATTAATGCATTTTTTCATTTATACCTGCACAGTAAGCCAAATAACAGGATGTTGGCTTAGTGAACTGATAGATGTAATAGTTGCCCGGGCACTTCTTGACTTTGATGGGGGTGGAATGGAAAGCACAGCATCTTTTGTTCCAAGTGCCGCAGACATTGCGGGTCACAATACCATCCCTGATCCTTGGATGAGGCCCGGACAGCCACAGCGGGGAGTTGGTGCCACAGTTGTTCACAGGGATGCACCTCTCAGGCATCTGCAGACTTTTACCCTTGTAGAAAAGACGGTACCACCCTCCAATAGAAGATGAAAATTTTATTCTGTTTTTTGAAATGCCATTGCTGCTTTTAGTGAAATAGGTGCATGCTACATATAAAGAAAGTGCAGTCGGTTACCTTTCCAGTCTACTTGCCGATCACACATCTTCAGCTTGCTGGTGGTGTTGGTGGCGCGCCAGGTCTGATCTAGGACCGTGTAGTGGAAACAGGGGTCACCTCGTCTTCTTGCATCTTCCACAGATGACTGAAAGTTATCAACCTCAATGTAATTTGGACTGTAAGTGAGGATGTGTGTTCCTGCTTGAGAAGAGAGATTGCAGCACATATTGAATTAAGAGTGCGTGTTGAAAATAGTTTTATTTTGAGTAAAGAATGCAGATTATTTTATTCACTGACCTACTTTCTTCTGAGCTCTTTTCTGATGGCTTGATATATGCATCTGCGCATGAAAAAAATAACACATTCAGTAGCTGGTGCTCAGTATGGAGACAGATTGTAAGGAGTTATATAGAGGCTACCTGAGTCAGAGCATTGTGCTGCTGCTGAAGTGTTGTTTGTTCACACTTCAGGCTCTCCATCTCCTGCAATAGTGAGCATTTTTAGAAAGAGTGACATGCTGCAGTCTCATTGACAGATAAAATAATAATAATTCGGATTTATAGGGATTTACATAATAATGATAATAATAATAAAAATAGTGGGTCCAGATGCTCCAGATTATGTCCAATACATACAGAGTCAGAGTAGTAACTGTGCGGTAATTTATAGAAGTTACCTATACCTATGTCACTATAGAAACAAGAAGATAAAGAAAAGGAATGAATAAATGCATGTGTATGTGTGTACAAATACATGCATATCTATATATGAGTATGTATACTGTATATACAGTACTCTTGTAAAAGGCTGGTTTGGATTTGAGGATTTGTTTGCAGAAGGCTGGATTGTTGTAGATGTTTATAATTTATTTATGTTTTTTATTTTATCTTGTGCTTTAATAAAAGCTTTAATGCAATGGCCGTAGCTCATAAGGTAGTGCAGGTAGTCTACAAATCCTAAGGTTAGTGGTTTGATCCACTTTGTGGAAAGCAAGGCACTCTATAAGAACCACTCCATTTACCATTAAAAAAGCAAAGCCCACTGCAATTAATTTTAAGGCAAATTCTAGTGATTTCCTACTAAATGTCTGAAAAATCAAGTAAAAAATAAAAACAGATTTTAACACACAGAAAATGGAAACAAGCATTTGAAGCAACATTTCCACCTTGACTTTATTGATGCAAAATTGGCAGTTGATATAAATAAAATAATTTTTTTTAAGTAGATGAATTGGGTAATATAATCAAACGTTTTTGGCCTACAGGGACCCTTCGCTAAGATGAAGGCCTGATGTTCATAAAAAAATAAGATTTAAAGAATAGTGAATAATTAACCTGCCTAGTTTCTTACTTTATTTACCAATAAAGTGTCTGGTCTATAACATCAAAAAAGGTGAAAAATACTGGTCACAATTTCTTAAAATTTAAAAGAAAAGATATTAAAATGTCATTTATTTTTTTTATTTTTTAATAAACGAAAAATTATTTAACAGAATGGTTAATCAACAGACTTGTTTATTAATTTTGTTGCCCTAATTGTGTAATAGCTCATTGCATCACCTTGAAAATAGCAGCTAGTTGCACAGACAAAGGTTGATCTTCTACGCGCCAAAGTTTGAGTTCAGACTGGAAAAGAAGAAACAAAAACTTTCTCAAACGACAAATTGGAGTAATTGATATTAAACATATCGTGATGTTCTATTCTCTCTACGAGCTCAGTGTGACAAGAGCTCGGCACAGTTCTGTCTGTGCTAAATAACATCTGGGGAAAACTTTTGTTGCATAATAAATGTTTTTTTTTTGTATTGTTCCATCTGCCTTCTAGCTTCATAACATCAATGAACAAAGCTCATACTCACAGAATTTGTGTTCCCCGAGCAACCAACTGCACAAGATGACAATGCTACGAACATGGCCAGAGCTAAGACAACCATCTGGGGATAACAACAGTTACACAATAGTTATGTAAAAGATGACATTTAAATGCTTTCTCATTTACTCGTTGAATAAATCCCGACAAAACACTGTACAAATGTCAGTGTTTATTGGAGAAACAAACAATTTGTGACCAGATGCTCGAAGCGTTGGTTTTATTTTTTTATCACATATCATTAGTGCGAGATGTTGGAATTAATTGAGGAAAAACGTTTTTAAAGGCTTGGGTTTTATGACAGAAACACATTTAGATACGGTTTATATTTATACAGAAAGAAAAGGACAAAGAAATAAAAATTACAAGTCAATTCAACCAATTCAATATATTTAGATTTAATTAGATCTGCAGACTTTGCTATTTTTGCTCCTTTTTTAATTAAAAACAACTACAACAACAATAATTGATCATTTGATTTGCAAGTTACTGAGTTCAGATTAAACACATTACAAAAAAATTGAAAAGTATAAAGAATAATAAAAAGTATGCCTATAACAACACTATATCATCACACAGTCAATGTTCAGCTACAGTTATATTGCAAAGAAATCTTACAGTTCCATGAATATCCAAAAATTGTACCTTGAACTATCCAGTCAGCAGTCTGTGGTTATAGAAGCGGGCCATTAAAGTGCTGAAAGAATGAAAATAACAAAACATTAAATACGTTTGGACGTCCAATTTCAATGCAATCAGATGTCTATAAGTGTAAAGCTACACTCACCTCTCATTTCATCATGATGAGAAACTGCACCCTGTCTGAACATGGCCTTAAATACTGACCCGCTTCAGTTTAAAAAAAGGAGAAAATTCAGTTTAACAGCATCTAAAGGTGCAATTTTTCACAGACTTGTTGCAAGCGTAGACATGAAATTTCTGTAGTGTTGGCAGTTTCTTCAGTTTGCCCAGTCAGCAGACAGTGGTGACACTGTAAAAGTGGTCATTTTTTCATGACCTGTCTTATTACTCCATACGCAGATGGCCAAGGTGTGAAAACAGTCCAACTGACATTAATGTGAAGGCTGTGACATTTCTGTTATTAAAATTATAGTTATCTGGCAAGTGAACAAGTGAAGAGTACCTGCAGTAAATACTTCTTGCATTTGCTACACACGTCAAGACATCTTTGAGCTTTAAGATGAAGAATGTACTACTTACTATGAGTTCAACTGGAAGCGTGGGGTGGAGGTAATGTGACTTGAAGCTGTTGTGTTGTGGTGAATGTGTTATTCTTCTAAATGAAATAGGCTGTATTTTCTTTCAGTGATGCTCAGAATTAAATGTTTGTACAATTAAAGATTTTATCAAAAGTTCTTATCAGCCAATCACACGGGAGCAACTTGATGCATTTTGGTCAAGAGAGCCTGCTGAAATTCAAACTGATCATGAAAACGATTAACAAAGTAATCACTCTTTGCACGCAAGATATGCAGAACAGTATAAGATGTTAAACCTTGAAGCAGGTGGACTAAAATGCCACTTCTGTCAGCTAAGAACAGGAAACTGGGTCTGCAGCTCTCATGAGCTCACTAACTTAGACAACAGATGATTGAAATACGCTGCCTGGTCTGATGAGTCTCGATTTCTGCTGAAACTTTGGGATAGTGGTTCAGAATTTGCCATAAACAACATGAAAGCACGGATCCATCCTGCCTTGTATCAGCGGTGGTTCAGGCTGCTGCTGGAGTGGGGGATATTTTCTTGGTACACTTTGAGCCTCTTAGTACCAACTGACCTTCGCTTAAAATGTCACAGCCTACTTGAGTATTGTTGCTGACCATATCCATCTCTTTATGACCACAGTGTACCCATCTTTGGATGGCTGCTTACAACACACGATGTCATAAAGCTTAGATGATCTAAAGGTGATGTCTCTAGCACTGTTAAATCTAAGCCATAACAAGCTCAGACAGCTTGAGCAAGGTGTACCTAATTAAGTGTCTGGTGACTGTATTGCAAACAGTGAATTCACTAGTTTCCATGCAAACTAACTACAGGTGGATGTTTCTATAATCAAACAGGCCACTAGAGGGTAACAGCAGCAATAGAAGCTCAGCACCATTACCCCATTATTATTAATAATATAATGAGCCGAGAGTTATCTTTACTTGAAAAGAAAATGAGATAGTTCTTGTGTTTTATTGTGGGCTGACTTAAAGTGGAGGAGATAATTGTAGCTCCAGTCCAAATATGCAGTAAATGAATAGCTTTATGAAAAGCACCCCATTGGCAGAGCAAGCCGCGTGCTTTACTGCTGTTGAAATCACAATTAGTTTGTCATGATGAAAACATTTGGCATGTTAGTATCTGTTGGCAGTCAGGGTGTTTACAGTGTTTCACCCTGGCAGTTGTGGCGGTTGTAATGTTCTGCTCTGGATATTTGTCTGCAGGTCACTGGGCCACAGGTCACCGAGAGATGTAACTGAGCTGAGGCAGGTTGTTTATCTTCCTTTTTTTAAAAAATCACCAATTACCACTACTTGTTCGTTCATTAAAACTGAATCTGTCACGTTCCAGATGCTTTACTTTAGAGAACTAATATTAAATAACACTAATAATCACAAACCCAATGTAAAGAGAAATAAGAAAGAAAAAAACACAGTGTAAAATGTAAATAAAAGCAGAAGAAGATGTGCAAGTTTCATGAAACTATATCTTATTCATTTCCTCTAATGGCCACCTGAGGCTGAAATTCTTAGGATAAAACTCTTAACTTTAGCTTGCTACTAAGGGTTCTGGAGTAAAAATCTGTGTTATTACAGGTGTGGCTTGCAAACCCACTCATTTCTAACAACTTGTCAATCACAGTTCATCAGCCATTGAGCATATCCAACAACTATCCTTTCAAAAACTGAGTATGAACAAGATTCGTGAAACTGACTAAGGATTTTTATTCAATATAACCCAAAACGAGTCATACTGACTCATTATTATCCCAGAGCCTAGAGGCAGACAAGAGTTTACTGGGATCAAGTCAGAGCGCCGTGTTCTAACTAGACTTGTATGGGACTTGAAGTCTATTTAGCAAATCGCTTCCACATTTGCTTCAACTTTTCAGATCCAGAGTCTACGATCTTCTTTTTTAATGTCTATGAGTCCAAATTGAGGCTTTAAAACAGTAGAACACGAAACCAATGGGAGCTGTCATGATATATATGAAGTCTATAACTTCTTATCTATCAAACATTGCACACCTTTGGTACAAAAAGATTATGCATAAGGGCACTTTGAGAATTCTTGTACACGTCAACATGCTGATGATGGACATTGTGTACTTTGGCAGGGGTTGCTGTTGCTATGGAGAGTTTATCAGCCTTTTGTTTGTATGAGATAGAAGCTGAGCGCTATTGGATTCTTTCCTCTGTGTATCTGTGTAAGCCTGCGGGTAAACACTCAGAGCTATGGCTGCATTTAGATCAGCTGCTGGCCCATATACACTCAATACGGGATATAGAACAAGCCACCCACAGGACCTTTCATTCATCAACAAAAACAAATGGGCATCCCTGGAGGGTTTTAAGAGATACTGTAAAACTAAATGAGTGATTAAGTCAGATACAGCAGTTTAATAATTCTTTAAATTGATTGTATTATTATATTGTCCTCCCCTTTAAACATATCAGCATATTAGAGAAACATACAAGCAAACGTCTTGAATTTAAAGTCACTTAAGGCATCACGTATGATCAACAAAAGGTAATTAATTTTATTACAAGTATTAATTTTACAAAATTCTCTTTTTGTGTTGTTTGGCAATAATAAAGTCAAACATTAATGTTGTTGTATAGCTGGTATCACACAGTATCATGGGTTAGGGTCACTTTGCGAGTGATTATAAGAAAGACAGACTCCACCGCTGCATTCATCATCTGAGAACTTCCCAGACTGGATGTTATCAAAAACCAATGTTAGCTGATCTACTGAGACAACTAGAGTGTGTCCTGTGCTGCCACTGATACTTCTACACTGCAGGTCCGAACAACAGTGGTCCTCCTGGGATTGAGGAAAACTCCACCTGCTGCTAGGACTGTCCAATTCTGGACTGGAAAATCAGCTTGAAAGAGGTGGTACCTTTGCTCTTGAAACACAGACAGGAACATAGCAACTGTTCACTCCTCCTTCTGTTCACTCACAGCCAGCATGTCCTCAGCATACCACGAGGCCAATTCTGTGCTATGACTCGCTGAAGTGTGTTTTTAGCTTTAGTTGTTTTTGTGAGAGCTTGGTTTGCGTTACCAGCAATAAGTCAGACTGGTTCTCTGGGCCTAGTTGGCCAGGGCTATCCTTTGCTACCAATTTGTAAGCGCAGTCAGTGGGTTTGGGGGTTTCAGAATCTCGTCTCTGCTTTTTGCAGATGATGTGGTCCTGTTGGCTTCAGTGATCAATGACCTGGGGCAGCTTGCACTAGAACACTTTTCATCCAGGTGTGGATCAGTCTGGATTAGAATTTGCACCTCCAAATCTGGTTCTCAGCCTGAAAAGGCTGGATCGTCCACTCTGGGTCAGGTACAACTTTCCATGGAGAGTTTAAGCATCTTGGGGTTGCTTCCTAAGTTAGCAGAGAGAGGAATGGGAGACTAACAGCCAGACCGGTATGTCGTGATGAAGTGAGAGCAGAGTGTAAAAGTGAAGCTGTGAGGTCTGCATTTCTACTCATGAGCTCCGAGTAGTGATTGAAAGAATGAGACTGCAGATGCAAGCAGCGGAAATGAGTTTCCTCCAAAGGGTGTCTGTACTCAGCCTTAGAGATAGGGTGAGGAACTGAGCTGCTACTCCTCCACATCAAAAGGAGCCAGCTGAGGTGTTTCAGGCATGTAATGAGTGCCAATCGAGCACATGCTGGAAGAGATTACATCTCTGGGATGGATAGTTATTTATTTATTTAGATCATTTTATACAGGGGGTGAAAATTACCCTGATTGGTTTCATCATATAAATACAACACAAGTAATGTTTACTTGAAATTACTGATAATTAAGTGATAGCACAATCACAGGATAATAAATATGCTTGTAAGTGGTAATGTTGATTAAGTTGTATTAATGAAAAGTTAAATTTTTGGTTTCTACAAATATGACCACTGACCTTGAGGTCGTGGTCACTCAAATTAAAACACATGCAAGATTTGTATGAATTTTAAAATCCAACATTGCCTCGTCCTTGAGTTATCGAATTCAAAAGCTTGGATGTCCATGCTGCCCCATCAGCCTTTTACAGCTTAAGGGGTAAAAAAGTCAGTTTTTGACTCTAGAATTTAGAACAAGCATCTCTAAGTGACCTTTAAAGCACAGCCATTACTGAACATGTTAAATGTATACTGCCTCTCACCCTCTTGAAAAAGAAAGCGAGCAGAAGCCAGCTATTATTAGAACTCCCTTTAGGCTTTTATCCTTTGGCTGCATGAGTCTCACACTCCCCACATATCCAGCAACCACAAGCCCACATCTTAGTCCGTTTACTCGAACATGACCTCTGTCTTATTGGGCTCCGAGCCGAGAGCTACTAAACCAGTGTGTTCCTTCTTGTCACTTCCCGGCAAAATAGTGGTGTAACTCTTTGTACCCCGAGGCAGTGAAAGCAGCTGAGTGGAAATAACTAGACGTAAAGTCCTGATCGGTCACGTACGTGGTGAGATTTCTTTGGCGCATGAGGGTCACGTGGTGGAATGTCTACAGGGTAGAGTTACTGAACTTGACCTCATCTCCATCTTTAGAGGAGACCCGGTGACACCGGGCGGCAAAACTCTACTTTTGTTTCTTTCCCTAATCACTTCTCCTTTCATCCCCCACAGCTGTAATCAGCTGCACCCTAGGGACCATCCACTGATTGATATAATCACTTCTGTACGCTTAATTAAAAAAATAGAACAGAAGAGTAACACTTTAAACTGTTTGCTGTTTTATTGTCATTTGGATCGCATTTACAGTATTTACAATATTTTCAGCTGCAAAAAAGTGTAGCTATAAAAACAATTCTGTACATACTGTATGATTAAGATGGATTTAAATCATTTAAAAAAACAAAACAAAAAAAAAAAACAACACACACACACCAACAACAAAACATAACTGTTCATATGCAACAGGGCATTTTGTTCTCATATGGCACATTACAACAAAAGATCTGCCCCTGCCTTGCTGGATCACAAGATGGTAGAGAGTTTAAACACGACATCCGATGAAGTTTAATAACAATTGCCTCCATTGAACTGTCACAAAGCATTAAACCACCCACCAAGGCAGGCAAACGATACTGTAGCTTACTGTTGTACGTCAGAGAGAACCGCGTGTCCTGTAGATTATATCATGTACTGTTCTTTTCACTGCAATTAATGCAAAACAACACCCAGAAAGAGAGTGGATTACATTTAGCCTGGTCCACAAAAAACTGATGTTAGTGGGAATACTGCGATTACATTTTTTTTTAAAGAAAAAAGAAATGCATGCACAAAACTTGCTCAGAGTCAAACATTTGTTCAAATTTACACACGAAACAGCATTACAGTACAGCAGAAATGTAACAATGTGCAACACCAGTATTAGTTTAAATACTTCAAGTATTCGAATAAAGTGATCCTTTGGGTGAAATTGCTGTGATAAGGCTGAACAACAGGCGCTTCCTGTTAACTGAACACCTCCACATGTCCCTTATTAAACAGCTGTAAAGACTTTTAATAGAAAAGTCTTCAACAGCATTACTGTATGAAATCAGTCATAATCTACGTTTTTAAAATCACCCGCAACATGCTGCATTATCCCCGGCCGCCCGTCTCTTCCTCGAGGACGTCACCTCACACTCTCGACCGATACCGAGTGTAGTTCAGCAACACTGGAGCGACTTCACCAAAGTCTGAGAGGTGATTGTAATGCATTTCCTGTTAGTAGCCATTTCTGATGTGTGCATTTTCTCATGAAAAGGATAACGGATGCAGAAAGCATTAACGAGCTACTGCTAAAAAAAACAGGCTGAAATTAAAAAGGTTACTTATGTCTGCTCTAGTCTGAAGAGGATTCTCAGAGTGAAAAAAAACAAAGTCTGGTTCCCATCTTGTTGGCAGAAGATGACACGGGATATGAAGACGTATTCTGGAGGCTTCATTGTACTGCCCAGAAGAGGTTTTCACTTGGTCACCTTATAGCTGCTCAGATCTAGCGGCTCTTTGCTGGGTACACACCAGTCGTCAGCCTCTTGGCTCATTTTGTAGTTCTTCAGAGCAGTTTTGTTGTACACTGGCAGCCTTTCGATGGAGTCTGTGGACAGCGCCTGGAGGGACAAGACGACAGGATGTAATTACAAATGTCCTGTCTTACCTACACCAGTTCCACAGGTCTGCAGAGTCGGTTTTGTGTTTAACAAAAGGCATGGCACAGGGCAGCTTCTATTTGTTATGCGCTCCAGACTTTCAAACTGCCGGCTTCTTGTCACAGTTTCATGCATGATCACCCTGCCTGGCTCACCTTCAAGTAGATGACAGCGTCTGTGCCATAGCCCTCCATGGAGTAGAGCTGCAAGTCCCCCTGGAAGTACTTGGCGTAGAGACGAGAAATGGGCAGACCGTAGCCGAAGCCAGCCTGTACAGAGAGACGAGGGAGATCAAGGGTTTAAGAAGGCTTTGTTCTGTCACACTGAAAGCAGCACTGCTCATCCATGGAACAAACAGATCTTTTGTCAAGTTTGTATTGTGACTGAAGGTCAATGGCTTTTTCAGAAAAACAACAATATTAGTCCAGTGCTTCAAACTTTAAATGACTAAGTAAGCAACAAAACGTTTGGAGGCTATAAAGAAAGGCAACCAAAGAGAATGTGGTGCTCATAACGGCACCCTTTAGACCTGCTGAATAAACAGTTTGTTGTTTGTGCAAAGCTGTTAATGATCGACTTCTTAGGCTTTACTTTTACTTACCAGTGGAGGCCGTTTCTGGTCTCCTATTTGTGGAGCCGGAGCAGTAGAGTACATGTAGCTGAAAAGGTTCTCAATCCTACGAAATGGGACACCGCCACCCTTGTCGCTCACCTACAGCACAGCACGGGCAGGGGGTAAAAATAGAGAATGATGTGAGGTGCTTGGACAGAGCTGAAGAGAGACGGGCCTGCCTGTCATGAACACTCGGCTTCAATATAAGGGTGGAAGCCGAGTGTCTTATGTTTGTGTCTAATTTCAAGTGCAGATTCTGCCATTTAATTCACAAACTGTTAAAGACCAATAAGTTTTTGTTTATTATAGTATGTCACTTATAGTCAAGCTAGTCGGGCACAAGAAGCCTCGACAGTGTTTTGTTGACACATGGGCATAAAGTCAAGATTTATAGGCTCTGTGAGTATGAATGCACACAGCCCATGGTGCTAATCTTATCAGAGCTTAGTAGCTCTGCGTGCCAGTAGGCACTGTGCTTAATTGAGGGTGAAGTCATTACATAACATGTTTAGAGAAAGCGCTGGGTGGACATGACAAAAGGAGAGGTAAGTTTAGCTTTGAAATCAGATGCACGCTTTGTACCGTGTGGGATATCCCTGTATTATTAATGCAATAAATACTAAATGGGTGCAACGACAGCAATAAACAGGATCAGTGTGGTGAAATAATTTTGCCTTTACAAGCTTCATTAACCTTGCTTTATATGTGCTTGTTCACAAAAATAAAAACCACCTACGCTCCTGTTGACTCCTACAGGCAATTTAAACCCTTTAATCCAGCTGCTGTTAATATGTTAGAACACTATGGGAGGAAACTCCTTGAAGTAACCTGCATGAATGCATGTAGAACAAGACCAAGTTCACATCAAGGATGTCGTTTGATCTTTCGCTTTCCCACCACATTAAGGATGTTATCTGAATCCAGAGTGGGGCTGAACACAGGTATGCTGTGCAGATTTGAGCACTTTTTAATCATTTAATTTTGAGGTACTGAGTTACTATTAAAAATTTCTGGATTTACCAAATATACCCATAAAATTGGTCCAATTTATGCACCCCTGAAATCACACCATTTCCCCCCCAGTGCCAGTGATCCATTTAGATCATTTTGATCTGAGGTGCCCAATTTTGGGGATCATAGGTGCCGAGACGCCTGCCTTTGCTTGCACCTAAATGACACTTACTCAGAGGTTCCTACCAGACTGGCCCAGTCACCAGTAGTTCACCTGGAAGACGTCCATTTGTCTACACAAACTTAAAAACAACTCGCCATGATGCAGTGAAACTGAAATGTGGGACAAACCAGAAATGGAGATTACTTTTACTTTGAAGGCAAACCCCTGCAACCAAAACATTTCAAAAGGTGCAACTTTTACTCAGAAGTTTTGTGTTGCACGTTTTCAAGCTTCACTGCAGCTCAGAACGTAAATGGCGAGTGTTTGCAAAAAAGTTGACATCAATCTGATGCACGCTCAATCATCCAACCCTGAAAACTAGACTGAAACTAGCACTACTGACTAACAATGGGCTGTGAGGTGAGTTTCTTCATCATTAATATGCAAATTTTCATGCCTTTAGATCAATGACAGTGAGTACCATTTTAACCAAACTTCTCTGCGAGTGGTACTCATGACCATTACCCAATGACAATTGATCAATGGTCATGAAAATTTGCATATTAATGATCAGGAACTGACCCCACAGCCCATTGTTAGTCATGGTACTTGTTTCAGTCATCACGCAAATGTGTTGTTTATAAGGTTGGGGAAACGTTTCTCCCACTGAAAACGCTACGTCCAGATGAACAGAATCAACTTTTGGGGCAATCATAAGGAGGCCAAACGCTGGTCAGCTGGTTGGGGAATGCACATTTTACCTGGAGGCCTGGTGTTTTAACCCTTTAAGACCTACCATAGAACCAATTCCACCAGAGCTTATCTTATATTTTTTACATGCTGTAGTGCCATTTTTGGGAGTATTTCAAGTTGCTATACATCAATACAACCATTATAGCCTAAGTTTTAATGATATGCATGCATTAAGTGCATAGTAATTACATAAATTGCAAAGAAGTGCAAGGAAAAAATAAATAAATAAATAAAATTGAAAATCATTTTTGTTTTTTTAACATATATTTCTAGTTAGAGAAATTTAAGAGGCTTATCCCTCAAAACTGTAAATACAAAAAAGTTGCACAAACTAGTTTCCCACCACAGGAAATTTATTTTGAGTGTCTTCATAGTTTTATTTTTGAAATACACCAATTTCTATACACTGCAGGAAAAACGAAAATAAATATTATAGTGCAAATTTGCAAAAAAGCAGCATCTGCATCAAAATAAACTATTTCCAGCAGTGCAATATGTGTCCTAAGCATCCCAGAAACGACACAGAAAGTCAAACATAACTTTTAACAACACCAGTATAGGCTCATGAGGCCTTGATGGTAAAAAAAAAAAAAACTACATTTCTGCGAAAGTGACGTCACTTCCGGTTTCGGGCAGGACATGGCGGACATGTGATAGTTCACGCTAATGGACGTAGGAAGTGTTACAAACAGCTGATCGGATCGGCAAAGCGTTTTTCTGGAATATTATGTTTTTATTGCTGCAAGTGATTTTTATGCAGTTTTTGCAAAGATATGTGTGGAAGGAAACTGTGACCTAGGACAAGCTGATGGCATAAGAAGTACGTACAACTCCTCTGGAATCATATGCAAAAAATTTATTGTGCTAGCTCACGTGGTTGCAGAGCTACCGGGATTTAAAAATAGTTAGGCAAAACGGAGCGTGCCCGCTCAGACCGGTTTTAAAGGGTTAAATAGGATTTTTTATTTATTTTTCTTATTATTTCTTTTTAAACTCTGAGCAATCTGTACAATCACCATCTCCAGAATCGAGCAACTGACAACAACCAGTCTACATGGAGGAAAATTGGAGGTCAGGATGAATTGTCCCTTTATTTTTTTAAGATTGCAACTCACCTTAATCGTCAAATCTTCATCCCCAAGAGAGACCATGACTTTAATAGGTGGAAGGTTCCTGCTGCTCTCATGAGTCTCTATCGTGGCCCTCATAGCATTCTATAAATATTTAAGACAATAAAATAAATTTTCAAGATGTTCAGGAATATTGAGTTGAACATGCACATATTCAAAACTGGGTCTCCTACCTTGAAGAGCTCAAACAGCATGTGATAAAGGTGAGATGGCACATAAACAATCGTTACTGGATGATTTGTCTTCTTCACTGCACAGAAGGAAAAAAAAGAAGTATTTATTCTATCCACTTCATTTACAATTCATTATTCTAACCATTCATGGATGATTTCCATTAGTGGCAATTACTCTGCTGCACTCTGGTTTTACGCTTTGTGAGGATGGAGAGGAAAAGGTCTGTGTGTCAATACTGCCTGATGTGGTCAGCTAGGCCCGCTTAGCCATCAAATCAGACTCTCTGCTATATTTAGAGCCCTCTCGGATCCATCATGCTCTCTTACATAAAACCACTCATACTGTGCATACATACTGGAGGCCCGGGGTCTATTTGTGCTTTACTGAAACCACTTCATTGCACTGCAATGACTTTTACCCTTGAGGCTGTTTGCATGATTACCTTAAAAGATTTTTCACACCTGGGTAAATTTAACGCTAAAGGGTCAATATGGGCCGCAGGACAGACTTCCAGAATTCCTAAATTCTGTAACTTACGATTCATCTCCTGAAGTATCACATCAGGGGCACAGAGGTAGTACTGATCACAAAGCATCTTGGCACTTCCGAAGGCATCTGTGAATATAAAGGGAGAGCATGTCACCGAAAACAAAAAACAAAGGGACAAACAAAATTCAGATTCAACCATATTGTATATTTACCCTGGACTACATCTCCAACTTTACAGTGAGGATCAATGCTTCCAATGGTGTTTGGGTGAACCGGATTGGTGGTACCGTCAAAAATCAGGGCTGTAGAAATAAGAAAACAGTGAATCTTCTGCAAACGGACCACTGAGATACACGTTTAACTAAAAACTACAAATACTATACACAGCTTGGTTTTGATGCAAAGATAATGAAGTAGTACAACTATTTTCTGTTGTTTTAATAGTGCTACTTATTAATACATATATTAGAAAAAAAACTCAAAGGGGGTCATATTATGTTCATGCCAGCTCTATAATATAACTGTTATACTCTAGTAGATCAGCTTTGCATGATTCACAGCTCAAAATAATCCTTATTTATCTTATTATCAGCCTTGATGCAACCCCTCAGCCCATTTTTTATGAAACATAAATTATATACAGCTTGTATATTATGTGTATCTGGGACACCCATATATCCCCTTTCTTTGATATCATAAAGACTGAAGAAGAGCTGAACTGTGTTGAACACAGTGATTACTTAGAACATATGGTGCCCTTATTATTTGAAACATTGGCTGTGTTTACTATGATCATTTACCACCACAACAGCATATAAATGACAGAAAATGAAAAACACGCATCAAGTCAGACACTTGATTGATTGATTGATTGATTGATTGGTAATTTATTTCAACATGTGAACAATATACAAGTACATTTAGAAAAGAAATGAGAAAAAAAAATATACTATACAAATTACATACAAAAAAAACTTGGGAACACATGCTAAAAATACCACTGAGGAGCACAATATGCTGCTATGAGATGCAGAAACCTGCATACGTGTTAAAAGTGTTTCTCAAGAAGAGTTGTGCAGTTAATAAAGCATAAATGCTTTCCTTTACGCAACAGTGATTTTGAAAATCTAAACTATCAGATCAGTGATATGCATCACCTGTCTTTGTTCCACATGGCTGATGATACCTCCACAAGCTCTCAATAACAAAACAGAAGTCTGAAGAGCATAACATCATGCCAGAGCAACCATCTGCTGTTGACATGGGAGTGTTATCAGCACTTGTCACAGGGACAACAGGCAAAAAGAAGGAAAATGGGGCGTATCAGTCGGAAAAATGTAAAGCCATTCACTCTTTTGCCTAAAACAGAAAAATGTGAGCAATTTTGCTTTCAGAATTCTGCTCCAAATGGGAGGCTTGCGGCACCAAATCCATCCATGTGATGACTCATCAGTACATTTACATCAGCTTGTAATTGTGCAATGAACGCTGCATCATATACAAGCACAGCAGTCGGTGCAGCATTTCTTCTTTTCGGTGCCTAAGTTTGTGTGGAGCCCATTAAGACTGTAATTTGTTTAAAAGCCCACACAGAATGAAATGGTCAAAAGATTAAACACGGCAGAATCAAATTAGATTTTCATAAGCTTTTTCATAACCTGATCAGAAGAAAAGAAATTCTAGCATGTAAACAATTTAAGCTAATTTCTAGCTGGCCATGCTCTTCATGTGATGATTCCCTGACGGCATTCAATGATATCCAACAACAACACACTGACAATAAAGGTACGGTGAATTAAAATAAATAAATAAAAAATTCAAATGTTACTCACTGTGCTGGTTGATGAGCATCCGGATTGAGATGCGGCTCATGTAGAAGCGATCCAGAAAGTACTGGATGTTCTGGTTGGTGGCCACATCCTGGGGGAAGGCCTCTTTGTATTCTATGACACCCTGGGCCATGGTGGGCACCACATCATTGTGTCTGTTTCTGATGGTAACTAAGGTATCAACAAACCTGGGGAGGAATGACAAAGACATCCTGCATCAGGGGTTTGGGCAGTATCACATTGAAAGGGATGAAGGCACTTGGGAGAACACAAAGGTCATGTTTCATTACAAAACATGAAAACACCCATAAGAATGAGAAACTTACTCTCCAAGGACTTTGTGATCATCAGGATTCTTGTCCAGGAACTCAAGGAGCTCCATTAAACTCTGGACATACCTGAAAATATAAGTTAAAACATGTTAACATGTGCTGCAAAATACAAGAGAAACTGCTAAGTCCTCAATTCTTTAAGAAAAACTTTGTTTATGGCACATATACAGATCACAGCCCACTCCTCATAAAGGGAAACAGCAGAAACGGCAGCCTTGAAAACAACAGTCACGTGACATGTGAGGAGAAACTAGGGTAAAGTTCAACTCTAACGTCTCCGCCTCACACTCACCAGCGCAGCCCTAGTTGGAAGGAGTACAGCTTGGTCAGATAGGGGGCTTTGTAATTCTGAGCACGATGGGGGGGGGGATAAACTGGCAATAAACAAGTCAACAGCTGTGACTGTGACTAGACGGAAGATAAAAGCTGGCATCAAATATGCTTCTTAAAACACTGGAGGCTGACAGACACTAACTGTAATAAGCTGCTCTTTTGTTTTAGAAAATGTTTCTGCTGAATAAATACATTTACAATATAAAAAGCAACTAAATACATTTGATTACTTGGATCATATTAATCAATAAACCCCATTCAACTTACCAGCCCTGCACCATTTTCACAGATGGAGTTGTGAGCAGTTTGTCAGGGAGCAAGTTAATCTCCTTCATGATATTTGAGAGCCTTACTGGAAGCTCCTGCCTCAGAAAAGCAAAGGACGTCTTTTCACAGGCATTAATGGAACCTGAATTGGGGACAAACAGATGTACTGACTAGATGATCCGGAGAAAAATACTCATTCAGAAGTTTTTTTAATGTCAGTAAGAAGGACTTTGTGCGAATTTGAGACATTTAGAGAAAGTTTTTTTTTTTGAACTGCTGACTGGAATAAACAACTGTATGCATAACGGTGGGTAATTTTTAAACTAACTTTAATCCAACAAAATTAAAGTCAGATGGATAAAAAAAAAAATAAAAAAAATAACAGCGATAATAATAACAACAACAACAATAATAATAACAACAATAATAGAAAATTAATATTCGTATGTTAACATCTGTGTCGAGACTTGCAATCCCTTTGCACAAAACGCGTGATAGTCTGCACATCATAAAATCTTTATTAGCAGTTCATAGTGGTGAGAAAATTAAAAACATATACTATAATGCACACAGTGATAGGCCCACGTCTGACGCAACACCAGCAAAAATGAGCACCATGTTTCTGCAAACACTGCAGAGCAGATGCAGAGCCGTGCAAGCATGCATGGCCACGGGACATTTGGTCACGAAACGGTGGTACATCTGTGGTCACGTCTTCGCAGCTGACGCCACATAGGTCACGTAGCCCCCCATTGTCACAAAAACAAACCAGCAACAACATTAGCGAGGATCAATACTCACCGAAATCGAGAAACTGCTTCATGGAGAGGGGTGAAGGAGAGAATTTCGAGAAATGCTCGATGTGTTGCGGCGCGCTGGCCACGGCGGCGTTTTTCATGATAAACCGAACGAACTTCATTGTTGCTCTGTGAGGTCCCGAGTCTACTCAGAAACAGGTTCCAAAGCTAAGCTACTCCAAACCACTGAAGGTGTTTTCATGCTGTAGTATGAAAACAAGGGAGGCAGCAGCGGAGATGTAGGATTCTCCAGCCAATGGGAGAGTGGGAATTCTAATTTACTCTCCAGGCTGGCCAATCAGAAGAGGAGGAGGCGGGCTTAGTGAGTTTGGGTTCTTCCACTCTAGCAAACTCAGAGGCCCCAACTTTCGAAATTCTTCCTAAATTCTTCCTCAGTTCCCCAAGCTGAACTAATATATAAATAAATTAACACGTTTATCAAGTGGTTTTAGTCATAAAAACGCTAACACAAACACAATAAACAACAATAAACCCTAAACTAATATTAATCCTCTTCTGGAAGCCATGCTTACTGCTTGTTGGCCATCTTTGCAATGCTTACAAGCCCCTGAATAGTATTTTGGGTGGAATCACAAGAATCACCAGTAGGAAGAACCACCATCTTTGTTTGGGGAACCCAGAGAAACTGGAGCTACACCGAAACCATAAATTGCGTAAAATTGAAACAAAATAACCAGCCTGTTCACTTTAAGGCCAATACATAAAAGGTGTGTTTAATGTCAATTTAAAACATTTAAAAAAACCCAAGACTTTATTTTGTATGAAAGCAGAAGTACATGTCTCAACATGTCTCAGGCTTTGCCTCCTGCTGCCATGCAACATACAAAAGTTCATTCAGATTCAGAAGACTTAACTTCTGAATCCCCGAGGGGCAATTGAGAGACTGACCTTGCCGACCATACATACAATACACAAACATCACAATGGGGAAACAGGTCAGGCTAGGTAGCTGGCCGGTCCAGCTACCTAACTTACAAAAGTTAAAACGTGAGCATAGTTAATGTAGTTTTGTTTTTTCATTTGGTTTCAACACCGATTCACCAATTTCATTAATTACTATATTTATTTGCAGCTTACAATTAAGAAGTTCAGAACAGGTATTATGCTACAACTCAAGCACTCTCAGTAAACATGTGAGTCTGAATAGATATGTGCTGGATGTGTTGTTCTGACTAAAGCTAAAGCTGAGACTAAAATAGCATATTTTGTCATTTATCTTACTTGGGGTTTACATGTGCACAATATTCCTTGTTTAGTCTAATTCGTATTAACTAAAAGCCTTTTAGTTTAGTTTTACTTAGATATAATAACCTTCAGAACAAGAGCTGACAGTATATGTAGAACATGCAAAGACGCAAAAAAGCCCCATGTAGCCAACCAAAATGCTCAAACCTTTATCAAGAGTATGCAGTACCCAAGCAGAAAATGACCCATTACACGAGCTTACTTTGATCTGGCGTTATGTAATACATTACTAAGAATTAAAACATTACCCATAACTGTGTTGGTGCACTGGGTAAGTTTTTTTGACATTGTGATTACTGTAATAATTCATGGTTAGCGTTCACTAGTATAGGTTTAATGTAAGTGAGGTCAGAGGAAGTTGTGTGTCTGAAACTTAGCTGCCAGTTTGCTAAAAGTATGACAGACGTGCAGTTCAACTCATCTGGTTTTCACACTTTCAACCTTCATTCAGGATTAAACTGGACTCAACGGCAAACATATTCAGTCTGGTTTGGGCAGCCCTGAACTTTCCCAGTGAATGTGACAAGGCAGCTGTCCAACATGTTCTGATCAGACATTAAACATTTAACCCGCTGGTACAAAGTTTGTGTGATCATGCCTGCAAATAGCACAGACTGAGCTGGTGTCATGCACTCTCTTCTTTCAGCAAACTAAAATTCCTTTAGTGATTTTTAGGGTAAGGCCTGTTTTCCAGCTCTCAAAGATATTGGATTGGACATAGGTCAGAGCCCCACATGAAATCTATTTCAACACTGGTTTTCACCCATCAAGCTGAAAAGCATTTCTGTCAGGACTGCTAAAGCCCAAATAACTTGCCTTCCCATTTCCATCTTCAGTAATTTGTTTTTAGCTCTATGGCTCTGTTCTGGGACCTTCACCACCTATGTGCATAGAGCCACCAGCTGCTCATTAATGCAAATATCTAATGGGACAATCACATTGCAGCAAGTCTGCATTTAGGGATCCAGAAATGGTCAAGATGACCTGCTAAAGTAAAAGACAAGCATCAGAATGGGGGAGAACGGTGATTTAAGTGACTTTGAATGCAGTGTGGTTGGTGGTGCCAGATATGCGAGTTTAATGACTCTTTGTTACAAAAAAGATATGCAGAGAGAGCACAACACATAAAACATTGAAGCAAATGGGGTATAGGAGGAGAAGACGGCACTGGTTTCCATTCCTGTGAGATAAGAACAGAAAACTGAGGATACAAATTGTACAGGTTCACCAAAAGTGGACCACAGAAGATTGGAAAAGCATTGCATGATGTGATAAGTGTTGACTTCTGCCGTGACATTCAGATGGTAGGACCAGAATTTTGCATGAACGACATGAAAGCATGGTTGCATCCTGCTTTGCATCAATGTTGCCTGAGTATTGTTGCTGACCATCTCCATCCCTTTTAAATGACAGTGTACACATCTATTGATGGGCTGCTTCCAGCAATGACAGCAGATATGACGTTAGGTCAGAAACAGCCTGAAAGCATGATTTGGGCTGGCAGTGGGTTGCAAAGCCACTTGCAGATGAGTAGCAACTGTGGGAAGGCTAAATTGGTTTAAAAACCTGCCACTGGTGTAGGTCATGTAGAAGAGTGTCAAGTAAGCCACCAGATGTTGCAGACTACAACTGAGTTTGACATAGTTTGATTCAATACTATGCTTTCTTAACAAATCTGGCTTTGTGGATTATGACAAATAAAGAAGCTTTTGCTTTAAAGCTGATATATACATTTTGCTACAATTAGCTGCATTTGATTAGGTATACACAATCAAGAATTATTAACTTCATACTGTAAAGCACCTACTGTACTAACAATGATTTGCAGTCAGTAAACAGGTGTTGCTGTTTCAAAGTCCTTACATAGTAACCTCCACCTCATTCTTCATTTCAATGATAACATAATCAGACACACTCTGCTCCTTGTTTAGTTCCTCCAGTCCGAGTGAACAGGAGTACACTCTCTGTGAATGATTCTCTGGAAGCTTGCCACACATGGTTTTGAAAAGAAGTGCCTTCGTCAGGGAACACAGTGTCCCAGTCAAATCTCCCATTACATAAGCGACGGCTGTGTCGGTACAGTTGGGATTGTCCTCATAATGCCAGCGTGTCCTGCCCCTCAATCAAAACATTAGAGTTTACACAGTATGTGCAAAGAGGGAAAAAAGAAAAAACAACAGCCTAAAGCAGTATTCCAGGGAAATAACAGACATCACCACCACAAAATGTCACGACACATATCACCTTTTTTTTATCAGGTCCCACTACATGATAATAAGCTGATCCCTGGTAGACGTCATCAAAACAAGCATTAGTCATATTGTTGTCAAGTGGCAGGTTGTTTATTGCACCATATCAGCTTCATTTGTGCTCTAACAAGATTTGATCTTGCTTCATTTTAAGGTATTTCGAGCAGCTGTGATAGATGAATCTGTGAGTTTATGCCTTGCATTGGAATACTTTGGAAATGATTAGCACTTTTCCTGTAAGACTTTAAAACTTGCCAGTCAGAGGAAGATTTGCTGTCCTTGAAAATGTTTCATTTGAAAGGGAGAGTACAAGAAGCCAACCACATATTTCTGCTATGAACAAGCAAAGAGTAAAAAACCTTTTCTGTATTTTCATGCATTATTTGGTCAATTTCATGTATGCTCGTGTTTTGTATTTCACTTCAGGCTAATGTCAAAACCAGGATTTCTAAAGGCTGCAGTCAGTGATGTGTCTAATCATCCTCATTCGAAGCACACCCGAGGGACGCTTGATTTGCACTTCTATTCCCTGATGATTTTGTGCATTTTATTTCAAGGGACACGTTTAAGCTTTGCACCAGTAACCTGTGAAATTTCTTCCATTTTTTCCCCAAAGTAACGCGCATGCGTTATTGTTTTGCATGCAATGCAATTTCCTGTTGTCTCATCCATGAGAATCAGACAGTCGTGTGAGAACGGCGACATATTTACTGTTTTTGATGTGATGGTTAGATTTGGGTAGCCCTCTTTCCTCTGCTTCAGTCATTTAAAGAATAACATATTTGTTCAAGTATTACTCCAGTAAGGTTCAATTTCGACTTAGTTTAGATGTCTTTGTTGTTTTTGATCTGTCAGTCAGCTTCATTAACATAGTTGAGATATATACATGTTCAGTAAAAATCATCCCATATTTGTGAAATATGTTTTTAACATGCGTAAAGATATGCGACACAAATTGCGCAGATATAGGTCGTGCACATTTAAGTGCGTTACTTCTCCAAACAAAAGACACGAACGTCACCTGATTTCAAAAAGAAATGTGACTTGGGACACCTGACTCTCACATGAGAGGCAAGCAAACACAAGAACACAGAAAAATAATCATGTCTTGTGTTGACTCAGCAGAATAAAAATGAGCATTGAAAAAAAAATGAAGGTGCAAAGAATAAGAAACTGAATTATTTTGCCATTTTAAACTGGTTCTAGTCCAATTTTGTATGTTTAAGAAACATCCAGCATATTTTAAGACATAAAAGATTCAAATCGATTCATCAAAATTAATCAGAATGCAATTAAGTGTCTGAAGGTTTTAATTTCCTGGGGCGGGAAGAAAAAATAAAATGTATTAGTGCTGACATATCCATCTGCTCTTTAGTGCAGACCCTTGGTTAATCTTTACTCTGTGACACACCATTTTACTCTTTAAGCCAACTTTCTTCTGACTGGCTAACTCTCACAAACAGAAGGTTTTGACAACAGGTGGATGAGGCAGATGCGTCTGCCCGAGATGTTCGTTTTCGGGGTTCCGGCTGTTTTTTGACATCAACCAAGACTTAAACAAAACTGAAACTGTGCAAAAAGCTTGTTTAGCTCTGTCTGCAGCCTGAAATTTTGACTGTCAGGATTACTTCTAGACAGAACATGTTAGAAGGAATTTTTCTACAACAGCATCATTATAAAGTTATATAATTTGGCTCACTGACACAGGATTTTGCATCACACTTTACAAAAAACGATCCAATTTTTCAGTGGGAAAATGTGGGGGAAAAGAGAGCAATGTTATTGGATCAATACTGGGGATGAGCATATCCTGGCATCTGAACTGGTCCTGGGAGGGAAAACGTAGAGTGAGAACATCAATGGTTGTTTGACTGTGGCTTATCACTGCCAATACAAATGGCAAGAGAAGCATTTTATGAACCTGTGAGAGATCGGAAAAACCTCGTTCCAGAGAATAAATGTCATTTTATTTTGCTGTCGCTTGTAACTACAGGCTTGTTTAAAATTGGCCCTCGAGACACAACTATTGGAACGTGCTTAACTGGTCAGGGGGCTTATGGGAGTAGTTGTTGACTACCCCCAGTACTTTTCCGCTCTCCGTCAGCCTACATTCCTGCCAGTAGTCAGCTCCTATTCCCCACTGTCAACAAACAGCTGGGCATATCAGCCATAAATGTCTGTGCATTCTGTCAGTGCCATATTGGTGGAAGGGTGAGCAACTGGATGACAACAACAACTCCAGTGGAAATTTCCCCTCTCACTGTAGGGCAGGGGTGAGCTGTCGAGGGCTCATTAGGCAGACGTGGATTTAAATGCAAATAATTACACTTTCCTGCTAAAAAACTGACCCTGAATAAAGTTTAAGTTATCTCCATTGTAACACATTCATGATCACAACCTGTAAAAGACCAGGTTTTTAATAATTAATCAAGCCCATTGCATTTTTACAGTCTGTCTGACTAGTGTAATCATTACAACATTCACACTGTATTTAGTCCCTATTCAGAACACAAAGGATAATGGGAGTGCTACGTGAATACAGATTAAAGATATTCTACTAATCAAGTCTATGAAAGGAGCTTCTGCATGGCCATTATAATCATTTTAAAGGAAGTGCCGTCAGTGAACGATGAAGTAAGTAGAGAGGGAAGTGCAAATGAAAGACATAACCAGAGGCCTGCAGTGGACAATCTTTCAAAGGTTATAGCTTTGAGATCAAAGTCTCACCATTATTTAAACTAAATTCTGAGCTTCAGGATCTTCTTTTGAGCAATCTGGTCTAAATATTAGACTCTTACTCAAAACTGGGACCATAACTATGTTTTAAAATGTCTTTTTACTTCAAATTTAAACAGAAATGTAAATGCAGAGCAAAACCACGAGAGCTAATTACACCAATTTGTTGGCTTTAACCCTGTAACACCAAGTGAATCCTATTAGTTTTTGTGGCCTTTACATCATCACTGTGATTTTTCCCCCCGAAAAACTTGATGTATACAATGTGACACATGAAGCGCTACCATGAGCAATAATTTCACAGTGCAGAGAAAATTCGACAAATGAAAACTCATATAGACATAATTTGCCAGAAGGTTCAATAAACACTCACGTTTTGAGAATTTTTTTTTTAAAATTGATTTTAGATTTCAGAAACTGCTGCCACCTAAGTCTGCTCTAAAGTAAGAAATGAGTGGCCTTTGGTGCCTCCTGCCCTAATTTGAGCCCAGAGCAAGCACTCCCACCAGTGCTCTTCCAGGTTATTCCATCCTTCTTCCTCTCCATCATTTAAATTGGCCAGCCATCTCCCTGGATATTATTCCCAGGTTATCTTCTTCTGAAGGTAACACAATCATCCTCACCATTACCAATAACGTTTTAAAGCTGGCAGTCTTATCTAATCGTTCTTCCTCCAAGAAAAGGTCCGTGTCGTGGTTTTCATCTTTGCGGTCTCCCAAAAGATGCATTCTCCAAACCTGTGTGCCCAGTTTGCATCATGTTTTTCTTTTTTCTACAGAATGCTGCAAAATCCAATCAGAAACTGAAGGATTTCTGTGTGCATGTTTATGTTTTGATTTCCTAGACCCAGTCTTGTTGGAGTTATCAGTTCACTAGCTGGGCCCACGTCCTCATTTTAGGTTCGACAGCGTTTTAGTAGGTTAAGGTGAATGGCTTGGAAATGAATTCAGCTGCGGTTTGGGGAAGGCCTCGAAGGAGACTGGTGGCAGCTCCCAGGCCTGGCAGATCTCCATGTACTAAATAGAAGTGAAGAAGTTAAAGAATTGAAAAGGGGAGGAAGGGTAGGAAACGAGAATGAACAGCTTGTAAAGGGGAGAACATATATAGATAAGAACTGGAAGGAGCGTGTTTGGAGGCGTGGTCCTGCTCCTGAAATTCCAATACTTTATCTCCAATTAATCTGGACTGAATATGACCACAGCTCTATTTTTCTCTTTTAACCCCCCCCGTCTGTACCTTTTACACTGTACCTGTGAGTATCAATCATAACCGTTCCCAAAGCAAGAGGATGAGGGGACTATGTCATTAATGCGTGCACTGGTGCACTGTGGCTGTGAGGCTGTTACAGAAGTGTGACCAATGAATATCAATCTCCTGCCCTGTGTGCACCAGAGCATCTGGTTCTCAACTTAGAACCAAAAACTGAATTCAAGGAATGTGACAAAAGGCCTGCGGTGCTGTCTTGGCCTTAATGTCAAGCAGACCTACTGGGACAATGGATGTATTACAAACATCCTTACAGGTCAGAGATGTTTCGACCTATACAGTATTAGGCAAGTGGATTTATTGAAGTGGCTGGTCAGTGTAAGAGCTATATATTACATGAACAGTATCAAGAAGCATACTATTTATTTTATGAAATATGCACACACAGGGAGAGAATAATCTTTGCACTCTCTACCTTTGAGTCACTAATACTACTGTAATCGGCTGCATACTGCCAGATTCAACCAAGCAAATGCAGCTTCTCTGATGAAATGTGACCTGGAAGCTTTCTTCTTGTGCCCATCTTCACTGACGTAAAATGTGTAGGAAGAAACAGAAATCATGCAAACAATTATTAAAAGGCACTTCCCCACAAAGGTAACAAGGAGTCAGATCTCTGCCTCAAATAATTCCTGCTTTTAAAAACCAGAGTTGGATACATTAGCGCACAATTGAAGAACCTGTATATAGTCAATACATATAAATATCTATAATTGAGATCAGGTTTTCCAGAGTTTTCCAGAGCTTCTTGGAAAAACCTTACCCAGATGAAAAAGCTCTCAGTGTGATTGTCAATCAAAACACATCCACATGCTACATTAGAGCTACAATTGTCTCCTCTCAGTGTTTGCTCTTGTGTGCCTGCTCGAGTTACTGCAGAAGCATGAACCGGGATAATTGTGTCATCAAATTCTCCGAAGATGCAGCTATCTTGGGCTTAATGCACAAGAATAGCGCCCTATCAGTATAAGGAGAGAGTTGTGAAATGGTGTGATAAGAACCCTCTCACACAACATTAAAAAAACACATGAAAGACAGTTTTTTGATCCCAGAAGCCCAAGCCTGTGGGGATCCATCAAGAATCCATCACTCACATCTATTCCTGCAAGAAACTTAGGCAATACAGCATCCTGGGAGAATGTCAGAAAAGGTTTTACGAAACAGTGCTGACCTGAAGAGAGAGCAGCATGAGATTCAGAATTTCAGCTGGAGCTTTTTTAGCCATCCTGCATGAAATGCTAAGCAACAGCGTGCAGGCATGAGTAGGCTGTGTATTGACATGCAGATTAGCTAATCTGTCAATTTGAGTCATTAAAGAGCAGACATCTTTCTAACTGCATCTTCAAGGTAGGCTTCAAGATGGTCTTTTCTTTATTTTGTGTGAATGTAAAACATTGTGACATAACCACAGACTTGAGAAAATGTGATAGATATTTTATTGTTTTCTTATCACCCCATTTCCAAATATGTTAGTGTTTCATGAGAGGAGTCACTATAACAAGGGTGAGAGAGAGGGGAAAAAAAGAGTTGCAGGAGGTAGATTCAGAAATAATGTGAAGATTCTGTTTAAAAGGTTTAGCTTAGACAGATAAGACCCTACGTTTATGAAAAACCAAAGACAAAAGAGAGATGACAGCAAACTCTAAATGAAGGCTGAAAGGAAGGAGATTTAATTAAAGCTTTTTTCTCCCTGTAAAAAAAAACAAAAACCTACACTTGCTAGAAGAAGAAGACCATAGACACTCAACACTACTGAAGCTTGCCCACTGGGGCTGGTCAGCTCCTTTCCCAAGCTTTCATACCCAGTGCTGATTGCTGAGTGGAGTCAGCTGTGCACTGGCTTTGCAGGGAAAAGGGGTGACATCAGAGTCAGTGGAAAGGACACGCCTCCATCACAAAACACGGTAGGTGTGCTAGCACCATAACAGTCAGATTACTGTAAAATGTAAATGCATACACAGCAATGATTTGCAAATCACTCAAAGCATACTAGATGGTCTCAAAACCCACAAATCAATTACTGAAACTATGAAATTTCACCTGTGAGGCTGAACCTTCAGAAGTAAAGATTGCAAAGTGTTCATCGTTCTGCATGGACAAAGAGTTCACAAGCAAAAGCTAGATAAGGTGAACTTGGGAATTTCATCATCTGTGTCTACATAATATTAAAAGATTCAGAGAATCCACAGAAACCTCTGAAAGGATGAAAACCAATACTGAATAGCAATGATCTTCATTGAGTACAGATGTGGTTCTGTAGTGGGAATCACTGTATGGGCTCAGGAACACTTGTGGAAACTACTGTCACTGAACACAGTTAGCATCCAAGTAAAAAAAATCCATGAACTGCTTTTTGTCTGAGAGATCTGAGTCTGATGTGCTGTTTGGAAATCGGGGACGTCCTACCCTTCAGGCTGAAGAGGAAAGACCTCACAGAACATGTTGTGAGTGCAAAGACTGGGCGCATTGTCTGTGATAGTAATGAAGTGGCATTAGTGCACACAGCATAGGTAACCACCACACCACAAAATTCTGGGCGGCATGGTGGTGCAGTGGTTGGCAGGTCCTGCACTTCTCTGTGGCTTCCTCCCACATTCCAAAGACACAAATGTCCACTGAACATGAACGTGGGTGTGAATGATTGAGTCTTTATGTGTACCTAGCCTCCCACCCTATGACAGCTGGGATAGGCTCCAGCCCCACTCCAAACATGAACTGGATAAAAAGGAGTGAGGGAGGGCTGGATACAGATTTTGGAGTAATATATTCAACTATGAAAACAATGTATTATTTTGCTCAAGGACTATTTCATGGAGATAAAGCCAAACTACATTCCTTAAACATTACAGGGTGAAAAAGTGCTTATTTAGCCTGCCTGCAGTCCAATCCTGCCACTCACTGAAATCATGCCACACATTATGAAATATTTTGTTTCAAAATATGACACAGGAGGCCTTTAACTGTGATGAAAACTTATATCAAGTAATAATAGGAAACAGTGTCTTTCAAAAGTCCAATAATGTTCCAAGTTCACAAACTCTTACACAGGGGATTGTTAAAAGACGAGGTGATGCAACGCGGTGGTAAACTTGCTCTGCTGCAACTTTGAAATGTTTTTCAGGTATCAAATTCAACGTGAGCACAAAAATCATGTCATTTGTTAGTTTCAACATCTGACACATTGTCTTTGCAACATTTTCAGTTAGTATATCTTTGCATTCTATGATTATTTACATTTTTACACAGGACTAGCCAATAACATAAAAACCTAAGCCTGCAAAGCAAATACACCATCAATTTTTAAGTGGACCACGACGCGTTTTGTGCACTGAAAGACAATTTTATAAAAGATTTACTGCTGGAAGTCCCAAATAAGACGTGCAAATGAAACAGCACTTTCTCCTTCTTGGCAGAGGTTATGCCCATTTCAGAAGTGGGACACTGACCCAAATTATCTATATGAGGGTCTGTCAGTTTTGGCCGGCGGTCATAGGTTCTGTCCAATAATATGACGCGAGACTGGAGTAAAAGACATCCATGGATTGGCACTTTATTAAAGAAGGAGCATGATAACAGCAAAACACTAACCACAACTAAACAAAATGGCTTCCTTTTATACTCTACCTTTTCCAGGTGAGCATCCGGAATAGCCCAAGTATGGGGGTTAACTAATCAAAATGAACACATAACCCTCCACACAAACAAACATACAATAACATTAAAGCACATCACAAACATATACATATTTCCAACACATACTATAAACAAACCAATAACATAAGCTTCACCCATTTCTATCTAAATTAAAACCCTCTTTATCCATACTCCCTAACCTGGCACACTGGTCTGCCCCAAGAGCTCTTAAACAGGTGATTGAGCCGCTTTCACTCTTTTGCTCCACATCCTGCAAGAAGCAACTAGGACAGGTGAGTACCTTTACAAGTTCTCATTTCGCATATGTTTAGGTTATTGATAAATGATTAACTGCAAGCAGCTCTAACTTTGGCTCTTCTCCGACACAGGTAGGATGGCCAGTCCCACTGTCTCTTTTCTGTTACAAGCTGTCAATTTAATCGTATGTCAAATAACCTAATAAAAGACTCCATAAGAACTAATGTTTTCTTTATTACCCCATTTTAAATTCCCAATCCAACAATTTATTATTAACAATACCAACCAGGTAATGGAACCCCTGGTCTCCATTACAGGGTCAAAGATGTAAAAGACGCAGCAATCAGACAGAGACCTGGATTTGAAATTGTGTTTCCAGTGCCTGACACTTCATCTAGCTTAGTTGGCACCAGTGCCAGTTCAAGCAGCGTTTTTTTCTTCACAGCTCTGAAAACAGAAGGTGTGAATAATTTTCATGTATAGAGGATGTAGCCATTGCAGGAGCCATGTGGCTTTAAATGTAAGCTGTTGAATTGTTTGCAAAAAAAAAAGCATGCGCTATAAATAACACTTCAGTCCCGTTATGTGCTGCTTTTATCTCATTCCCTTCTGCTGTTTGGGGACTCTGTAAGGACTTAATGCGTCTGGACTACAGGGTCGAAGTGTTATAACGTTCGTGTTTGCCTCAGTTTGCTGTCAGATTCTTAGCTCTCCCTCTAAAATGCAGGGTGACTCAGGCAGGAGACATAGATGTTCTCGTTAAAAGGAGAAACTAACGCTGCTATTCCCGCGACATCATCATCCCACACTAGTGGAGCTCCACGGTGCGCGATGTGATGCTCAGTCCTGCACAGTAGCAGCTACAGGAGACGTGCTTATCCCTGCCACAGGCGCACAGGAGCACGGGAGGAGGAGGACTACAGGAGCGGCCAGCGGGTTTTTCCCGGGCACCGGACACACCGTGAAACAGGACGCTTTTCCAGGGGGTGCTGTCCCCCCGCTTCCCACTCTCTCCAGCGATGGCATCCACGGATCGATCAACGGGAGCGCGTGAGTTTTTCTTCTTTTATGCAAAACGTGCAAAGGCTTTCATGTGACGGACATAGTGCGTGTGTGTGTGTGCTGGAGATAGAGAGCAAACTGCATGTCTAACACCACAGCCATGTTTTGGTCATCGCACTGATCGCCTCGTGTAAAAAAGAAAAAAGAAAAACGGGGATTTAAGATTTTATTCTTCTTTTTTTTTAAAATACAGCATACAACTGTTTATTTATTATACGCTCAATTTATTTGCCTACAGCTGATGCGTAGCTCTCCTTAAAGGAGACGCGTGTGCTCGCTTCTCTGGCAACATCAGCACCACAAAGAGCGATGCCCCTGGCCGCAGGCAAGCTTCAACTTCGGCTCCGTGCTCCGCGCTCAACGCGGTCAGCAAAGTGTAGACTACATCTGTTGGCTAGTGGTTGTCAAATCTGCTTTTCTCACTCTATATTGCTACTTAGGAGAGTTATGGAAAACAGTAAATTCTGCACAGCCTTCTATATATTTTCACTGCAGGCATAACTATCCTCTTAAAACCCTGCGAGAATATTTGGGAATTTCAGACATTTTCAGACTGAAAATATGCAAGCTGTTCTCGCAAAGCCACGCTTTCTTTCTTTTTTCTGTTGGTGCTGAAGGGGGATGTGTGCTCACTGGATTGTAGAAGCAGTCTGTGGAGCATTTCTGGCTGTGAAATACAAACAGTGCGCATCGGCTAAGTAAAGACAAATGAGAGAAGGAGGTGAAAAGGAAAACAAAGACTTGCCCTTTTCTCGTGGAATAGAAACACTTGCGTATGGATGTAGCTGTTCTTCGTGGTTCGTTAATGTGTTCGAGAAAAATGGAAAAGTCACGGAAAAACAGCCACGGGTTAAGAAAAATCTCGCAGCAGAACTTCACCCATGTATTCGCCTCTCCAAACAGAATTTGACTGTAATAGTAAGCTAGAGTGTGAACTGGGGAAAAAAATCTATCAAGTTTCATGCTGATGTCTCCAAAATAAATGTGTCTGTTTAACTGCAAAGCACACTCATCACTGAAGTAAACCGTCAGTAACTCAGTATCACATTTTTTGTCTATTTTGTAGATAGAAAAGAATTTGACCCATTGCTGATGCTTAAGCCGGTGGTTCACCAAACTGAAAGGGCTTAAAATTTGAATCTGAAGCAAAGTAATGGACAAGCTAGCTGACCAGGATCCGTCCAGCCTGGTATATAGACACAGATACTTGTGTTTAAGCTGCATCTCCTGGTTGTATGAATGTGGGTTGATGTGACTCCTGCACATGAGATGGAAATGGCACAGTGGAAACCAAGAAAATGGAGATTTGTAAGAGGTGTTTAATTAAAGTTGGAGAAAATGCTGTTCTAACCAAGAGCTTTTGGTGTATAAATCACACCAAAGCATGAAGTGAAAAATGAAGGAATGTGATACTTGAACAGGATCCAAGACTTAACTCTTAGGTGTGTGTTTGTGCCTCCAAATCTACCCCCTGACGTGGAATTCATGGTTTTGCATTTTTGTTTGTTTGTGTAGCTATTCAGCTGGCCTGAGTAAAAGTTTATGGATATGCAACCGTTGCAGACATGCTTGCACGGAGCCCAAAAAGCCCTCGAAAAATAAAACAACCAAGAAAAGGAGAAAAAATCTCTTAGCCTGATGGAGATCATGGGCACCCCTGGTGACAGTACAAAGATGCAGCATGTAGACAGCGGAAAAGCACCGTGTCCTCTGTGCAGGGTCAATGCACAAAATAATTTTTGTTTAGGTCCTTGTGGTTTGTTTTTGGTGTGTTTGTTAGCAAATTTACTCAAAGTTTTTTGTATGGATTTGTATGAAAAGTTTACCCCGGGTGTGATTTGGTTGAGCTTCACAGTGATTAACTTTTGAGGTCAAGATCATCAAAGCCTGATTTTTATTTTTATTTTTATTACTTTTACTATCCAAAAGTTAAAATGTCTGGTTATTATCCAATTAGGTCAAATCTCAAATTTTTAACTTACAAACTCAAACTTCTGAGAAAATAGCTACAATTGAGGAAGACAACTTGGAACTTCAATTTAATAACCCCAAATTTTGACGTATGGGTGCCAAAAACAACCCAGATCTCTGTAACAACAAACTTTGTTAAGGATTTTTTTTAACATCGAAAGATCGGAAAAAATTGCTAAATCTCCCATCATGTACTCACAATTCCATATTAAACTATAACGGCTTGATATTCCCACAAAAATGTTACAGACTAAGAGTAACACAGCATGCTGCTCATCATTATTCATTCAGGATGTGTTTAGATTAAATTATATTGTAGTTTGAAGTCGTTTGTCTTTCTTTTATGACAAACACAAAATGTTTTTGCATAGACTGAATATTTAAAGGATTCTCTCAAGAGTGGGCAGGGACATCGTGCTGAAAGGCAGTCGGGATTGTCTTCACGGGCCTCATAGCGTGTACACAGGTGCACAAGGAGGAAAGCGAACATTTGAGCATGAAGGAGTGCCTAGACCATGAAAACCTTGAATATCTAATCACTCTTTTGGGACTAACATCCCTGATCCGAGTCATTATTTCACATGTTCATATAGCCTTAATAATTAGCACCATGCGCAATCTGTCAGTCACTGTCAGTGCCTCTGCAGTGGCCTGTAAGAGGGGTCAAGAGGTTACATTAAGAACGCTTAACTTTAAGCTTCCCATCCATCTACAGAGCCAGATCTTACCGGTCTCCAGACTTCAGTTGATTAGCACCACTTCAGCTTTCATCCCACCCTTCTTGTCAGTTCCCAGGGGGTCGCCTTTGAGGGAGCTAATTTAAGTAAGTGAATCATAACTTTACCTGCTAATCACCAATCACATAACCACTGTACTGCTGTATCGTCCCTCATGGGTCCGGGCTTGTTTTGCTGTTTTTCTGCCCTCGTTAATCATGTTTTTTTCCCTCCACGCTTTAAATTGGATCGCAGCGAGCTCCTCCATGCTTGAAGCTGTTGTATAATGTACTTTGTTATTTGCTGATAAGTGCTGTTGATGCTGTTTTTTTGGAAACATGATGCGCTGTGAAGTGAGGTTAGAGTATGCCAGTGAGTTTACTCTCATGAGGAAATGGCCTCTCAGACAGATTTTGTTTAGAAAATTATTAGATTTATGCCGAGGACACAGTCTACACCTAATATTACATATGTTATTTTGGGGTTTGTTGTGTTTTATTTGATTGTATTTAGACACACTTGAGGGGAAAGTGTGCATCCCCAGCTCTGGGATTGAGCTTTCATTGTGTGAGACACACCGTCAAGTGTTTATATCATTTTTTTAATAATACAAAGTCTTTTTTAGGGGCGGCTGTTTGGTGCCGGCCGACTTTGAGACTTGCTCTATGAGTAACTCCTGTAATGTGTTTAAAGACAGTGTTTGTGTGTATTTGTGTGTGTGTGGAAGGAGTGGTTACTGACGCAATCACACTGAGAACATTGGCACCTTTCATTGCACAGAGGAAGTGTTTTTCTGTGCTGAATGAATTAACGTGCCGAAGCAAACGAGAATCACAGCTGAAACAGCTGCCGTTTGCACGACTCGTTCAGGGTGCAAAATCTGAAAAATCACATCCTTTGCAATACGCAGAATCTTAAGAGCAGATTTGCTCTGCAGGTCTAACATTTAACCCTTCTGGAAAAGAAATGCTTTTCAAATCGTTGCCTCAGTTTTGCAAAATAGAGAAACGCAGTCGATTATTAGGTCTGCTCAGCTCTGTGAGTGGCACATTTCGGGCTCTGCTAATCACTGATGTTTTTTTTCCCTGCAAAGTGCGCATTAAGATTCTGACATGCAAACATAAATCTGCTTTTCTGTTATCATTAGAAGAATTTCTCATCCAGACACGATTCATAATTAAATTATGCAAAGCTAAAAGCTGCCACTCACATAAATGAATAAAATCAATGCAACTTTTATATTACACAACACTACACACACACTCACACACTATATTATAGATGGACGCCCACATGACAAATAATGTAATTTGGTTGCTACAAGTTTATAAATGTAATGCTTGTAATGTAGTCTCATGCTGTTGGCCTGAATGAAAGATAAGGCGTGGGGAACAGAAGTCTGATTGACTCAAGTATTTCTGCTTCAAACTCCAAGTGAACTTAGTCATGCAACACATCATTTGGAAGCACAAAGGGATTTTTAGAGGGTTTCTCACATATGAAGTAGTACCCTTTAAGACCTGAAAAGGAGATATTGTGTAAGGTCAGTGGAGCTCCAATTATAGGGGTAGCTCCTTTGCAGAAATCACGACATAAAAATACACAAAGCTTGTGCAGAGCACTTTTAGGTAGGAAGTATTTTCTTTCTATTGTCTATTTAAGGTACATATCCTTATTTCCCAATGGGTCACCACAGTGGAGGGGACAAAACCCTCCTGTTTATACTAGGTACCACCACTAGGGGTAGGTTATTCGGCGTGTGAGGCAACTGTGCTAACCAACTAGCTAAGACTACAGGTCAAATTGTCATGGTCCTGGGTCATTTTGACCCAGTGTTCTTAGTTTTTCTGTAGTTTTGTATTTTGTTTCTTATGTCCATTGGATTGTTTGGTTTGGTATTTGGATTCCCCCTGTGTCCATGTTTTTATTGTGGTGTTTGCTCTGGTACCGTGTTCCCATCCTATGTGTTCTGTGTTCTCCTCATCCCCTCGTATTCATCCTTCTCTGCCTCTCTCTCTGCCTCTCTCTCTCCGTGCTCATCTCTGTGTACTGTTGTGTTTAAGGTCCACATCTTGGTGTCAGTATCGTCAGTTTTGTGTCCTCCCTGCTCGGCCATGAGTAATTGTCTTCAGCTGTGTTCCCCGTGTGTTCCCACTTCCCTCGTTACCTTCTGTGTATTTATGTCAGAGTGTCCCTTTGTTCTGTGTTGCGTCGTCCCTCTAGGTTGTGTGCATTTTCCGTGTCTTCCCAGCGCCTCAGCTTTTAGTTGCTCCCAGTATAGTTTTATATGACTTATGTTCCTGTTAATAAAGACCGGCCTTTGAGTTCATCCCCGTGTGTCTAGAGCCGTGCATTTGGGTCCTCTCTTGCCTTCACACAGCCGCCGCATGACACAAATAATGCATTCTCACCAGGGAATTTACATAATCACGTTGCGTCAGATGCTATTTGTGTTTCATCATTATGCATGAGGTATTTTATGGTATTTTATTTTAGAGACTTACAAAATCAACTTCAGGAGGCTGGAGAGGTGCTGGTGACATAAGGTTATCTGCTATGAGACTGTGGTTCACATTTCCTTTGGACCATTATGTTTTGGACTTATTATCTGGGTTAGGTTCAGGCACTAGTGGCTCAGTCACAGCAGAGCACGGCAACCTCTTTGTGACTAGAAAAAAATCAGCAGTTCCCCGACATTTGTGTTGAGTTTTTTGCTGTTGCTGGTTTAGACTGAGGGTGTTGCAACCACTGAGCGACTGTTTTCGATCACACAATGGCTAAATACATTGCAACCTCTCTTAGACAGATTGGCAAAGCATTGCAAATAACTGGAGATTTGCAACACATTGAAATCAATGCTAAAGACCGCAACTCAGGGCATCTCTTTGCAACCAGTGATTCCACTCAGCTGCTTGTATTCTGCCTATATTCATACATAAAAACAAGGTTGCTGAGCACCTGTGTCATTTCGCAGTTAGATTGCTGCCCTGAAAGAACTAGGTGAGTTTTTGTGGAAGATTTTTGAATTTCTGTTTCAAATCTGGCAGAACTTGAATTCAAACTGGCAACAGATTCACGACAGATGGCAACAGATTCCTGATTTTTGCCAATTTATGACAGTTAATCTCAAAGAGATTGAACGTAATGGCCATCTTGACCCCTTTCAATTACAACCTGATAGCAGACTGATAGGTGACCTACTCTTATTGATGTTTTATTGCAATCGTGACGCATCACAGTTGCTTTAAAGACAGCAGCTGACTACATGTGTTAACAGATCTGATCTCTCTCTCCAAAGAAACCATTTCAAAGGCAGTGATTAGGTCATGTCATGGTCTGCAACCACTGTTATATTGTAAAACCTGCTTGTCTAACACTATGTAAACACTTTGGGTGAAAACACACCCCATTGAAAAAACGTTAGGAGTTACAATCCCGCTTTGCCGATGCTGTAACCTGCTGTGTGCCACCAAAGAACTCTTTGTGTTTAACTAAGAGTTGCAATGCAGAGTTATACAATTGGTGGGTATAGAATACTTCCTTTGTGAAACTACTCAAGACAAGGTTTGTGTGTGTTTTTTCTTTTTTGAGTGCTGTGTTGGTTAACAGCAGGACACAAAAGAGAGCTATGAGTTCATTTGTATTGGCAGATGATCTTGGCTAGCTGTCCGTGGCTGCAGACTGAAGACAGTAGTTGGAGATGGCTGGAGAGCAGGACAAGCAGGTTTAATGCACAGTGAGCTGAGCCCAGGTAACTGAAATGAACCAAAGTACACGAAGAATACAAAACTAGGAACAAAAGCTGGCTCTAGCGTAAGTACATGAGAGACTAAAGGATCTGACAGCCAGTGAAATGAAGAGCTGGGGTATGTATGCAGCTGTGTCCTAAAAGAAGCCAATAGAGCTTAATGTTAGAACATTATGAATACAAAGTGTTCTCTAGTGTTAAAGTCATAGGCGGCATTGAGGTTTTTTAGTTCTTTAACAACTTCTAGCTCCTGACAGACAAGAGTAATAATTAACACCAACAGTTCTTGTCATTAAACACAAACATGTACAGTTTGGGTTTTTTAACATATGATTAACGCTGCTATTTTTATTGTGAGGATAGTTGGATGAGTCATTTTATTGTTCTATATAAATCTGTGTTGTTTTTCTTCCCTGAACCTTGCTGCCCTGCTGGACTGAATCTGGGAGCTGTCAGCACGTTAAGAGTGACAACGCTGAGCAGTACACACTGTCTTCTTCGTACAAAGCATAACTGTCGTTATCGTCTTCTGCAAACGAGATCTTTCAAAAGGCAGTTCTGACATGATAATGCATTGAAATAGTCAAAAACATGCAGAAAGATTGAAGCCATTCAAGCAAATAAAGGACAGAACATAACACAAAGGACAGAAAGTCGTGTTCTTTAAAAAAAAAAGAAAGAAAAGTTGGCAAAAATTCGACTAAAGCAAGTATGTCGTAAAGACCTTGGCCTCTCCAGCTTTCTGCTCTGTGAGTGACAAGCTGCTTGTGTTTAACTGCTGTGCTCTTTAGACTGGCTTCAAAAGCAGGATTTAATTTAAGACACTGCATGCGTTATTTCCTCTCATAGCTGAGTGTTCACTGTATATCGGCTGCATCAGGACGGCACAAACTGTTATTTGCACGTCTGTCTTCTTCGTCGTGACGCTTGCACAGCCTGCGTTGGCTTATTGCAGCTTCGACGATAGCGTTAATGATGTTCTCACCTCAGGGGATGTCACGGGGAGATGGGATTAATGACAACGAATAATTTTCTAATGAATTAGAATTAATTTGAGTGTCAGGTCAAAATGATGACGTAGAATTGATGTAAATGGATTGCATCACAGCTCAGAGGTCTGCTGGGATAATAAAGTGTTTATTATCCACTAAATGAGGCGGTTATTTCCAAAATTTATTGGCCTTTGCTGTCATCTTGAATTAAGTCTTTGATCGATTCTTAATTTAAAAATATTGATTATTGCAGCTTTCTCTAGCTTTATTAAAACCATTCTGTTCCACACTGTTAATACGTATTTGATCAAACTCAGGCCTCACTTACAGCCCAACATTTAATCAAAAGGAAATTGTGGATTTATGTCAATGTATTTCATTAGTTAAATTATAGGGGTTTAGTTTTATGGATGGCATTGTTAGATTAACAGTAACTCTCAACGAGGTTATTTGGCAAGAGATACGACATTGCTGCAAAATGAGGCACAAACAGTCACGGTGCACGGCATGCAAAAGTCTTGAGCCTTCCCATTTCTTTATAGTTTCTTTATAGTGGTTTATAAATTCAATTCAATTTATTTATAATGTGCCAAATGACAACAACAGTCACGTCAAGGCCCTTTATATTGTATGGTAGAACCTGCAATAATGCATACAGTGAAAAACTATCATATGATTCCTATGAGCAAGGGAGGACAAACTCCCTTTTAAGAGGAAGAAACCTCCAGCAGAACCAGGCTCAGGGAGGGGCGGGGCCATCTGCTGCGACCGGTTGGGGTGAGAGAAGGAAGACAGGATAGATCCCAATACCTATAAATTATTCAAGCATAAAAATGGCAAAGGGATGAATTGTGTTATGTCTACACATAACTGACAACTTGGCAAGAACCTAGCAACCTGTCAAAATAACACAGTTTGTTCCCATTTCTTTAGCTAAATCTATTTAAAAAATGCAAAACATAACAGTTTGACAGGCATAAGATACTCAAAATAATCAAAATACAGGCGTCAACAATGTCACCATTAAGCTTTTTTGTTGCTAGGAAGAAATTTTTTTTTAAATTGTTTATTTTTTTTTTACAGACAATGGTGCACATAGAAGTTGCAATTAATAATCCACTTTGTTCACTCAGCACCTTGATGATGCTGTAGTTTCCACTCAGCACCTGAGAGTCGGGCTCAGCCTTAGGAATATGAGGTCGTTTGTCTCACTCTGCAGTATCATCACTGGTGGCCAGCGAACATTAGACCGATTGCATGCGCACACACAGCAAGGAAGCATCCTGCCTAGAAACAGTCCCGACATAACTCTCAGACAATTTATGCAAAACTTATTTCATTTTCCTCCAATAGATTCGCCACTGTTCCATACTTTAGCTTTCAGTGTCTCCTGCCCCTGGGTCAGCTCGCTGGGAGGATCTACTCACTTATGTGTTCATATACATAAATATGGACGTTTATGTAAGCTACTTACTGACTGAATCACTAAATGAAAAGAGAGAGCACAGGCCCTGCTGGCTGACGGAATATTCATGGATGGCTTTCAAGGGTCACCAGGGGTAAAGGAAGAAGGAGACAGGGAGAAAAAACAGGGAATGACTGCCACTAACTGCTGTGTGTCCTGCCTTTATGTTTTATTCATGTGATGTCTCTATTTAGGCCTGGCTGTTAAATAAGTCAAAGTATTGCAGGCTAGAGCAAGTCAGGTACTCAGTTGTGTAAGTCACTGCAGCAGGTTTCTCTGTTTGACATCTGTGAAAATAGAATTTTCTAACAGTCATCATTTTGAGCTAAGATAATGATCATTTCCGAAAGATGCTAACCAGTCACGACTGGTGACTAAATGTTAATCATTTTAATAGAGAAAGCACCAAAATCCAATTAAGCACAACCCCCAGGCTCACCTGCATAAAAACAGACATAAGAGGCTTCTTTTGAAGTACGGTTGATAACGGTGATTGGTTCCAGAGCACAAAGTGTCTCTTTTTAATCCAAATAAAAGCAAAAGTAATGTTAAGTCAGTGATAGACAGTTCCCATGAGCCTCAAAATCCACTCAGATTTCACTAATCAGGTTTATGGCACAGTGGAAAATGCTGCACAACTTGTTACACCTGGAGAACATATAGGTGACAAAGCTTTGATAATTTCAGGGAATAAATCCTCTTGAGGCGACCTCCTGGTTACCTTCAGGAGACAAAAAGGTAAAAAAACAACAACAAAAAAAACCCAAACAAATCTGGAGACACAGATATAAATATGTCCTTTTTTTTTATTACAATACTTTGATGTTGTGGTTTAAAATCTTTTTGGAAATAAACGTTTGAGAGAAATATCAATTTTATGCAACTCTGGGAGAATTTCAAAGACATGGGCATCAGTTTTATGAGTACTGACTGCTAAGTTCAAGTCCAAAAAGGCAAAAAAACAAAAACCCTAAGCAGTCACACATTCAGATATTAACAGCCCGTCCCCTTGTTATCCAAACTTGAGTGAATGGAATTATTATCCAAGCTGTCCATTGTCCACTGAGCTGTGAAAAATGCTAATGGCATTTAGAAATGCTCCATTTCAGCTTCTACATCCAAATAAAGTCGTTCAGATGAGATACTGAGGGAAGTCGCCTGAACGCTTGAATAGCTTGCCATGTCAGTGTAAGTTTATCATACTAGATATAACAGATGATTAAAACTACAAAAGTAAATTGTACAACGAGGTGATGAAAGCATTCCTCAGAGACTTTGGTCCATATTGACATGATAGCATCACAGAGTTCCTGCAGGTTTATTAGCTGCACAGCTGTCATGCAAATGTCCATTTGAGTGCATTAAACTCACTGTCATGTTGAAAGAATCACTTTAAGATTATTTACATTTTTTGACATGGCCTGTTATCCTATTGAAAGAATCAAACCATCCGTAACAGATGGGAGAGGTCAATGTGACCAGAAAGCCTTGCATTTCTGCACATGTCAGTCTACTTTGAATTTGTGTTAATCAATTCTCTTGAAATAAAAAAAATGCAGTGTATGAATTCACTTTGCTCTCTGTCTAAAGACCTTTTTCAAAATGTTTTTATATAACTGTGGTGTAATATCTGTGGGCTAAGAAAGTGACCACTGATTCTCTCTTTACTGCTGCTTCTGTAAAAGCCAGGGGCAGCCCACCTGCATCGAGGCTCTCCTTTCAATCAGAGTTTTGGCTTTGGTTGAGTCACTTTACCATATTCTTTCAAGCCTCACTTCTTTCAAACTCGTCTTTGCTGCTCTGAGAAGAAAAAACCTCCCACCTCCCACTGCCCTGTCACAACTGTTTCTCCATTGTTCAGCAGAAACCCCACTGACTGCACCAAATACCACCAAGACTTTGCACAGCAGTAGAGCAGGAAGGTGATAACGAGGAATGACTTTTTAATAAATATATATATAGATATACATAAAACACCTTGAACATTGTGTTGCAGCTGCAGGGATGATATAACACGGTTGTGTTGCTTTTGTTGTTGGAGGACACCTGGTTGCTGAGGAGACTGAAGGAGTGATGTAACAGTAGTGTAATGTGACCACTCACTCTCTCTGCCCACTCAAGGCACCAAGCCAACCAACAGAGGGATAATGTAGTGTAATATGCATGCTGTTAGTGCGTGTTTGTGTGTATGGGGGTGTGTGTGTGACCAGATCAGCTGTGTGACAGAGACTTGTAGTAAAAGCAGAGCAAAAGAGGCATAAAAAGGATTGTGTGTGAGACATTGAGAAATCCTTGTTCGGGAAGGAGGTAGAAAGTCCGTTTTGGGCCTGGAGTCTTCGTGCTCACTGGGGATTCATGTGATTCTTTTTGTGTCTCTGTAAAACCAGGTTACCCACTTGCTTGTCACTCGTTACAGGACTTCCTAAGCTTAGTCTGGTGCACCTAAAAATATCTCCTCACACTATGAGAATGCCCCACCAGTGCTTTGTATGCCTTTTTGTTGACATCTCTGAAAATGTTTGCCGTTTTAATGTTGCTGCTGCTGCGACTTTATTCATCTCCTTTTAAAGACGTATACACACATATATATATACTCAAAACCGAAGACAACCTTCCTTTCAGTCTGTACACAAGTATGTCAGATTTTGTTTTACTCAAGCCAAGAAAAAAAGAGCAGTCAGGCATATTGACAACCTCTATCAGAGGAAAGATGCCTGCTTCTGGCTGGAGACAGATCCGACCAACAAAATGTCATCAAACTGACTCTGAGGATACAAAGAATAATTTCATTTGAGGCATAATCTTTGGATTCTCAGCACAGCACAGCCACAGCACATAGATTTCCAATAAATATGTAGCTGACAAACAGTGTGCATCAGATCGAGTGACACGCAGGTCACACAGGAAGACTGAGCGGAAGCACAATGATCTGTTTGGACCTTCAGCAAAAACAGTGCTTGTTAGTTTTCCAGTGCAGGTCAGGGGGGGTTATCCTAAAATCTGATATCCAATTCTTGACCACAAGTGGCACTACTGAGCCAATGTCCTGATAACAAGAGGTATGAGCATGGAGATGAATGTCTGCTAATGATCAGTGACTTCAGTCTTCTATATGGCTCATGGCTAATCTGCAATTCCTGTTCCATCTACAGTAAAACCCCCCAAAAGTAAAAGTCAACCCCACTATTAAAGTTAAAAGACATGACATAAATGAGGCCCTGGTGGGTTCCAAAGCAGCTTGCAGACAAAGTAGCAAATATAGGCAGGCTAAAGCAAGTAAAACAATTAAATGAAACATTAACAACTGGACAGAAAGGAAACTATCAGCTGATGTTGGCTGGTATTGCGATCAGCTGATCTGCTGGGACTGCAGGCTGAGATTGACTTTGTGGTCTGCCTGAACTAATAATATAGTCAATTTTTTTATCATGCCTCCCAGGTATGCAACGTCTCTCAATCTACTTCATACACATCCAGAATTGTGAGGAGAAAGAAGAAATAATAAACAGAACGGGATTTACTAGTTAAGTCGGAGATCAAAGAGCGCCTCCTCATTGGAATCCGTACTCCGTTAAATTTTATTAACGTTTCAAGTGACTACAAGTTTTTTTTCCTGAGGAAAATACAGAAATAAAAAAAGAGGTGCATATGCAGAAAAACGACGAGTGACATTTTAATGATCTACTCATCACACATTCATATGTCAAGTTATCCTTGCTTCAAAGGAAATACAGCCTCGATTTATGAAAAATAAACAGCTTTACTGATGTTTGAGATCAGTCAGAATTTTGGGGTATGCCACACAAACGCACCCCAGCACACCAGCAGACATGCTTAATACTGCTAATGCCTGCAATGTCAGTGTAGTTAGTGGCTGTTAGTGTGAAAAGAATGTAGGCTATTTGATATTTGAGAACTATTTGATAACCTGCTTTGTTTTCTTCTTAACACGTCCAGTGGAGGAACTGCTTATTGCCGATACATCATTATTATTTATTTGATTAATCAAAGATAGTAAAGAAGTTAGTGATAATATAATAGTTTCGGGTTTTCAGGGATCCTTTGAAGTGGTAAATGTACTGCACTGACTCCAGCACACACAGTTTTAAACTTATAAACTTGCACAAAATTACTGGTAATAAAAACAAAAACTGTTTACAGCCAAGAAAATACTTATATTAGCCAATAATACAGTATTTATACGTGGTTGCTACTATATTCAACCTTGAAAAAACACAAGTATGATTAATTATAATTAATATTTGATCAATCTCAAATTAAATCAGAAAGAAAGGATCCAATCCACTAGTGTAACGACTTCAGCAGCCAATTTTTAGGTGCCTACATTGCAGCACGTAATAAGGATATCCGAGCCAGTATTTCCAGTTTCATCTGCTGAGCATCAAAACCTAGCTGAATTGTTGTCAAAAGACAGAGTGGTTTGCCACTGTAATTTTTCTTTTGTAATATTTCCTAAATGGACTTGACCATTTAAGACTGACACCCACAAAACTGTAACACTGCAGTCATTTTAATCATTAAGGATTAAATCTGGAAGAACAGCTCATTCTGTGAATCCAGGCTAATTCGTTCACTGTCTCATAGAAACAGCATTGCATCTATTCAGCGTCCAAGAGCTTTGTTTCCTGTAGGAAGGCCTTGACAGTGTTGTTTGCTGAGTGGGCTGCTGTCCGTGGTACTGAAAGCCAACAACCAGATGAACTGTCCACAAAAAGACATAGTGAATTCATGTCCCATTGCAAGTAAACACAATAGTACTGAAAATTAGGAAGAATTTTTTTTCTTCATACTCCACATAATATCTCCCAAATCTGAAACTCTCGACTTGCACCGGTAGCGCTATCGTAGATGCTACAAGAAGGTTGGAAATGAGCTGCGTGAATCATACACACGCCGCCTCGTAATCCCGCGTGACTAAAGAAAACAGATTTTTGGATCCAAAATCCATGAAGACTGTTTTGCTCTCCTCATATATCACCTTGTTTTATTGTTGTTGCTATTCAGTCGAAGCCCTTTCCGCCACCTTTTTAAGCATTTTTTACTTAAAGCTAGATGACAAAAGCTGGAGGATTAGTACATTTATGCAGAAGGTTACTATCTTTAGAGAATAGATGCACAGTCCTTTCCTTTTGCTTGGGTGAATGGTGCGTCTTAAGTTAAAGCTGGTCTACACGTGTGAGAGAGACACGTGAACTGAAACATATGGGTTCAGTGCCCTAACAAGTCTGCTGTTGCGCCTTTGTCTGAGTGTAATAATTGGCTGTCGAATGCAGTTCTCCTACCTCTACCTCTAAACAGAAAGCATGGCACAGGCTGCAAACCCCTTTAGCCTCTTTTCTTTTAATCATCTCTCCCTGCTCCTTCTCTCAGAGTTCTACCTCCGAGTTCTACCTTTATTCATCCAATCAGCTGTGCTGTAATCTACTGTAGTCGTGTCCTTTATCCTTCACAAGCGTCGCATGTCCCCAGCTCCCTCAAGTCAGTTACAGTGAATTTTTCACTGCCTTCTGTCATTCATATGTTTGTTCTTGTCACTCCGCTGGCAGCTCAGACGCCTGTTCCTATCAAACAACAATCGTGCGGTGACTACCGGTGCATGCATACCTCCTTTATTATCCACAGAATGAAAAAGAGACACACGTGAGGCTGAAACTGATGACTTTGGTTGGATCCCATCCATACTGAAATGCACTCCATGAAAGCGCAGAATGGAGTAGTTCAACCCTTTTGGTAAGGCTTTCAGTGTGTTCTGCAGTTTAGCTGGCTGGGGACTTACACAGACACATGGATAGCTCACATGGATAGTGTACAAGTGAGATGAAAGTTTTGCTTGCCATAATGGCAGACGAAATTGTGCTTACTTCCACTGACTGCTTACTAGCGTATGGTTTGGATTTGCAAAGAGTATGCTGCTTGGAGAAACAGATTTAGAGGCAGGGTTCCTCAAAGCACCTCAGGGGCTTTTGTGAGCACTTGGATTACATTTTGTAAGAATATTTGAAAATTAGTTTATATAATTTTAATATGCACTGACTCTAAAAGAGGTGCAGCAAAGTAAAAGGGATGCATCACAGTTTTTGTGTTTGCAGATGCATCAAGTTTCTCTAATAACCAAGTCCTAAATGGTGGCTTCAAACATCGGAATAAATCCCCAAGTTTGTTTGATGAAATACTTCCTAATTTGCTCTAGAAATGAGAAAACGTTTCTCACTTGCTCATTTGAAATTTACAGAAAAATTCTGTCATAGCAGCTTCATAGCTTCCTTGGCTAATAAAAAAAATCTCAGCGACATTGTCATATTAGCTGATCTCAGTGCCACATCAGCTAGTATCTTTGTGCTCATCCGACTGGCAAGTCTCATAAAGGGGCTTTTTTTGCTGTGTATATGACACCCACCTCCACCCCAACACCAACTTAATCAGTGTCATATCATTGATGTCTGCTCAGTTTTGTAACGGGGCGCCGCTGGGGTTTTTCCTCCCTCTGGCTTTCCATGGATGTGTGGGACGTCCAAGATCAAAACTCTACAACCAAATATAAACAGAGTCCAGATGGAAAAGGTTTTCAAAGCAATTCCTAAAAATTCAGGTAACACACTCACACGTCCATGGATTTTATTCTGGGCTTTTCAAAACACTATGTCTACATTATTTGCTCTAATGTCTCTTTTATCTGATGCATGTTCTTTCAGTTATTATACGTACTCGTGTGTTCTCGACTGTGGCAATGTGACATTTAGATAAACTTTAGTGGCCTTTACACATGGCTACATTGGTGTTGTAGACCTCTACTGACCTCCACTGTGCAGCCACAAACAATCCACTTCTCAAGAGTTAAAACAAGACGGAACAGCCGATTAAGTGTTTAGGTGATCAAGAGTAAATTGATTTGAAACAAATTTTATAGTTGAGATGTAAGCTGATATTTAAGCAGAAATGCCACCGTTTAATTGGTATCTCTGCTCAAATGTTAATATATTTTACATAAGAATAGATTTTCTGTCATTTGTAGTTTAAGGGTGCTACCTAACCAACATACCCGACCAAGTTTTCTCCCTTAATTGCTTCAAACATCAAGCAAAGTAAAAGCCGTATGGTAAAAGAATTCAGGTAAAATTAGTTCACTGTATATTAAAACAAATAAGTCTTGATTTACCACGAGAGGAGTTACAAGATGGAGGAGAGAGGACCTAACACAGCTTAATTTTAGCAGTTGAAATTTTCATGGTTAATTAGATTATGTTGAGTTAAATACTCGACATAATCTGGCTTTTGGGACCATGGGGATCAGTTGCATGTTTTGCAAGCTGGCAATCTGGTCTTGGCCTCCCAGTATTGGACTATCCCCTCAGACTTCAAGAGTTCCTTGAGTACATTTTCCTTTGCACATACTCGTCCCCCCCCTCCCCCCCCACTATCTTTTGATTCCCCCTACATACAGTCACATGCATGCATGTGTACACACGCTCACCTTTTCATCTTGCAGTACTCTAGTCTTTACGTGAAGGAGAGCATCACAGAGCCTGGTTTAAAGTGCGTGTGTGTTTTAATTCTTGGTTGGTTCTCCTTTCCTGACTCATCTTCAAAGGCCTGGTTGAGATGACTTATTTTGGATTGATGTTATGACTACATTAGTTAGGTCTGGGCCAGGTGTTTAGTTTTAATTGTTAACGTTTGTTATGTAAGTGGATATCCTCACAAAGCCATTTAAAGATAAACGCATATTGCAGTGTGTGTGTGTTTATTTAAACATCTCTGTGAGCACCAGAAACTGGCACTTGTGGGGACCAAATGCCCATCCTCAAGAATTTGAAGGCATTTTTGAGGCTGAAAATGTGATTCTAGAGTTACAGTTAGGTTATGGTTAGGTTCAGGGTAAGGGCTCGGTTTAGGCATTCATTTCTGATGGTTAGGGTTAGGGTAAGGAGCTAGGGTGGGCATTATATCAATCAGATGTCCCCACTAAGACATGAAAACAAGTGTGTTTGTGTGTGTGTATATGTGTGTGACAGACTGGTGAAAAAGAGAGCAGCCCTCAGCGGTTGAGCGGCTATGTCCTTTGCCAAGGACAGTGACTTTCATTAAAGTAATGTACTCACACCTTACAAAGAGGTACACGTGCTGCTGTAAAACACACACAGGGGACACGCATGTGCTGTCGATATTTTTTATTCATGATCTCATCCACGTGCGCTCATCATGAGTGCATGCATCGCTCGTGTTTATCATATATTCTTTCTGATCCAAGCCACTGCTCTCTTTTCCCTCACACATCATCTTGTCTCTGGACTCATCCAACATGCATCAGCAGCAGTGGCAGCAGCAGAAGCATGCACTTCTAATTAATCAGGAGCCACAGATTGTCACATCAGCACTCAGAGCCAATTAAACACTTGGTTATATTTTCTGTCTTTAGCAGCCTCTCGTAGATCTTAATGTCTTAAAATGATGGAAGCCACGGTTGGAATCAACCTCTCTTTTTGCAGCTCAGTGTAGTAGATTGCGTATTTGCTGAGGGGTACGATTGGATATGAATGCGTTATAATGTGGATATATAATAAAGTTGATTTCTAATAAAATTTTAGGCTCCGGATCTCCTCAGATAAGCCCATAACTTGTTAAAACCACATTATGTGTGGTGCTTTATGATGCATTTGTGTGGATATGCCCACTAAATATGTTCAGGTTTTTTGTGCAATTTCCATGAATCCGGCATCTGAATAAATATGCAGTAAAGAGAAGTTAATTTGAGTAAAGTAGGGTAAAAATTGATATCCAAATAGACATGGTCTTAATTCTGAATGCATTTTCATGACTGAAAATAACAGTGACTTTTCCACTTTGCTCTGTTTGCATTACTTCTCGTTCTCATGCATATTTGGCATACCATCATTTTTCATATTTTTACATTTTAAGCATATTTGTGTGCATACGTACGTGTGTGTGTGTGTGTGTGTGTGTGTGTCTAACAGTCAGTCTTTTAGTCAGTGTATGACAGCAGAACAGACATACTGGAGGAGGATGTGATGTTCTGTGAAGCGAACGAGCCTTCAGATGCCAGGAAAACAAGACAAAAGTGGGATCCAAGTAAGAGTCAGGGCCACTGGCGCTGGAATGATCTGAGCTGTCAAGGCCTTTGGCTGGAGTTAATGTATGTATGCACGAACGTGTGATGGCATCTGACTGATGCTGCTTTCCACTACAAGGCTGTGAAGCTTTGCAGTGCTGTACCGTTTTGCATTACAGCGTCTTCCCCGCCACCTAACCCACCCTTGCAGCAAGTTTTAAAAGAGTCAACAACTGCGGCATCACTGCAAGGAGCCACAAAACTAAACCCGCACTGTGCCATGTGTGTAATGATTATGAGATGTTATTAAATAAACCATGAGAGCCATCTCATCCCATGGAGGATGGGGCATAAGTTAAAAAGCTTCATCACAAAATTAGGACAGCAACAAACTCAATCCTCTTCATCATGAATAAAAAGGAAGTTTGATTCTCCAGTCCATGAAATGTCAGAAAATGAAGAGAAAAATATCCGTCTGAGGTTTTCAGAGAGCAAGAAGATATCTTTACGTTCATTGTTTTGTGCCCTTCAAAGCTCAAAGCTAATCAGTGTTTGGCATTTGATAATAAGATTGGACTAAGAGGCTATTAAACACCAAATAAACAAACATACATATACATAAAACACCTCCTGCTTGGTTGCTAGAGTCTTTTATTCTGAAAGGACCTGTAGCTTAGGCTTGCTAATATTGCTAATATGTGGTAAATAGATATCCCATCCATCCATCAAGTTTTTTCATGTAATATTATTGTTTATTTATTTGTGATTATTTAGTAATCTGAACCATATTTGGTTTGTGGATTACAATTTTGAAGCCTCAGTTTTAGCTTTCTTTGTATTTGGTAGCCAAAACTCAAACCCTATCCTTATTCTTATGGCATAAAAGTAAATATGTTATTTTGTCAATTACATCTCAAGCCCGAACAATAGATTTTTAAGATGTGTGTACGCACTGCAACTTAAAAAAAAAAAAAACAGCAGCAAAAACTGGAGAAAACACAACAAAAACAGAAAAAATACAGCTAAAGCTCACAAAAAATATTTCAAAAAAATAAATAAAAAGCTTACAATACACAACAGAAGTGATTTAGGGAAAACTTTAAGATGACGGAATAGCTGTGGTAAGCAACTAATAGCAAACATATAGCTACAGTATTACTGGTATATGGGATACCAGTATTTTGGTGATCTAAAAATACAGCCAATATTTTTTTTCCTTTAAGACACACAACATGGACAGTTTCCTAAAATTTGTTATGTGTAGTTATTTTTGCTCGTTTACACTCTGGATTAGCTGGTTTTTGTGTGTGGAATCCCAAACCTGTGTCAACAACAAGGAAGCAGCACAGTGCCCTCTGGTGGACAAACTATGCCACATCAACACATATTTGAACATATTTGAAGGGTGTTTCAGTCTTTTCTTTACTTTTTTTTTTACATTTTTTTCTATTTAGCGCTGTTATAAAAGCTTATATATAGCTAAGATTGGCGGTCGTGCAGTGTGCGACACACTGGGTTGGTGCATTAGCGAGATGGGCTGGTATGTCTACACCAGTTTCAGTTGCTGTGAAATACATGGTGGATATAACACAAAGATTTTTTGTGAAAGAGTTGCATCTGGAAACTACTCCGTTTACAGTGGATGGTGGATCTGTAAAGCTAGAGAGTCATGCAACAACTCGCTCTGGGTATATTATTATGAGCAATATGTTTCCTATGTCATTTTGCCCTAATATTACTAATGTAATGTGGCACAAACATTCAGCACAGTTTTAAATATCCCGCTCTGACCTCTAGACTAACTGCACCGACAGCTCTGTCACATTTTCTCATCATACTGTGCATCTCATCTTACTGAGCAGCCATCTTTCACTCCAGCCTGCTGGCGTGCCAACTGTGCAACGAGACAAAGCATTGTGCTCTCTTCCTTAATGCGCTTTTTACCAGCTGAGACCAAATTACAGGCTTTGTTTCACTGGGAAACACTAGTACTCGTGAGTCATCCGACTCAGTCATCGTGTCAGCGTGTGTGTGAGTGTACTGCATGTACACCGCATGTGTCCGTGAGAGTGTGTGGTCGTGGTTAAATGGGGAGGCTACATTAAGTTGGTCAAAGGAGGCAGGACTTTAATTGCAGCCCGAAAAGAAAAGTCATTCTTTTCTCACCCTCTGTCTTTTTGTCTTTGCTTCTGGGCTGCAGCTTAGCTCGACTCAGATTTCAGAGTGAGGGAATCCAAGTATTGGATTGGCTATAATAATAATGAGGAGATTAATGTCTTTTGTGGGGAAAGTTCTCATTCAAAGTCAAGATAAAGGTTTTTTCTAACCCACTCAGAGTGGGTTGGGGGGAGGGGGGGGGGCTGTGATAAACTTTGCTGCTGAATACCAAGATGGATGAATGACAGTGAGAGAGCAAGAGAGAGGGAGGAAAGACGGGGTGGTGGTGGTGGGAAGAGAAAGGTGAAGGAATTGACTATTTGTTTCAGCTTCGGTGGAAAGAAAGATGAGGGGAGGATGAGAGATGGAGCTGACAGAAAACAGAGAGCAGAGAGCAAAAAACCCCACAACTCATTGTCTCCATCCTGCCCCTGCCATCAATCTCCCAAATGGCAGCTGCCTTACTTACACACAAAAACACGCACACGTACACACAGATAGTTCTGTGGCCGCCTGCATACACAGCTGATTCCCCCAGTGATGAATCATAGAGCAGTATGGCATGGCACAGAACGTCATTTGTTAGAGCTGGTGTCTTTCTCCTGCACCAACAGGCTGTATAAGTGCTTTGCATTATTCATCATGCATGTGTGACGTGTCTCTGTAGGTGTGCTTGGATGTGGACCTTATTGGCACATGACGTAGGCTGAGCTGTGTGCGTGTGTGTGTGTGTGTGTGTGTGTGTGTGTGTGTGTGTAGTACGCACGTGTTCAAAGAGTACATGGAGTTCCAGTCTTAACATCACACAGCAACAGCAGCTTATTGAACAGACATAGATGTTAGTCAGCCAACAGTCATAAAAAATAGACTTGTGTTAATTTATTATGGCAGGTCTCCAGTTACCGCTGCTGCTTTTAAAATCATTCATTTGATTTGTTGTGAATATGAATATTTGCTATAAAAAAAAAGCACATGAAACCAGCGATCTGTGTGGCTATGCATCATTTAGCTAAATGTATTATTCATTTGAGGGCCACATTTAAGGTAAAGCTTTGCATTTTTCAGGTTTCATTAAAATTTTGCTTCTGCAAAATCTAGAAATATGAGCCTTTCATAGCTTCCCAAATAAACATGATTTTTTAACACATCTATTTTTGATGATATCCTTCATTTATCCTCGTCATTTTTCTCATTAAAATCAAATATGTTTTTCAAGAAACACTTAACCAGGAAGACAGTACATAATACATAATGACACGAGTACAACTATGACACACTAAGAGGAGTGCAGTTTTAACAGCAATCACACTGACATAGTATTTTTCCACTCCTTTAAATGTCAGTCCTTAGTAATCAGACATCAGTTTCAGGTGCTTCTGTTGATGATTTCAGGGAAAAGGCTCAGCATATTTAGTACTGATCTGGCTCTGGGAACGACGTGTCTGGAGCTTTTTGCGCTGTCACAGGGCAAGAGGTAGGACTGCAGGTTTCATCATATAAAAGAAAATATGATGATAGGATTTCATTCAGTCAGCTAGCAAATCAGTTAATACACAGAGGGGTTCAGTATTTTGAGACAGGACACTTTAGCACAGAGACCGGAGACACTGGGGATTGGACTTCCAGCCCTGCAGCTCTCTACCACCAAAGCAGCAAAGGAGGGGCAAGAGGTCTAGCCAGGGTGGCACATACCTCTTCAGTGAGGTATGTTAAATCCCTTGTATTTAACTATTCTAGAACTGTTCTTCTAAGAAAACACATATTTTTTTCCATTTCTGAAACAGAAACATTTTTTTTTCATATTACAAAATAAATTAAACTCAGTACCTCAGATAAATCCCATGCTTTTCTTATCTACATTGTTGTTTAAACTTGGAGGATAGCTGACCAATATAGAAATGAAACAAGCCTAACATGAGCATGGCAGCATGAGCAATAATGAGAAAAAAACCCCCAAACCTTTGATACTAAATGCTACAGACGTATTTGGGTTGGTACCCCTGATTTGAATTTCTTTACCACAATTTAATTCCTGGAAGTCATTATTTAGACTTTCATCTTGGAGAATAAAATGCAAAATCTGACCCAGAAGCCATTGGGCTTGTGATCAACGAGCATACAGCAGATAGTCAGACGTGATGTACTATTTGATATTTCTAATATTTGAACACAAATATCAAATCAAATGTATTTGATGTGTATGAATGAACTAAACTAAATGGATCTCAGTGTTCTTAAAATAAGTAATTGGCTATGCCCTGGAAGAGGATCACTAAAGTACAGTATGAAATAAAAGACATGCATGAGAAAAATCAAATTCCGCACTCAGTCATGTATATTCAACATCCAAGTTCACAGGAACCAGTTTGTGCTCTTGTAGATATTTGCTTGAACACCTTGGAGTACCCGGTGTTTAGGCTTTGAAGTAAGTTTGGGTAGTTCGGTCGTTGTGTCTTTTGGGCAAGACATTTCACCCGTTGCCTACTGGTGGTGGTCAGAGGGCCCGGTGGCGCCAGTGTCCGGCAGCCTCGCCTCTGTCAGTGCGCCCCAGGGTGGCTGTGGCTACAATGTAGCTTGCCATCACCAGTGTGTGAATGGGCGAATGACTGAATGTGTAAAGCGCTTTGGGGTCCTTAGGGACTAGTAAAGCGCTATACAAATACAGGCCATTTACCATTAGTTAGCAAATGTAAAATGGTCTGAAATATTATTTTGAATAAAAAACATAAACCTGAAACACAATCAACAATACTCCGGTTCTCTCTCCCTAAATGCCAGATCCTAATTATTACATCTGCTGTATTATGCTGTATGTCAACTACCTCCCTTCTGGCTCTTCAAGTAGGTTGATGTGCTGTTTTTATCACTTGTTCCATGTCTGACAGCTATCAAATGTGTTCACCCACAATGCTATCCTAAGGAGACATGACGCACAGCTCACTGCTGCTTGTTCAGCTCATTGCCTAGAGCACAGTAACAGCTGAAGGAAGCATTGTTGGGTGTGTAAATATATTTACCAACCTAGATATTCTAAAATCTGGAGAATAACAGGGATGGACAGTGAGTGTCATGGTCCTGGGTCATTTTGGCCCAGCGTTTTGTGTTTCCTTGAAGTTCATTTTTGTGCTTTGTGTTTATTCTGATTTTGTATTGGTTTAGGGTTGAACCTGTAGTTTGGTGTGTGTATTCAGCCCTACCTGTGTCTGTCCTTGGTGCTCTGTTCATGTCCCCGTGTTGGGTTGTAAATCAGTCTGTGTGTTCCTGCTTTACTTTGAAGGCTCATGTTCTGGATTTCCTATTCTATTTTGAAGGTCTGTGTCTGTTGTCATTGTGTTCAGCTTGTGTCCTCTGGTCCTCATGTGTATTAGGTTCAGCTGTTCTTCCCTCCTGTGTGTGATTACCTGATTACCTTGTGTGTGTATATTTAGTGGGTGTCGGTCTGTGTTCATTGTCGGCTCGTCTGCGTTCTATGGTGTTCCTGTCTCTGCGTCTCTCTGCCCCGCACCCCTTTTGTATGGTCTCAGGTTTGTCATTTAGTTCTCCCAGTTTAGGTTTCTTCAGTTGTTTTGTCATGCCTCACTGCCTGTTTCTGCCATTGTCACTTTGTAAATAAACATCACTCGTATCATCAGTCACTGCTGCATTTTGGGTCCTCCCTTTCCTCCACACCACACGGCTCACTCCGCCAGCCGTGACAGTGAGAGATGTTGGCAAGAGGATCTGAACAAAAACAGACGATAAAATAGGATTTTTTTTTAAAGTCAGAGTGGCATATTTTCCACATAATGTCAGTGGAAATGTGTCCTTGAACATGTTGGCCTCGTTATTGAAATGCTGAACAGGTTTGCTGTGCTGCGTAAAATGCAGCTCTTTATTATTTGAAACACAATTTGTAATCTGCATATGTTATCAGATATGTGAGTGTCTTTATTTTCAGCTTGCATTTTTTAATGGTAAAATGGTAAATGGCCTGTATTTGTATAGCGCTTTACTAGTCCCTAAGGACCCCAAAGCGCTTTACACTACATCCAGTCACCCACACATTCACACACTGGTGATGGCAGCTACATTGTAGCCATAGCTGCCCTGGGGCGCACTGACAGAGGCGAGGCTGCCGGACACTGGCGCCACCGGGCCCTCTGACCACCACCAGTAGGCAACGGGTGAAGTGTCTTGCCCAAGGACATAACGATCGAGACTGTCGGAGCCGGGGCTCGAACCGGCAACCTTCCGATTACAAGGCGAACTCCCAACTCTTGAGCCACGTATGAATGAAAGGTATGCAGTAGCAAATGCTGGGCATGGTCTGATCAAATAAATTTTCAAATAAAACATACTATGGTCATGTGTCTTTCTAAAATGGCGACCATGGCCGCCAGTGGTCGAGTCTCTGTTTGTGCGGTTGGTTGCTGTGATGTGATATGGGTGCGTCCAAGAAGTCTGTCCTCCAGTTTTGGTGAGTGACATTTTAATATCTTCTAATCCTAGTTAGCAGGAATTGTGTCTGTATGATGTAGCTGTAAAGTTTATAAATTCAGCCCACTAGCCTTACTACGGTAATAACTTAGTAACTCCAAATATATAGCCACTTCTGGCTCAAATAAAAAACGATGGCTCATGCATCTTTTAACTACAGTCTATGATTGTGAATTATAAGTTGGCGATATTTATACGTCAGCTTACTTAGCTTTGGGCAAGTTTTAACTACTTTCCGGATGTTTAATTGTGAACCAATAATAATAATAATATTGCATTTATATAGCGCTTTTCAAGACCCTCAAAGCACTTTACAATTTCACTATACATTCACACACTGGTGGAGGCAGCTACAGTTGTAGCCACAGCTGCCCTGGGGCAGACTGACAGAAGCGAGGCTGCAATATCATGCCATTGGCCCCTCTGGCCATCACCAGTAGGCGGTAGGTGAAGTGTCTTGCCCAAGGACACAACGACTGAGACTGTCCGAGCCAGGGCTCGAACCGGCAACCTTCTGATTACAAGACGAACTGCCAAGTCTTGAGCCACGATCACCACAATAACATGTATATCAACAAAAACCAGATAAGTAATTTATTCATAAAGCCACAGCACCGTGTGCATCCACTGACCCTTGCTACCTGTCTCTTTTTGGCAACAGCAAGCACACAAACACACTAAATGATCACCTTTCCTGCAGTGACTGCTTTGTCCTTGTGCTGACACTCACAAAACACACACTCTCTTTGCACTGACTCATTTCCACACTCGTTGATGTGCCTGTCCTCATGTCCGCATGGATACGCACACAAAGGCACGCAGTCAAACCCTACCTGCCGGCATGTTAATAGGTTCTCAGTGTGTGCCGTGCCATCCAGGTTTGGCCTTGTTCACTGTGAAAGGCAGAGGAAACAGGTGCAGCCGACTGAAGCCAGGCATTATGGGAGCATTTGGCGGATGAGCGCAGGGCCGAAAGTCACACCACCTCCCTACCCTGGACTCACCATTCATAGACATACTTTCTGATTCAGAGGTGCCAAATGTCCAGCCTGTGGGGATCACAGGGCAGCACTGAGAGGAGCTGTTTAACACTGCCAGACAGAGAGAAGGGAGAAAGTAGAGAGAGCGAGGACGGGGAAGAGAAAGGATAGGATGAAAGGAGATGGAAGGTATAAGGGAAAACAGTAAAATGTAATACAAGCTCAGGGGAAGGACGTGGGTTGGATGGAAGAGAAAAGCGGTTGCATCGTTCACGTACAAGATACAACATTTAAATCGCACTCTGTGGGGACTCCAGTTTTCTCTTTGATCCTGGTTCTGTTATCACTGGAAAGCTCAGCCTTGACCGCGCTGGCGTGATTTCTACTGCACTCGTATATTTATGCCTTTGGATACAACAGAAGCCCTAAAAACGTACATGCACAACCTTGTAAATGTGCATGCAGGATCATTGTGGGAAATAAAAAAAGCTAATAATTATATTGTTCGAGGTTTTAATATCTTTAGTATTACAAAGCCACACAGTGAAAACACGAAGATCCTTTTTCAATATTTACATGCAGAAGTATAGTTATTGTGGCAATGTTCCAATATGGGGTTAAATAATTCATCTGAAGTATGTATAAAAAAAAAAAAAAAAAAAAAAAACACCCAGCACGCCCCTGCGGGCGGTTTATCCTTCAAGCTCGGGTCCTCTACCAGAGGCCTGGGAGCTTGAGGGTCCTGCAGTATCTTAGCTGTTCCCAGGACTGCGCTCTTCTGGACAGAGATCTCCGATGTTGTTCCTGGGATCTGCTGGAGCCACTCGCCTAGCTTGGGAGTCACCGCACCTAGTGCTCCGATTACCACGGGGACCACCGTTACCTTCACCCTCCACATCCTCTCGAGCTCTTCTCTGAGCCCTTGGTATTTCTCCAGCTTCTCGTGTTCCTTCTTCCTGATATTGCTGTCATTCGGAACCGCTACATCGATCACTACGGCCGTCTTCTTCTGTTTGTCTACCACCACTATGTCCGGTTGGTTAGCCACCACCATTTTGTCCGTCTGTATCTGGAAGTCCCACAGGATCTTAGCTCGGTCATTCTCCACCACCCTTGGGGGCATCTCCCATTTTGACCTCGGGACTTCCAGGTTATACTCGGCACAGATGTTCCTGTACACTATGCCGGCCACTTGGTTATGGCGTTCCATGTATGCCTTGCCTGCTAGCATCTTGCACCCTGCTGTTATGTGCTGGATTGTCTCTGGGGCATCTTTACACAGCCTGCACCTGGGGTCTTGCCTGGTGTGATAGACCCCAGCCTCTATGGATCTTGTGCTCAGAGCTTGTTCTTGTGCTGCCATGATTAGTGCCTCTGTGCTGTCTTTCAGTCCAGCTTTGTCCAGCCACTGGTAGGATTTCTGGATATCAGCCACCTCTATCTGCCGGTGGTACATACCGTGCAGGGGCCTGTCCTTCCATGATGGTTCCTCGTCTCCCTCCTCTTTCTTGGGTTTCTGCTGCCTGAGGTATTCACTGAGCACTCGGTCAGTTGGGGCCATCTTCCTAATGTATTCTTGGATGTTCGTTGTCTCATCCTGGACTGTGGTGCTGACACTCACCAGTCCCCGGCCCCCTTCCTTCCGCTTAGCATACAGCCTCAGGGTGCTGGATTTGGGGTGAAACCCTCCATGCATGGTAAGGAGCTTTCTTGTCTTTATGTCAGTGGCTTCTATCTCCTCCTTTGGCCAGCCTATTACCCCAGCAGGGTACCTGATCACGGGCAGGGCGTACGTGTTGATGGCCCGGATCTTGTTCTTACCATTCAGCTGACTCCTCAGGACTTGCCTGACCCTCTGCAGGTACTTGGTGGTTGCAGCTTTTCTAGCGGCCTCTTCATGGTTCCCATTCGCCTGTGGGATCCCCAAGTACTTGTAACTGTCCTCTATGTCTGCAATGTTGCCTTCTGGTAGTTCAATCCCCTCAGTTCTGACTACCTTCCCTCTCTTTGTTACCATCCGACTACACTTCTCCAGTCCGAACGACATTCCAATGTCATTGCTGTATAGCCTGGTAGTGTGGATCAGTGAATCGATGTCTCGTTCACTCTTGGCATACAGCTTGATGTCATCTAAGCAGCTGGATAGCGTAGTGGTTAGACTACACGCCTTTGGAACAGAGGATCGCAAGTTCGATTCCTGCCTGGGGCGTCTGTATCCAGTAAGGGTCCTAAGGCTAGACCCCCTATGCTAAGCAAGCCTACCGCAGACATGAGCGAGACAGATAAATATGAAGGCATGCCGGCTCGGACGTCGCCCGGATCAACAAGGTCCGCGTCAGGTGTTGAGGAACCAGGGCACCCTGACGAAAAGTGGGCTACTGGAACAAGAAGGCATCGGTGGGCAAGAGACGAAAACAGGGCGTTGTTGGAATGCTACTACGCAAGTAACCCTGGCGGAAGGGGCTACATGAATAGGCTGAGGGACCTATGGATTCTTCGATACCCAACATCCACAATGACGGCGAAACAACTAGTAGCTCAGTGTTCCAACATTCGAAAGAAGGGACTGCTCTCACAGCTAGAGATTGACAAGGTACAACACAAATGCTAAAGCAAGGAGTCAGGACGCCAGGTCAGGGGGGCGATATCATCACCCCCACCCGAGATTGGGTACATAGCCCCAAGTGCGATAGGAGAAGGATCGTTAAGTGCGAGAGGAACTGACCTGAAAGATAGGATCATGGCCAAGCTTGAAACCTGGATCCCCCGTAGCCGGTTACCAAGATTACGTGAAGTACCCTCAGAAGGTCTGCTAGATGATGTTAATGCAGCACTACGGACGATACCTACAACCACGATTACCGACACTAACAAGCTGATCTACAATACGGCAGCAGTGATCAGTGAGATGCTTGGCTACAAGTTGAACAGCCACAAGGGGCAGTACCCTCCATGGAGAAGGAGGCTAGAGGGCAAGATCAAAGTAGCACGGAGGGAGGTTAGCCAACTAACGGAGTTGCAGAAAGGTGCGACAAAGAAGGTGCATAAGAAATACAGCAAGCTGTCCATACCTGAGGCCTTAGAAACTGCCAAGCAAAGACTCACAGCCTTGGCCAGCCGCTTGAGAAGGTACACCAGAGAGATAGAAGGCAGGAGAATAAACCAGCTGTTCTCCACAGAACCAGCAAAGGTGTACTCTCAGTGGCAAGGGAACAATAAGAGAACAGCACCACCAAGGCTGGAGACCGAGCAATACTGGAAGAGCATATGGGAGAAGGACGCAACCCATAACGGCAATGCTCAGTGGCTAGTGGATCTGAGGGCAGACCACAGCAACCTCCCCGAACAGGATCCAGTAACCATCACAGTGGCAGATATCCAAGAAAGGGTCTCCAGTATGAAGAGTTGGACAGCACCAGGGCCCGACATGGTTCACGCCTACTGGCTAAAGAAGCTGACTGCACTCCACGAGCGTCTAGCAGCACAAATGAACCAGCTGCTAGTTAACGAGAGACACCCGGAATGGCTAACCGAAGGTCGGACGGTCCTGATCCCCAAGGACCCCAAGAAGGGACCGGTCCCCTCCAACTACCGACCAATAACCTGCCTCAGTACTACATGGAAGCTCCTGTCAGGCATCATATCGGCTAAGATGAACAGGCACATGGGTCAATACATGAGCGGGACACAGAAAGGAATTGGCAAGAATACCAGAGGCGCAAAACACCAGCTACTGGTAGACAGAACAGTCAGCCGAGACTGCAAGACCAGACTGACCAACCTGTGCACTGCCTGGATTGATTACAAGAAGGCCTATGACTCAATGCCCCACAGCTGGATACTGGAATGCCTAGAATTGTACAAGATCAATGGGACCCTAAGAGCCTTCATCAGGAACTCAGTGGGGATGTGGCGTACAACACTAGAGGCCAACTCCAAGCCCATAGCACAAGTCACCATCAAGTGCGGGATCTACCAAGGAGATGCTCTGTCCCCACTGCTGTTCTGCATAGGCCTGAACCCCCTCAGTGAGATCATTAACAAGACTGGCTACGGATACCGACTACGGAACGGAGCAGTTGTCAGCCACCTCCTGTACATGGATGACATCAAGCTGTATGCCAAGAGTGAACGAGACATCGATTCACTGATCCACACTACCAGGCTATAGAGCAATGACATTGGAATGTCGTTCGGACTGGAGAAGTGTAGTCGGATGGTAACAAAGAGAGGGAAGGTAGTCAGAACTGAGGGGATTGAACTACCAGAAGGCAACATTGCAGACATAGAGGACAGTTACAAGTACCTGGGGATCCCGCAGGCGAATGGGAACCATGAAGAGGCCGCTAGAAAAGCTGCAACCACCAAGTACCTGCAGAGGGTCAGGCAAGTCCTGAGGAGTCAGCTGAATGGTAAGAACAAGATCCGGGCCATCAACACCTATGCCCTGCCCGTGATCAGGTACCCTGCTGGGGTAATAGGCTGGCCAAAGGAGGAGATAGAAGCCACTGACATAAAGACAAGAAAGCTCCTTACCATGCATGGAGGGTTTCACCCCAAGTCCAGCACCCTGAGGCTGTACGCTAAGCGGAAGGAAGGGGGCCGGGGACTGGTGAGTGTCAGCACCACAGTCCAGGATGAGACAACGAACATTCAAGAATACATTGGGAAGATGGCCCCAACTGACCGAGTGCTCAGTGAATACCTCAGGCAGCAGAAACCCAAGAAAGAGGGGGGAGACGAGGAACCATCATGGAAGGACAGGCCCCTGCACGGTATGTACCACCGGCAGATAGAGGGGGTGGCTGATATCCAGAAATCCTACCAGTGGCTGGACAAAGCTGGACTGAAAGACAGCACAGAGGCACTAATCATGGCAGCACAAGAACAAGCTCTGAGCACAAGATCCATAGAGGCTGGGGTCTATCACACCAGGCAAGACCCCAGGTGCAGGCTGTGTAAAGATGCCCCAGAGACAATCCAGCACATAACAGCAGGGTGCAAGATGCTAGCAGGCAAGGCATACATGGAACGCCATAACCAAGTGGCCGGCATAGTGTACAGGAACATCTGTGCCGAGTATAACCTGGAAGTCCCGAGGTCAAAATGGGAGATGCCCCCAAGGGTGGTGGAGAATGACCGAGCTAAGATCCTGTGGGACTTCCAGATACAGACGGACAAAATGGTGGTGGCTAACCAACCGGACATAGTGGTGGTAGATAAACAGAAGAAGACGGCCGTAGTGATCGATGTAGCGGTTCCGAATGACAGCAATATCAGGAAGAAGGAACACGAGAAGCTGGAGAAATACCAAGGGCTCAGAGAAGAGCTCGAGAGGATGTGGAGGGTGAAGGTAACGGTGGTCCCCGTGGTAATCGGAGCACTAGGTGCGGTGACTCCCAAGCTAGGCGAGTGGCTCCAGCAGATCCCGGGAACAACATCGGAGATCTCTGTCCAGAAGAGCGCAGTCCTGGGAACAGCTAAGATACTGCGCAGGACCCTCAAGCTCCCAGGCCTCTGGTAGAGGACCCGAGCTTGAAGGATAAACCGCCCGCAGGGGCGTGCTGGGTGTTTTTATTTATATATATATATATATATATATATATATATATATATATATATATATATATATATATATATATATATATATATATATATATATATATATATATATATAAATAAATAAAAAAATTAGTCCTTTTTCCACTGTGCAAGCATTTGCAATGTAGAAATCAACACAAAGAACAGATGCAATTACTATCAGTGTCATTATTTATGCATGTATTTGATCTGAAAGCCAGTGACAATTCATCCTGAGGGGGCGCATAGTGTAAGCATGGTTATGCATCCAGTGGATAACAGTTGCTGTTTTACTTAAACGAAAAAATAAAATGTCACTAGAGGACAAATCTGGATCAGCAAAGTCATTAAGATTCATTCTCTGAGCCCACCCAATTTCTATTCCGAATTTCACTCCAATTCATGAAATATTCAGGTACAGAATGACGGCCCAATGGCGGACTAACCATTAGACTGGCTTTGCAATCCAAATAGCTGTGTGGCTAATGTTAAAATTCTTTAATTTATTTTTGCTGACATGCTGAATGGAAAACATTTCATAAGCAGCTGGTATTCGTGAAAGCTGAAAATTTAGGGAGACCTTTGGCTTGATTGATTTCTGATCTTTGGTTTCCTTACTCCAATCTGAAATTTAAAAACGTGCAAATAAACCATTTGGCATCTGAAAAGTGCTGTTTCAAAATTCAAGTGCCATATGTTTCATGAATTTTTAATGCCTTAGTCTGATAGGCTGATCACGAGGCAAGATGCACTTGAATCCTAGTCTCTAATGGATAGCTTCTTAGTGGGTCTTGTAGACCATTCTGCTAAAGTTGTTGTATTTTTGGCTTTAAATGGATTCTTTTAATTCTCCTAAGACTGCAGAAAAAAGACCAAGTAATATATATTTCTCTCTGAGTGTGTATTTAAATTTGTGCTGCAGTGTGTGAATGTGATAACATTCGGTTTCAGACGTGAATCACGCTGGAAGAAAATGTCATCAGACCAGAACTTCTCAAACTGTTGTTTAGGCTATTGTGAAATAAAATAAATAATAGGGTAGCTCATTGAAACACAACACAGACATGTAAAGATGAACACATTAACTGCTTAGTTGTCGTGACTTTAGACTTTCCACAGCAGCAGTCTGTGGCCTTTTTAGTACTATGACATAGAAGGATGGGAGTGGTGATTTAATCTCTGGAGAGAACGAAAGGGGGACAAGGAGGGAAGAGGGTGAGAAAAGAAGAGTGGGGGGAGGTAGTCTCTGTGGAACAGTGTCTGCCACGTGGCTTCCAGGTAATGTATGACTTCTTGCGGTAATCACTGTAATGAAGCAGGGAGCTGGTTGGGGGAGAAGCATCTGACTTTATGCCTGGAGTCCAGTGGGGCTTTGAGAACCTCAGCAAATGAGCCTTGTGGTCCAAACAAGAGACAGAGAGGGGATAGAGTGGAAAAGAGGGGACGGCATGAAGATATCAGAGGGATATTTTGAGTAGAGGAGCTGTGAGTGTGTATATGTGATAAATGCATCACTGTGATAAATGAGAGGAGCACAAAACACAGATGTTCCCGAGTTCTGGTCCTTACCTATCAGAAGACAAACTGATCATCATCCACGGCACACTCTGTGCAACTAGAGGAAATTATTTTCTATGCAAATTACTCAGATATCCACGGCCAGCACATAATTCTTTTCGAATTTATGGCATGATTTATGTTTTGCACGGGGTGCTGAATATAAATATCCACATGGTGCTATAATATCTTTTTTTTTTTTTTTTTTTTTTTTTTTTAGATATGCAGCCTATATGTAGGCAGATCATATAATTTTAATGTAAATAATTCCACCCAATACTACGTGGTGAAAGTTTACTTTGTTGTAGGTTTGTTTGGTTTAAATGTAATTTGGTAATCTATCCTGAGGTTGTATTTTTATAATATATCACCATCTTGCCATGACTTATTCAAAGTGCTTTACCAGGCTGAGCAAAACAAATAAATGGATAAATACATAAATACATAGAAGCAGCTCTTCCAGATATTAACACGTTGTTCTTGCTGGGGATTAGTTTAAGACCACGTGTGAAAATGGAGAACAATTAACCGAGCCGCGCTAATGGAGAGTTTAATAGCCACAGCAGCTGAACGAGCTTGGATGGAAGCGGCATCCTACCTGAGTACTTTGGATCGCATCCAAGAGCTCATGTTTAAATGAGAAAAGAAAACCTTGGCCAGCCTTCCAAAGCAAACATGGACAGTTTTGTGGTTAAAGTTGTATTAACTCTTTTGGGTCACTTGAGGGCAGTAGAGCATCCTACCAGTACTACGTTTTTGTTGTTTGTTGAGAGACATAATGAGGTTCCACCTGTGCCAGAAATATGACCTCTGAACATGTGACGTGACATTGTTCAGTGTTTTTCTTTACCTTGAAAGTTAATGTGACAAATTCTTTTGACTAACTGATGATCTGTGTTGATTCTTAGTTAACTTTACCTCTGTTGTGTTGTCCTGATAGATCATCAGATTTCGCTGTTATTGACTATCTTGTGCTCATTTCTTGCCGTCCAGAACTGCAAATAAAAACGACTTGTGATTTCATATATACTTATGGACACAGCAAGAATTAATTTAACTCTTTAACAGATCTTTTTAAACTATAGACAGTATACAAGTAGCTACCGTAACATTGCCCATTGGTTTGTGACGCCCCATTTCTAATCCTTGGGACAAACAATTTCAACGTTGCCATCTTTGTATTTTAACTGGCTATGAAACTACACACTCATTGGCTAATGGCTTGCCAATCAGCAAGTCATCAACCAATGGGCATGGCCTAGATAATCGGACAAAAAATTTACATAACGGACAAGTGTAATGACCAAGGCCTTAAACTCGTCATGATTTCTAAAGGACTGCAAGTTGTTTTTGGAGCCACGGTATCCCAGCCGGTGGCTACTAAAAGAATTGGAGGTTTAAGGCACTTCTGCTTCATTTTTCAGACCCAGAAGTTACGTCCATCTTTAGAAGCTGTAGTGTAATCCAAAAGATATGCATCAGATTTATGACATAAATAGCTCAGTTGTTGGCAGTCAGACTACAATAAGAAGAAAATACACATAAATATAACATTCCTAACAACAGATTCAGGTGGCACTAGGATGTCAGAGCGCATCGGGACAACAATAGTTTCCAAGGAGAACACATAATGAAGTATACTTCAGACTACAAAACCAAGCTGATTTTGTCACTGTGCATGTGAACAGAATTTTAGCACCAACAGAAGCTAATAACACATGAGTTAGCCACAAGATTGTTAGCCAGAAAATTGTGCTTAGGCTCCAGCGTTCCATGTATGAGCTTAGGAGAAGAGAGAGGATTGGGTTGAAAAGTGCCCCTTTCCAAAATGAAACCTGCATGCTCACATTTGGCACCTAACAGTATCTAGTGCATATCCGGTTTTCCAATATCACACGCAACCGCTCCTTGATGTCTTCAAAGCGCTCCTTCTCATCCACTGTCACTGTAGTCAGCCCGTCTGGCCTATGAAGATCGCACCCACAAACGTTAACCCAGCTGCAACCCCAAAGTCCAACGTATATAACCCTTTATCTAAGCCCCCAAATCTCTGGTTAACAGCTTTCACACCCCAGGGAACTGATTGAGTGATTTTTTTTTCTTTTTCTTGAGTTCCCTCCAGTGTTACACATTGAAAAAATGACCATGTCTCACCTGTTTTCACCTTGAATCAGTGGATTTTTGGACTCCTTTTTCTTTCTAAACTTGAATATGCATGCTCGTTTAGAGGCAGCACGGGGATCTGGGCTTTGGGAGCTCTTTGGGGATTTTAGGACCTCATAGCCCAGTGGGCCCCAGTAACTGATGCCCTCTCTGACTTTAACAGATGCATGGGAGGATGAATAATATGGACAGTAAGAGACTATGGCAACAAAGGACAGAGAGAAAAGAAAAAAAAACAAAGAAAGTGGTAGAAAACAAGGAAATATGTAGAGATATGCAATTGATTAACAACATAACATGAAATTACAGAAAGAAAGGCCAAAAAAATGTACAACAACATAAAAAATTAAGAAAACATAAACATGACAAAAATAATTTGATGGAAACAAAACCTTTCCGTTCTGATCTTATCCTGTGTTAATGCATCTTTAAATTTCTCAACTGCTGCATCCATAGGAGGCATAGCTTTGCCTGACAAAGTGTAATTTGTAACAAATGAAGGTTGAAAGTCATAAAATGTAAATATGTTTATAAATGTCATAATGTTTCATAAAGAAGGACTTAGCGCACACCTGTTCCCATGGACATGAGAGGCACAAAAAGCGAAGCTGTAGTGAAGAAGTGTGGGGTCGATAATGGCCCCATTTTCTGCCCTTTCCAGGAGATCACGCAGGTAACACAGGTGTCTGTGACAACCCCGAACTCCGTTCCTTGCGCAGTATTCATCCAAGACAAACACCTGGCCCGGACTGAACCATCCCTACACCACACAAACACAGACACACAGTGTACTACTTGATAACAACTGACTAAAGAGCACTCACTGTCATTCATGCGACAACGAGCGGAAACAAACTCACCAGGCAGCAGAAGGTGTCGTTGAGCCTGTGGTCCAACGTGAGTCGCTGCATCATCTCAAAAAGCGAGGCGTGGTCAAAGCTACAGGGGTTAGCGGAGATAAATTCATCCATGCCATGTTTCTGAGCTCTGTCAGCGTCTATCCGGCCAAAGGCACAGGGAAAAGCACACGGTTCAGAGGAGACGACAT